>NC_136517.1:4120000-4702500 GCF_053919585.1 Euprymna scolopes
TTCTCTTCGGCATGCTTGCGACTAAGTTTTTTTATCAGTTGCAAAGAAGTTTTATCCCATGTACTGAAAACTGAATCAGAAAGTTCCTTTATCGAATCATACTGGGTTCCATCCTTGAACACTTCTTTTGCCATCCATCCCCAAAGATTTTCAATGGATTGAGGTCTGGAGAACATGCTGGATGATCTAACAATTCTATATTATTTGAAGAAAAGTATTCTCGTGCTTGTCGAGAAGTGTGTATCGCAGCATTGTCTTGCTGTTAAATCCAATTTCTTCCACACAGAGGTGGACCTTCAGTCCTGATAGAAGCATTTTCAAGCATTGAAATTATTTCAATGATGTTTGCCGGCCTTTCACTACTTGCAACTTTAGGGTCCCAGCTGACGAGAAAGCACTCCAGATCATTAAAGACCCTCCTCCACTATGCCGAGTTGAAAAAGTCTCTTTGGGCAAATTTTTATCATGCCAATAGTGTTGAAATCCATCTGGACCATCTAGATTAAACTTTTTCTCATCGGAGAAAATTACATTTTCCCACTTCTCTTCATCCCAAGTCTGATATTTGGCGGCATATTTAAGTCGGTTAGTTTTGTGCTGTTCAAGATGTGGTTTCTGTTTCTTTAAATGATTGAACCACTTCATTTTCAGATTCCTTCTGGTTTTAGGACTACATTCTGCTGCTGTTTGGCTTTTCAATCGACTTCAGCTCATACTGGAGTTTTTTTTTTTTTTAAAACTTCTGATACGGCGATCCAGTGATGGGGTTATTTTTTTTGGTCAACCTGGACTCTTTTTGTACCCATATTGATCTGGATTTCTTAAAAATTTGTGATGACCGTTTTGCTACGATTCACTTCGTTTGCAATGGACCTATAGGAAAGTCCACCCCTATTAAGCTCAAAGATCCTTCCTCTCTCAAACTCTGATAATGGTTTCCCTTTTGCCATTTATAATTTAGTAAGATGTTTTTATCCACTTTCAATAACCCTTATCCCTGAGTGGCTTCCGGGCCTTGATAAGTGGGGATCACTGTGTAAAAAAAAAAAAAAAAAAAACTAACAAGTTGCTTTTAGTAACATGGAAAGCTTTTCGTATTCATTTTTTCAAAACTAGCCGATTTTATTAAAGTGGTCTTATCATTTTGACCAGGTGAAAATGTTTGTTTTTTAAAAAATAATTATTAGATCAGGGTTAAGGTTTCGAATGAAGCAGCTTTCATTTTTTTTCCATCATATTTTCCCTTTTGGCAATGGTTTCAACCATTTGTTTGATTAAAAATTCGATATTATGCGTAAACGCTTACTTTCTTAAGTGGTCTTATGATTTTGACCAGGACTGTACATATATATATATATATAGGGTACTTGAAAGTCAAATTACAATGTAATATTAGGAAAATAAACAAATAATTTACTTGTTTGAAATTTATCATAAATATATTTCAGAGGTATACTCCATCTTCAGTGTGTTTTGTTTCTTTCTTCTTTTTTCCTTTTCTTCTTCCTTGCCATGTTGTAACATTGGAGAAAGAAGTCTGTTTGTAAAAAGCCGCGCATTGTATCTAGCGGTTGTTTTTTGAAATGTTTGAACTGTGCGTAGGCAATGCGGGAATAACATCAAGGATGAGAGTTCATATAGAAACGTTTTAATTTGAATAAAACATGCATCTAGGGCGCTTGAAAGCCAAATCACAACGTAATATTAGGAAAATAAACAAACATTTCAAAATACAACCGCTAGATACAACGCGCTGCTTTTTACAAACAGACTTCTTTCTCCAATGTTACAACATGGCAAGGAAGAAGAAAAGGAAAAAAGAAACAAAACACATTGAAGATGGAGTATACCTCTGAAATATATTTGTGATAAATTTCAAACAAGTAAAATATTTGTTTATTTTCCTAATATTACGTTGTGATTTGGTTTCAAGCACTGTAGATGCATATTTTATTTTATTCAAATTAAAACGTTTCTTTATGAACTCTCATCCTTGACGATATATATATATATATATATATATATGAGAAAAATAAAATAAAAATACAAGCAATGGTTAACGTTATGTTATTTGAGAAGGAAAACCGAGAAATTTATAAAATAGTAATCAATGTTTTGCCCCTATTTCAGGGGACATCAGGATTTCGTAGGAAAAATGTAGAAGAAAACGATTACAGACAACATACGAGTAAAAAAGGAAAAAATCCTAAAGTCCTTCCTATTCTGGGCAGACACGCACATTTATAGTTTTCTGCCCAGAATGTGAAGGACTTTAGGATTTTTTCCTTTTTCACTGGCATATAGTCTGTAATCGTTTTCTTCTACATTTTTCCTTTGAAATCCTGATGATGTCCCCTGAAATAGAGACAAAACGTTGATTTCTATTTTATAAATTTCTCGGTTTTCCTTCTCAAATAACATATGTAAGAGTAAATAGTTAATGAAACATGTTAAAAAAACACTTTGAAAAAGAGTTAAAAACATATTTAATTTGAAAAGGAAACACTAAATAAGTGGATAGTCCTTAATCCGTGGAGTTTCGAAGAAACTTTCCTTCTCATCAGAAGATAGGATTTAGCAAAATGTGGGATCGGATTTTGCTTGCAAAAGTATTTGATGAAACTACAAGTAAGTCAAAGATCTTACTTGATAACAAAAAGTGAAGCAGAGGAAATATGGTGAATAAAAAAGTGATTTCACGTGAATGAATAGTCTGGTGAAAGGTAAAGTATCCAATGATGGTAAAATCCAAAAATGCAAATCCAAAAAAGTTAGTTAAATTATAATATATATATGTGTGTGTGTGTGTGTGTGTGTGTGTGTGTGTGAGAGAGCATGTTTTTCAAGGAACACTTATCTGTCTCTAATAGGTTGTTTGGTGAATTTTTGCTATTTCATGAAACACATGTAAGACATACTACATAAAAATATGAATAAAATACTATGAGTGAGAAAAAAATACGTTTTCTGGTTTCGGAATGATAACTAATGATTATATATATATATATATAAAAATTTTAGTTTCTTACCCTTTTTTCATCCTCAGTGCTTTGTTGATCATAATTTGACATAATTTCTGGCACTGTTAAAGCAATTGCCTGTAAAAACAAAAAAACATTCAACTTTTTTTCTTGCATTCAAGTACATCAAATGCATCCCAATGACGTAATGATCAGGAGTACATGTGGGTCTTTTCTTCTTACAAGAATCTGATTGGCTGATAGATGTGAAAAAAGTACACCGAAAGCCTCACGCTAAGGATATACCAGCTCTGACCACGAACATTTGTTCAGTAAAACAACTTTACAAGATTATTACTCAAATACCGTAGCCAAGACCACTCAGCTACTTCAAACGAATATATCAGTTTTTTTTCTTTTAATCTCTACTATTATATAAAAGTCACTTGGTGTGTGTGAGTTTCTTCCTCATAGGTTCTGAAATGGTTAATCCGATCTTTTCCAAATTTCACACAAAGCTAATTTATATGTCTGGCAGTGTTCTTAGATATGCTTTGTACAGAAATTCATCCAATAAGTACTGAAAATCGAAAAAATTCCTAAAAATAGTCTTTCTTTTTTACAGATAAAAAAAGAAGAATATTTACAGGGAAATAATAAAATTTCAGCAAATCATTTCTTCTTAAAAAAGAAAAAACAGATTTCTTGTTATCTGGAGAAATAGCTGAGTAGTAGAGCATTCAACTACAAATAATACCAAAGTATTATTTTTTAGCTCTTTACATCATGTGGCTTAGTAAATAAATAAAAAATGTCTATAGCTGTAGATAACAAATACTGCAGTCATGAATAAGTAATCTAAAATATTCATTTGGGAGTTATGTCCCCTGTGTATAGATTTCTAACGTCTAAGAAAAATGCGATTTTACCCAATTTTCCGTAAAGATTACTTTTAATTAGAAATAATTTTCTAATCAACGAATTTTCATAATTTTTGGATATATTACTATTTTCGACATGACAAGTAATATTGTTTATCGTTAAAATGACATATTTAAAAAAAATCGCTCTGTCAACTATCTTAACAAGCCCCAAAATGTCAAATTGGTCTGGTTTTATAGTATTGAAGTATTTTTTTTAGCTCTTTACATCATGTGGCTTCAAGCGTTGTCTGGAGCGATTTCCATTAAACAAGACAGTTATAATTGTTATCTTTAAATCCTAAAATTCCAGGATTACTTAGAATCAGACAAAGATAAATTGAGAATAATATGCATCCTTTTTTTCAATCGAAATTATAAATATAAATTGTTAAGAATAAATAAATTAGAAATATAAATTGCTAAGAATAAATAAATTAGAAATATAAATTGTTAAGAATAAAAAAATTAGAAATATAAATTGTTAAGAATAAATAAATTAGAAATATAAATTGTTAAGAATAAATAAATTAGAAATATAAATTGTTAAGAATAAATAAATTAGAAATATAAATTGTTAAGAATAAATAAATTAGAAATATAAATTAAGAATAAAAGAATTATGAATATAAATTGTTAAGAATAAATAAATTAAAAATATAAATTGATAAGAATAAATTAGAAATCCAAATTAAGAATAAATAAATTAGAAATATAAATTGTTAAGAATAAATAAATTAGAAATATACATTGATAAATAAATTAGAAATATACATTGATAAATAAATTAGAAATATAAATTAAGAATAAAAGAATTATGAATATAAATTGTTAAGAATAAATAAATTAAAAATATAAATTGATAAGAATAAATTAGAAATCCAAATTAAGAATAAATAAATTAGAAATATAAATTGTTAAGAATAAATAAATTAGAAATATACATTGATAAATAAATTAGAAATATAAATTAAGAATAAATAAATTAGAAATATAAATTAAGAATAAATAAATTAGAAATATAAATTAAGAATAAATAAATTATAAATATAAATTAAGAATAAATAAATTAGAAATATAAATTGTTAAGAATAAAAAAATTAGAAATATACATTGATAAATAAATTAGAAATATAAATTAAGAATAAAAAAATTAGAAATATAAATTAAGAATAAATAAATTAGAAATATAAATTAAGAATAAATAAATTAGAAATATAAATTAAGAATAAATAAATTAGAAATATAAATTAAGAATAAATAAATTATAAATATAAATTAAGAATAAATAAATTAGAAATATAAATTGTTAAGAATAAAAAAATTAGAAATATAAATTGTTAAGAATAAAAAAATTAGAAATATAAATTGTTAAGAATAAATAAATTAGAAATATAAATTGTTAAGAATAAATAAATTATGAATATAAATTGTTAAGAATAAATAAATTATAAATATAAATTGTTAAGAATAAAAAAATTAGAAATATAAATTAAGAAAACCAAATGCAATCCGACTCACCTCAATAATCTTTTTCGGTAAATCCGGGTGATAATTGAGAAGTGTGTCCACATGATCACATAACAGCATCAACATATCCGACGCAACTTTAGCCACTATTTTTATCGGACACTGAAATCAGAAATAGTAGACAAAAGAAATAGAATTGTTTGTAGTTGTTAACTAATAGATTACACAAAATACTAAAAAGAACATCCGTTTATAATAACAAAAGTTGAAAAAGTGCTCATCTCAGGACCATATATGGTGACGAGCTAAATTTCTGGCAGCAACTGACTTTCATTTCTTAACTATCTTGTGCATTACATGAACAAGTTAATCAACTATTTATAGATAGTTTTGCAAAAGGCACTAATAATGTGGGAATACATCATGGAAGAAAGAAAAAAGTTATTATTAGCTTTTTTTTTTTTTTTGTTAATTTTTTTTTTTTTTTTTTTAATAAATCTCATTTCCAGTCGTCTTCCTAAATCACGGGGTTCTTTATGATGTGACGCTCAAAATTGATGCACTAATTTTGGTGTTTATTGAGAATTATACTTACTTAAAAAAAACAAAAATAGAGAAAAAAACTTTGATATATGTACTCGACACAGAATAAACACGTTATATGCCAAAAGTCACATAAATTGATCAAACAATTTTTGATGCTTATTCAGAATTACACTTATTTATGAAAAAACAAAAGTAAAGAAAAATCTATATAATGTATGTACTCGACATGGAACAAAAATGTCATATTCCAAAAATCATATAAATTGATCAAGTAATTTTTTATGCTTATTTAGAATTACACTTATTTGCTTGTCCTCGCAGGTCAGAGTGGGTTTGGAAGAGTAATTTTTGATGTATGATCCCTTACTCTCCAAGGTTGTCAAATGTGCATTAAAGTTTCTTTTTTTTAGTGGTGGAGGAGGGGGATCATGTTTTAAATAAAGAAAAGAATACTGACCTTTAAAGCACCAAGTAAAACATGAGTGGCTTCTTTGAGTTTTGGATGAAGAGTACCATGTGCGAGTTCCTCATATAAGAAGACGCCTAAACTACTTAGAGCTATGCATCTGAAAATAAAAAGGTGTAAGATGTCATAGACATGAAATTGTGATGAATAAGCTTTCAAATTTATGTTTCATGCTGAACTTTTTGCTAATTATATATATGATGAAAATAATAGAAATAGTATTCTGACAAAATAGAGAAATAAAAACACATAATACGGTGTGTTCCTTTTTATTTCTCTCTCTCTCTCTATATATATATATATATATATATATATATATATATATATATATATATATATATATATATATATAGATAGATTTTGTTATTGTTGTTATTTTTCAAGCGATACATACAGTTAATATTGGCTCCGCCTCGGAGCTAATTTTTTATTTACTTAGAAAGTCGCCCTTTTTAATTTGGACGTATATAAAATTTTTATTTATTTATTATTTTTAAAACAGTAATCTACGTACATGCATGTTTCAAGGTCATTACCTCTCATCAGCGTAGTTTAACTGTTTCTAGGGATCGAACCTCAGACCATGTTTACCATAGTCTGGTGCCTTAACCGTTAGGCCATAATATATATATATATATATATATATACACACTAATAGGCTACCCAGCATTGTCCAGATGTAAAATATACTTAAATATAATATTTTAATTAATGCATATTTCATATTGATTATACAGACAATTCTCTATTGATTATTATATTGTACTCAATATATAGTAGTGGCCGTCCAGTATGGCCCGGTCGTAAAATATGCCATAAATATGACATTTGAATTCATGCCAAATTCATATTTATTATTATAGAGCGAATGCTTCATTATTATATTGCACCTAATAAGTAGTATTGATTTCAAAAGTTAAAAGCAAAATGACTGTGCCATCAGCTAGAATCAAAACCAAAGCATAGTTCTCCAGCTTTGGTTATTACCGTTTCAAGTATTGTTAGATATATAAGAAAGTGTTAAAATTTAACTGACTTTGCGTAGAAGTACATTTTACGTCGACTTATGTTTGCCAAGCTTCAATTCATTTTCAATTTTGACCCTTTAGCAGCTATTTTTACCGGCTAAAGATAAAATCAAATTTGTTCCACAGATCCAAATCTCCTATAGGTTCAAATATCCAAGTTTCAAGTCTGCAGAGCAAAAATTGATGGAAGAGTTTGGTAGAGACCGTGCCTCAGACAAACAATGTCACTTTTATATATAGATATGTAAATTGTAAATTATATATATATATATATATATATATATATATATATATATATATATATATATCAGAGATTAAAGTTTACAAAACAAATAATTTTTGGAAATTTTAACTGGGTATATAAATATTAATACTAATATTTAAAGGACAATCCTAACCAGATGAAAATGCTCAGTATTTGAGATAGAGCATCAGTATAAAAATGAAAATTGAAATGTTGTAACTTAGAATTTACAACATTTATTATTCGATACAAGGAGTACAACTTCAACTTTTATTCCTTGTGTCAAATGATAATTGTAAATCCTAATTTACAAAATTTCAATTTTCATTCTTATATCCATATATATAACCGTTTGTTGTTTGCGGTAAAGAACTTCAGCAAAGTGTTCGATTAAATAATATAATAAAAACTTTTGAATATGAGAGCATATTTTTTTTTTTTTTTTTTTTTTTTTTTTTACAGAAGGTCAGAAAAACATTGGTGCTGCCGGTTTCAAATCCAATATGGGGAGACTGGTTTATGGTCTAGAAATATTGGATAAAGTTATAAAACGAAGGCTGAAGAAAGTTCACTATTTTTTTAACCTTGGTTCTTCTATATCGAATTTGAAACTGGCGGTACCAATGTTTTTCTGACCTTTTGTAAAATATTTTTTTTATATATATATATATATATATATATATATATAAGTAACTTATATATATATTTTTTTAAGAAACAATAAGCATATGTTCTTTTAGTGATTTACTGGATACACAAGTTTAATCTCGTACAATTAATAAGCAGGTGCCAAAATTGTCATGTTGCTAAATTTAAACCTGTATCCAAATAAACTTACTTGGCTACGCTAGCTGAATCCCGTTTTCCTGCTTTTAATAATAGATCGATGATAAGATCCTGTAAAAAGAAATTTTTTTAAAATGAATTAATTTAAACATTAAATTTTTTTTTTTTTTTAAATTCAAATACGATTCTTAATATGAAAATAGAAAAATATCTGAAAATTTATTAAGAAAAAAATATTCCAAGTTTTTTTTATATACAATCTTTTGAATTATACATGTTAAAAAAAAAAAAGAAAACAAAAAACTGATCACCAGAGATGAAAAGAGAGGGGGGGGGGAGGGAGAAAATAATGTTGAATAATTTTCCAGTTTTAACGTTAGAATTCTTTCATCATAATTAAATTACATGATCATTCCATGTAATGATGTAAATTATTAACAAAAAATATAAAATTGATATTTTCTGTTTCTGCAATATGTTTTTCATCTCTTGTAGGGTCTGTGATCTTGTATTTTTAGAGAGAGAGAGAGAGCAAAAGTAAATGATTATATAAGTTAAATTATATAAATAAATGTGAATTAACCTATGCTTCGATACAGATGAAAAGGCAGGTAGAGAGATAAAGGTCGGGGATGGAAGAAAAAGGGATAATAGTCATGGATGGAGGAAAAGAGATAGAGGAGGAGGCGGACGGAGGAAAGGATATAGAAGGGGGCAGACGGAGGAAAGGAGATAGAGGAGGGGGCAGACGGAGGAAAGGAGATAGAGGAGGGGGCGGACGGAGGAAAGGAGATAGAGGAGGGGGCGGACGGAGGAAAGGAGATAGAGGAGGGGGCGGACGGAGGAAAGGAGATAGAGGAGGGGGGGGCGGACGGAGGAAAGGAGATAGAGGAGGGGGGGGGGCGGACGGAGGAAAGGAGATAGAGGAGGGGGCGGACGGAGGAAAGGAGATAGAGGAGGGGGCGGACGGAGGAAAGGAGATAGAGGAGGGGGCGGACGGAGGAAAGGAGATAGAGGAGGGGGCGGACGGAGGAAAGGAGATAGAGGAGGGGGCGGACGGAGGAAAGGAGATAGAGGAGGGGGCGGACGGAGGAAAGGAGATAGAGGAGGGGGCGGACGGAGGAAAGGAGATAGAGGAGGGGGCGGACGGAGGAAAGGAGATAGAGGAGGGGGCGGACGGAGGAAAGGAGATAGAGGAGGGGGCGGACGGAGGAAAGGAGATAGAGGAGGGGGCGGACGGAGGAAAGGAGATAGAGGAGGGGGCGGACGGAGGAAAGGAGATAGAGGAGGGGGCGGACGGAGGAAAGGAGATAGAGGAGGGGGCGGACGGAGGAAAGGAGATAGAGGAGGGGGCGGACGGAGGAAAGGAGATAGAGGAGGGGGCGGACGGAGGAAAGGAGATAGAGGAGGGGGTGGACAGAGAAAAAGACAGACGGTTGAATAGCTAGAAAGATAGATGGGTGGAAAAACTATTGTGATCAATGCCAAAACTTACCTTTAATTCGGTAGCAGATAACTGTGTACAGACTAAAGTTTTCGGTTGCAAAACTGTTAAATCCCCATAATGATTTGGAAAACAAATCAGTGCACCTAAAAGGGCAACGGCCTCTGCTCTTGGAGCCTAAAGAAAAATAGAAAAGAAACTCAGAATCAACTGTGTAGAAAAACAAGTATGTGGTAAACAGGTTATATTTGATATGGAGCTGAGCTTGCAAATATAGCTCTGGAGGATCACAGGAAGAACTAAGGATAGGAATTTGACGTTAACTCTTGAAGAAGCCAATAGGTCTACTGCAAACAAAAACAGTTTGAGGACTGACATGGCTAACTTTTATCTCAAAAATGATACATGAAAATACTCACACTCATTTTGGCAAATAGAATTTGAGTAGTTGCACATTCTTTGAAAAGCAACTAATGTTCAATTTTTTGTAACATTTACTATATTACACAATAACAAGTGCATCCATTATCTTATTTCTACCACCTGGCCTTGTGCCAGAGAACGTTTATGTAAATATAAATTAATTTTTAACTTATTACAGTTGAATTTGCCAATATAAAAATATTGTTTATATTCTGTCAAAGAGTTTTGGTTTATGAAAGGCATGACTTTCATAAATTAACATTCTTGTTAACTATCTGCTGGAAAAACGTGAAGAAAATGAAAAACAAAGTAGCAAAAACATGAGACGACGTATAAAATGTAGGAATGAAAAGAAAACACAAAAAAAGAGTAAAAAAGAAAAGAAAAAAAAGAAAACAAAGACAAAAAGGAAAAGGGAAAAAGTAAAAGAGAAAGAGAAAAGAAGAGAAAGAAAAAGAACAAAGAAAATAAAAAAGGAAAACAGGGAAAGAAAATGAGAACAATCAAGGTGGGGAAAAAAAAGGAAAAACAAAAATGAAAGAAACAACAGCAAAAGAAGAAAAAGAGAAGAGAAAGGAAAAAGAAATATAAAAAATTGAAAAAGTTTTAAAAATCAGGAAAGAAATAAGAATCAATTGTAGCCTATTCTCAATAAGACATTTAAAACAAATTGTACAAAAACTTATCATTCAAACTTTATTTCAATTTTCATATTTCACTACAAACAATGACTGCTCCCTTAATGTGAAAACAATGGCAGAAATAATCTATAAAAAAAAAAAAAAAAAAGGCACAAATTTTATAAGAAATTCATCTATACATTATTTTCGTTCATACATTTGGACAATTAGTAAAACCATTTTTACTATTTGCACAATGTACATTGAATCAGCCCACATGCATACCAAAAGTGTGATAACTTATAGGTAAGGTGCGTTTCCAAAAGTAATGCCTCCTTTTTTTTTTACTGTCGAAATGATTCAGAGTGGATTGCATATTGCATTGCTATGATGACTGAACTCATTATCTTAAAGTTTCATCTCTTTATTGCAGATATTAACAGTGTCAGACTAAGAAAGCAACCCCTGTCATGGATGTGCATCAGAAGCAAAGATTTGTCATGGGATTCCTGACAAAAGTAATGATAATGATGGCGAGTATATTAAAAAACCAATTCTAAAGCACAAAAAGTCGCTCGTTTAAATACTACCATTCCTGTTTTAGAGACTCTTCAACTTTCTGAGTTAAACATAAATCGCAAGCCTTACTTTTAGATATTTATATTATATGCCATATTACTGAAATGATGATAAATCATTTTTGTTTTTTTCATTTTTTTTTAGTGAATGAAATATCTTTTGTAAGTGAATAGAATCATTTTTTTGTGTGTATATAGACATAAATATTAGAATAATTTTTTTGTGTGTATATAGACATAAATATTTTTAGTGAATGAAATATCTTAGAATAATTTTTTTGTGTGTATATAGACATAAATATTTTTAGTGAATGAAATATCTTTGAATAATTTTTTTGTGTGTATATAGACATAAATATACATTTCATGTAGAAATAATTAAAAACTTTGATGAAAATAATGTCATAATTTTAAATATTTGCACATTTTCACCATTACAGAATTTGTGTTTCTTTCACTCGAGTCTTAAAGAATCACTTAAGGATTTCACTTTTATTTTGATACAACCATAACTACAATAAGGATCTCCATTATTTTCGTCAAAATTGGAAATATTTTTAAATTTTCACCAGTTGTGGACAAATAGTTTCACTGTCTTGTGGATGCATCTGGAGAGGCAACTCCAGTTTGGACTATAGTCAAAGCACACACTGCAGTGTACCAGACTAGATGCAGAACGCCATTGTTTCACAAGACAGGTTTTCATCATCATCAAAAATATAAATATATTGTTGTTTTACGTGTGGATATAACACTTAAGGGAGAGAATGGAATATTATAATTGAGAAATTTTTTTTTATCCTTTTTTTTTCTACAAAATGAAAAAATGTTTTTGCTATTCAGTCAACATACCTCTAAATCTAAACTGGAAACTATCGTTCCTGCAGCATGGACAGAGTCTAGAATGAGCAAAGTTGAACCAGGCAGAGGAGCAGAAAGGAACCAAGGCCCACAATGCCTCACCAACACATTTACCATGTCCTGAAAATTGAAAAGAAGAAAGGAATAAAAAATAATATACCTATATTATATTTAACTAAATGATTAAACGCAGGTTTTATATATTCATCCAAAGTCTATAGACATCAAAACTGGTCAGGCATATGCTTAATTACTGCGAGACCGCTCCCCCTAATTATAATTTGGTCCTCTTCAAATCGAATGTCAACAAATTCTTGTCATGAACTGACCAATAAGTAAACAAACAGAGTTCATACCATCTTAATTATTTTAATTCATACAGCTTTGTCTCCTTACTGTTTCGGTTGCTTTGCTTGGAGACATAGGTAGAACTACCAGTAAATCCATTCTCGATAATCAGCCCAACTGATGCAGAGCCAGGATCTGTTGAACTGAGGTATGCCACCTGGCTATTACCTAAGAGGTTTACCCTTCCAGGCCTTACAACCAGACTTTCAGGTGGAGCAAGTTTATTGCTTGCTGCCTGAGATGCTCCAGCTGAAGAATGCAAATTTTGGATATCCGGGCAATTATTGCTAGGTCAGAGTGCCCCCCCCTCCTTTAAGAGTGCTGACTTGACAAACCACCACCTTCTGAACTTGTGTCACATCTTGCTTTGGTGCGAAGCACATAAATACTACTATTGATGCATGTGAGTACTTCCATAATGCCACTCATCTTTCAACTGGCAATCATTTCTGTGTCATTAACTCTTATCCTCAAGTGGCTCTTGGCCTTGATAAATGGTGCCCTCAATAGCAAAAATAAAAATGTTGTAACACTACAAATGTCTTTTTCTGATAAACATGCACATATTTATATTCGTGTCTTGATTTTTATATGCATGTTTCAATCGATCTAAACGTCAACTTCGGATACATTTTTTCGAACATTTATAATGAAAGATTTCGAGTTCAATCCTTACGACATGTGATAACAAGTGTGAATAACAAATTAACATATTTCTACCTAATCACGGCTGATGGAAAGAGAACAATCTACACCCCCATCCCACCCCGTGGAATTTCACTACATCCCCAAGTGGCTTCTGTGCCTTGATAAGTGGTGACCTCCATGTAAAAAAAAAAAAAGTTTGAAATTCTCTCCAAGTTTCTCGAGTTTGCTCCTAGATTTTTTCAATTGTTTTAATTTTATTTTTTATTTGAAATTTTTTTTTAGATACATTTCAAGGTCACATGATCACACATGGATGAATGCAAGAAAAAAACAAGTGAAGCATGGATGGTCTCCCGTGAGTGCATAGTGAACGAGGCATAAAAAAAAAGACTAAGTTCAGCATTCCCCCCCCCCTCATTTTGTTCAAAAAGTCCCCTGGGGACATCAAATCCTGGTGAAAATGAAAGAACGGTGTAGTTTTAAGCCTTAACATATGTAAATTTGAGTTCTGCACCATGCAAAAACAGAAATGACTAAGTCTATCATTTCCCCCCTCCCTATTTAGGCCCAAAAGTCCCCAAGGTCTTAACATATTTAAATTTGAGTTCAACACCATGCAAAACTGCTAAATAGACATACACAGAAAATTTTGGACAAATATGGTAAAATAGTGCCAAAAATGGAGTGTTTTTATTAGCCCTAAAAGAGCCTCTGGGGTACACCCAAGAGTTATCACAAAGTATAGACAAAAAAATTATATAGGAATCAGTTAGTTACAACTTTTCAGAAAGTTTTATAAAAATCAGAGGCATCAATTTTTTTTAATGAGCACAAAAGTGTCTATTTTAGCACTTGAACACAAAAGGCATCCTTAGGGAGGCAACCGGAGTTTCCTGGAAAATTCGTTCTGTTACTTTTTTTACTCATATCATGTTTAATGTTTGTAGAAAATTTCAAAAAATTCCAAGGCATAGTTATTGAGAAAAGTGCAGACAGCTGAACAAACAAGGGTAAATCCTTTTGTTGGGCGACCAAAAACAAAAAATTTAACTTTTTTTAATATCAAGTATCATATAGATCAGACATTAAAACCAAACGGTCCATTGTTCTGACTTGAGCAGCCAAAGAAAATAAACTCGTAGAGATGATGGAAAAAGAATTACGAACCGTGCTATTTTTGTAGAATTTTCAAGTAAAATTAAATTCATGCACTTTTGTTTATTAAATTGTTAGGTGAAAGTACAGAATCGTTAACTAAATGCTCCCCCTCCCCATGTTAATAATGGGTTTCTAAATAATAACATTATTATTTCAGCACGATTCGTATTCTGCACGAGTACAAAATTATTTATTCTATTTTTTTTAAATTTAAGTTTGGTGTACTTACCTGCTCCTGGGAAACCAGCCCCAGATGCAAGGCATGAAAGAAGTGGGTGAGAGAATCAGGAGGTAGAAACGTATTGTCACGACGCACAAACATCATACAGAGGAGTTCGTAGGCAATGAGTTTGCTGTTCTTGTATTTGCCGGGGAGTTGTAGACACTGGAGAAGAAAGTTTAGAAAAATAGATGCATCTTTTTGTGTGTGTGTGTGTGTGTGTGTAAATGAAAGTACTTTGCAATCTTTTTGTGTGTGTGTGTGTGTGTAAATGAAAGTACTTTGCAATCTCCCAGCTGACAGCAGACTACAATACGAAACTTGCAACAAACCGGAAGCTAATGCAGAAAATAACCTTGTCTGGCAGGTAGTAAGAAAAGGAAAAAAGACTTGAATAAGATGATTAACGTTAAATGTTCGTTTCGGCAGAAAATCAAAATGTTGGCAGCTTTGCTTCTTTCTCTCAAATATTGTCAAACAGCCAAAAGAAAGTTATTTAGAAAATTGATGCCAAGTTAAAAAAAAAAAAAAAAATTTGTTGAACACCATTTAGAAAAATCCTAAATGGTTTCAAATTAAGAAGATTGGGAGAGATTGAGTTTCGAATATTCTCATTTTCTTCAGGATGTGGGGAGGGTGAGCAGAATAAATAAATCATTATATCAAACTTCAATTTCATTACAGACATTAGGAAAGCAAATATTACGGCATTTGGTTTCCTGTCTGTTTGCTGTTGAACTCCTTGCATTGGATGTTGAGAAGTTGGGGAGGGTGGGGGGGTTACGTAGCTACCACATCCCAAGCAAGCATGTGTGTGTGTGTGGGGGGGGGGGGCAATAATTTCTTTCCTCAGCTAGAATTCAGCTAATGTGATCATCTATTGCTGTATGACACAACCCTTCCTTCTTCCCATCTTGGGCAGGGTAAGTTTGGACACATATGAATGGCAATTTGATATCATGATCCACAAAGATGTTATTCCTAGAAGTGTTAAAAAAAGAATTGAATTTTTTTTCTTTTTTGTTATAATGATGTTGTGTCATGCAATGTCACTGGTAGGAGTTTAGAGATAGATACACACACACCCTCATGCATACAGTCTCTCAAAAAATGTACTCACCCTTCAAACAACAATAAAACCTTTTTATTTATGAACATAGAATGAAATGGAATCGCTTTGAATACAGAAGACAAATATAATTGAAGAATCATGTTTGCCGAATGTTCAAATTGATGAGCATTTATTGTTCAGACAACAATGATAATGTGCACCAAGGAATTTGCAAATGTCACAAAACAAGTCAGTAGAAGTACATTTTTTTAGACAGACTGTATATATTCTGAAACTACATTACTCCTCAGGATACTTGGATAAGTATATTTCATTTTGATGAAGGAGGCAAAACATTGTGGCATTTGTGCTCACACCAGACATCCATAAAAAGGAAATGTCTTATTTTGATTGAGAAGTTAAACAAAAAAAATATGCCATGAGTAAAGATTATAAATTTATTGAAATTATTTCAATAAATGTAGTTGTACTTTCAATCAATACTGATAATATTATTTCAATAAATGCAATTGTACTTTCAATCAATACTGATAAAATTATTTCAATAAATGCAATTGTACTTTCAATCAATACTGATAAAATTATTTCAATAAATGCAATTGTACTTTCAATCAATACTGATAAAATTATTTCAATAAATGTAATTGTACTTTCAATACATTACTGATAATATTATTTCAAGAAATGCAATTGTACTTTCAATCAATACTGATAATATTATTTCAATAAATGTAATTTTACTTTCAATCAATACTGATAATATTATTTCAATAAATGTAATTGTACTTTCAATCAATACTGATAAAATTATTTCAATAAATGCAATTGTACTTTCAATCAATACTGATAAAATTATTTCAATAAATGTAATTGTACTTTCAATCAATACTGATAATATTATTTCAATAAATGTAATTGTACTTTCAATCAATACTGATAAAATTATTTCAATAAATGCAATTGTACTTTCAATCAATACTGATAAAATTATTTCAATAAATGCAATTGTACTTTCAATCAATACTGATAAAATTATTTCAATAAATGTAATTGTACTTTCAATCAATACTGATAATATTATTTCAATAAATGTAATTGTACTTTCAATCAATACTGATAATATTATTTCAATAAATGCAATTGTACTTTCAATCAATACTGATAAAATTATTTCAATAAATGCAATTGTACTTTCAATCAATACTGATAATATTATTTTAATAAATGCAATTGTACTTTCAATCAATACTGATAATATTATTTCAATAAATGTAATTGTACTTTCAATCAATACTGATAAAATTATTTCAATAAATGTAATTGTACTTTCAATACATTACTGATAAAATTATTTCAATAAATGCAATTGTACTTTCAATCAATACTGATAATATTATTTCAATAAATGTAATTGTACTTTCAATCAATACTGATAAAATTATTTCAATAAATGTAATTGTACTTTCAATCAATACTGATAATATTATTTCAATAAATGCAATTGTACTTTCAATCAATACTGATAATATTATTTCAATAAATGCAATTGTACTTTCAATACTGATAAAATTATTTCAATAAATGCAATTGTACTTTCAATCAATACTGATAAAATTATTTCAATAAATGCAATTGTACTTTCAATCAATACTGATAAAATTATTTCAATAAATGTAATTGTACTTTCAATAAATACTGATTATATTATTTCAATAAATGCAATTGTACTTTCAATCAATACTGATAAAATTATTTCAATAAATGTAATTGTACTTTCAATCAATACTGATAAAATTATTTCAATAAATGTAATTGTACTTTCAATCGATACTGATAAAATTATTTCAATAAATGCAATTGTACTTTCAATCAATACTGATAAAATTATTTCAATAAATGCAATTGTACTTTCAATCAATACTGATAATATTATTTCAATAAATGTAATTGTACTTTCAATCAATACTGATAAAATTATTTCAATAAATGTAATTGTACTTTCAATCAATACTGATAATATTATTTCAATAAATGCAATTGTACTTTCAATCAATACTGATAATATTATTTCAATAAATTTATAATTGTACTTTCAATCAATACTGATAAAATTATTTCAATAAATGTAATTGTACTTTCAATCAATACTGATAAAATTATTTCAATAAATGTAATTGTACTTTCAATCAATACTGATAATATTATTTCAATAAATGCAATTGTACTTTCAATCAATACTGATAATATTATTTCAATAAATGCAATTGTACTTTCAACCAATACTGATAATATTATTTCAATAAATGTAATTGTACTTTCAATCAATACTGATAATATTATTTCAATAAATGCAATTGTACTTTCAATCAATACTGATAAAATTATTTCAATAAATGTAATTGTACTTTCAATCAATACTGATAATATTATTTCAATAAATGCAATTGTACTTTCAATCAATACTGATAATATTATTTCAATAAATGCAATTGTACTTTCAATCAATACTGATAATATTATTTCAATAAATGCAATTGTACTTTCAATCAATACTGATAATATTATTTCAATAAATGCAATTGTACTTTCAACCAATACTGATAATATTATTTCAATAAATGCAATTGTACTTTCAATCAATACTGATAATATTATTTCAATAAATTTATAATTGTACTTTCAATCAATACTGATAAAATTATTTCAATAAATGTAATTGTACTTTCAATCAATACTGATAAAATTATTTCAATAAATGCAATTGTACTTTCAATCAATACTGATAATAGCATTGAGCCCATCCCAAAAGTTGAACAAAATGAAGTGTAAAAAAAAAAAAAAAAAAAAAAGTAATATTGTTTTTTTTGGCTAGTAGGAGGAGAATAGACTTACTCATTCAATCCAAAGCAATACTAGGTTTTACTGCTAGTATATATGCTTGGAAATAATTTTTTCAACATCAATATTTTTGCACAAATAATAACAGTCTTTCCAGTCAGACTATAAAGTTTCATAATTTTTTAAAAAATAAAGGCATTTAAATAATAAAAATAAAAACGTTTTTAGCCATTTTGTTTTTGTTTGTATTTCCTTATAAAACGGACTTGGGACATAAAATTTTTTCAACAAGATGTGAAAAATTAATATCATAGTTAAAAAAAAAATCAACAAAAACATGAAAATTAATTACACAAGTTCACATCCACTAAGTATCATCTTCAGGCTATTTAAGAAACGTGTCATTAAATAATTTTAAAAAATCTTTAATATAAATTTTATGAGAATTTAAATTTCAATTTTATTTGCATAAAATTGTTTGGTTTACAGTGAAAACAGTGGTTCTTGTTCAGAATTCTCCTATATTAAAAAAAAAACATAAGAAAAATCTGTATGAAATAACTGTGATGAAAAAAAAATCATATTCCAAAAATCATATAAATTGATCTAGTAGGTTTATTTTTATAAAGAAAATCATTTTTAAGCGATTAAAAGGAATTGTTAGACATTACAACAAATCTAGTATGAATTATTGTTGAGTTATCTCCCGTCTTTTTAATTGTTTTTTTAAATAGTAAGAGAGTCATTTCTTGGATATTCATAAATTTTTATATTTTTATTTAAAAGTAAAACTACTCTATCAATTTTTATTGGAATATAATTAGAAATTTGAACAGAAAACAAACAGCCAACCTTGGTACACCTGTGAATGTGCTGCCACCATTGCACACAGAAATCACTACTTCATTTGCTTTAAACATAATAGATGTTTTGAAACTTAAGTTGCCTTTAGAACTGTTAGCAATCACAGCAAAAGGATTATAGAAAATGCAAGAGAGTCATATGTTCAAAGTCCAAAGTAGAAGAATTTGTCATTTCATCCAATCTTTCATTCAAAAAAAAAAATTTTTTTAAGTTTTTCCGCATTATCTCTATATTTCACAATTATAGAGCTTGATTCTCACGAGTTTTAATGAATAAAAAACAGTCCTGAACAGATGGGAGTCCTCTATCAAAACCATCATCAACAGGCTTGAGGTGATTTCGTCAGCATTTGAACAAGTCAAACTCTTTAAGAAATTTGCATCAAACTTAACACACCACCTACTTCCGGAAGTTTCTCCCAAGACCGAAAATAATTTGAACGACATCTACACGTCTGTTCATAATCTTGGTACAAACCAATTAGTCTTCTGCATCTTGGTACAAACCAATTAGTCTTCTGTGTGTCATGAGTGAATTGCTCAAATCTGTGTTAACCGCAGCAAAACAACCTACTCAGAAACGTCCTGCTGATGTACTGACTGTAATTTCATATAGGATCAGTGAATCTATTGATGGAGAGCTCCTTCTCTGGAGCAATAGCTCTTGACATATCAATATTTTATTAGAGTTGGAATAAAGGTTTACTTCACAAAATTTCCAGTTATGGAATATTTGGAAATATCCTCTAAACCATTGAAGCTTTTCTATTCGGTCATCATAATCTACAATATAAAAGCGAAAATGTGTGTGTGCGTGTGTGTGCATTTTTTGTGTATGTCTGCCAAAGGCTTTGGGGGGACAGCTCGGGGTGGTCACTCATTCTTAGAACTTTTTTATATATTGTTTAGATTATAATATCTACAATTTATGAAACGAGATTGTGTGTATTTTTAATTTGTGCGACTTTTACATGATATTTTCGAAATTTTTTTCACTCGCCATATGTTTGTTTCGCTTCTCAGTATAAAAGCGAAACTGTGAAAGCGAAAGCGAGTTCTCTGCCTTTCGTGCCGAGTTTTGATCAATGCGGGGGAAAAAAAACCCTGTCATATCAGACAATTGCTATTCATTTGGACAATCCCCAACATGTTGGTGGGGGAAACAAACAAATATGCAGAAACTCACCTGCAGCGCCAAAGTTAAGTCGCGTGATGTTTGACCTCATTAAATTCACGCACCTGTCATTTAAGTTTTTAATTGTTAAATTAAAACGCTTTTCAGTTCCACTCCCATCCTGGCCGAGCGGCAAGATGTCAGCTTTTTTCACACTTCTTTTTCCACCACCTTTGTGTCAAAGCTTCGGATTCAAGCCTACCTCCCTACCAAAACTTTTTTTTTTCTTTTACACCTCCAAACACATGAGCAACGCTGGGCACCCCCACTAGTCTATCTATATATATAAAAGCGAAAATGTATGTGTGTATGTATGTTCGCTTTTCCTTGATGTCCACGAAAGGCTTCTTTCAAAGAAGCGCTTGCTCGCTTCACAACTTTTTAAAACTTTTTATATCATCTATAAATTGTAATATCTACGAATTATCCACGGAGCTCGCCTCTCTATTTAATTTTATTGACTTTCAAACGTTAATTATTCGACATTTCCCGCATCGGCACGCGTTACATTCGGTTTTCGGTATAAAAAAAGCGAACCTCGACTCTAATCACAGGCCCAGAGCCAGTTTGGTCAATGTCGACTTCGTCATATCAGACTGTAGCTTTCATTTCAAGACGAGGGAGCGGGTTTTTAAAAACAAACAAACCCATTTATTCAAAACTGTCCCGCACAAAATAACTGCTGAATACCTACCGCCGTCGCGTCAATCAAAAATGCGCACCTGTTTTTTTAAAAACACTTTACTATTTTCCAACTGCGTGTTGTCAACGCTTCGGGGGTTTTTCACATACCTCGAAAAACACCCGGGCAACGCCGGGTACTCCTCGCTAGTATATATATAAAAGGCAAAAATGGTGCATGCACATTTTTGTATGTCAAGCAAAGGCTTTTTTTCATGGGGATTCGGGGGAGGGGGTACTATGTTTTAGAAATATACTCCCTAGATGATAACATCTACGATTTGCGAAGGGACGTTGTCTGTAGATTTATTTTGATCGACTTTTATAAAATTCACGCTATTCCATTCTCTCGCGTTTGTGTTTTTCGTATAAAAGCGAAACTAATTGAAAGCGAAGGCAGCTTCCAGAAACCAATTAGCTTTGATCAATGTGGGGGGAAACCCTTTATATCAGACAATTGCTATTCATTTGGACACTCCCTTTTTGTGGGGAGTTGGTTTTCCCCAACATCGTGGGAAAACAAATAAATGAAACAGCGGAAAGCTGAACTGGCCTTCAGCCAACCTTCATTTCTGCACCTGCATATTCACTTAAGGCCTGATAGGTTTATACAAGTAGTTAATAGACAGAAGTCTGGAGCTCAAACAGCAAATATTTATTCGCGATAACTTTTAGATAAATACTAAATTCATACATCAAATATGCACAACATGACATCAATATTCGTAAAACAGTAAAGATTTGTACTTTAAATTGTTGAAACAATGGACATTTTCCAATATAGATTGAAAGTCTATACGTTTATAAACCAAAAACACTGGATTACACTAAGTTAGCGTACAATACTATAGAAATACAATTTCTTCAAATAGAAATTCTGTTTTCTAAGATCACTATCAATCACAGACATAGTCACAGAACATGAGAAGTTCCATGAAAAAAAAAATGGTTGAATCAACTTGAGTCGAACTTTTATGAAACCTTATAATCTCTGGTTCCCCCAGCAAGAACTCGTTTGTGGAACACATTAGCAAAGGACTGCTTTCCTGCTGTTGTGTTACTTCAATTCATCATATGCAATCCTCTAATAATATTCTTCATCATTAAACTGACAATCAATTTCATCTCATTAACAATTATCCTCAAGTGGCTTCATGCCAACATCCTAAGTAAAAGTGATTTTTGTTGAACAAACTGGATTCAAACTTGATACACCCAGGTCGTCAATATATGTCGTTAACCACTGTCAACTTCCTTCTCTCTGATACCTTTATACAAGTAGTTGATAGACAGAAGTCATATTTTTGCAGTAAACAAATACTGAATTACGGTAATTATAATCGCTTAATTTGATGAATATTAAATTCCCACATCAGATACATACTAAACATAATTACTGACAATTAAATTTAAATAATAATGAAAAAAAAAGAAAAGCCAAAGTAACGTAATAATTAATATGAGAATGTAACGCAGTTGTTACCATTAGAGTCTAATAATTAGAACGTAACGTAGTGGCTAGTATAGCGTAACGTAATGCAATGTTTGACGTAAAGACATCATACATAACGTTACTTTTTAACAAAATACTTATTAAAAAAACTTTTTAAGATTTTGGGAATACTCACCTCAAATAACCAAGAAGAGAAAATAGCAAGTGGTGGAATTAGCTCTGGAGGTGCGGGCGAACACTGGTTATCTAATGTTACACCCATATTTTCTCGCATCTGAAATACAAGGAATCTGTGATTATCACGAAGGGTTTCCGGTTTCGGATAGGTTTTTCATAAGATAAAAGTGGCTTCAACAAGTTCAAGTCGACAAACGTTTATTAACACAGACTGGAAACATCACAAAGTGACGTTCAACTTGGTGAATTCACTTTGCTTCAGAAAATTATGAATACCTCACCACTATTTGTTGTATCTATATATATATATATATATATATACTTATTGAATGAATTTAATTACTTATATGGAAGCACATGTTTTACCTAAATGCGAGTTGGGAATAATTTTCCCTTTGACCAGTTTGGTACCCCCAAATGGGGAGCGGCATATGTATTATTTATTGGTGAAAAAAAAGGTTAGACTGTATTTGTAGTGCGTGTGTGAATGGTGATTGATTCACCTCCCCACAACACAAAAAAGTTGTTTACACTTCATTACACGTTTAAGATGTGTGTGTGCGCATGTCAGGTAGAATAGAGAAGGTGCGCGGAAGCTCTTATATTCATTTGGCTTAAGTTTTGTTTAGTTTTTATTGAAATTATGATAGAAAATACACTGAGAAGATTAAGTTTTCTAACTTTTCATTTCATAAATTATGCAGGCTGTTTTCAGATACTGAATATATATATAAAAAAATTTTAAGGGGATTAGAACAGCAGTCTAAAGAGCAGAATGTATTTTAATGTAATAGTAAAATCACTAATGTGATTAAAATACAAGAAAAACAGTGCTCGGTGTAATGTAGATATATAAGCTCAATAGGCATTTTTAATATTTAAAATATATATATATAAATATAGCTATTTTAATATTTAGTAAGATGATTGATAATTAAAATTAAAAATTGGTTTTATAAGAAGAAACACAACAAAGTCAATAAATTGTACAATCGTTTCGGAAACAATGCTTTTATTGAGATAGACAATAAGTCATGGACAATAATTTTAACATATAGTTTTTTTGAAACAAAGTCTCCTCATCATCAAAAATATTGGGTGGGTTTTTTTAAAAGACATCAAAAATAAAACTAGCATTTTTTAAGTAAGGCAGATGTATCTTATAATAGTTTGCCTTTTAAAATTCGTAAGTATCATCATCAAAGCATTCATTTGGATGGTAAATGTAGCTTCTAAACTACATTTTAGTTATTAAAAGTGCAAATAAAGACTAATGATGTCATTTTTATCTTTTTATAATATTGTTAATTTTTATTGCATATTTTTTCAATGTCCTTTTCTTATATTTTATTTCAATAAATCGTTTCACAATAGAAATGCTGAAGAACAATAAAAGTGAAAGAACTGATTTGCCTTGTCACCGCTTCTGGTAGCAGCCATGTTCGAAGTTAGGAGGTACATGAGCTGACTATAACCAGAGAAGCATACTATGTTTTACAAAAATGAGAAGCTCCATCAGCATTCCGTAAAAATAATTCCTAAAAACGAATATTTATTATCAATAAATATCTTGAAAATAGACGAAAATAAAAAAATCTTTTTTTTCTAAAGTCGCAGAAGTTATCACTTGTCCTTATTGAAATTATTTCTAAAAAAATATTTTAATGGATGAGTACCAGCTAAGGTAAAATTTTGAAAAATTGTAATATTTATTCACATGTATAACAAATACATATAACAAATACTTATTAATATATATAACAATATATAAGAATTATATATAAATACAATATACATATATAACAAATACTTATTAATATATATAACAATATATAAGAATTATATATAAATACAATATACATATATAACAAATACTTATTAATATATATAACAATATATAAGAATTATATATAAATACAATATACATATATAACAAATACTTATTAATATATATAACAATATATAAGAATTATATATAAATACAATATACATATATAACAAATACTCAGACAGCAGGTAACATGTGTTAAGTACATAAGATAAAAAAAAAAAAAACTAAAATTGAAACAGACTTTCTTGAATTAACCATGAAATTTCCATGAGTTTCATTTCTGGAAATATTTTTTCAATCAAGCGTTCATGAAAACATTTCATTTTCACTGACCTTGATCATCGTTTCCATGAGTCCGTAAAGGCATTTATAAACCGAAGCGTGTATCTCAGGATCTTCGATTTCGTTGACGTTGCCAAGAACTCCAAGCATTCTCCGCCATAACACGACAGCAACATCTGGCGTCCATCCCATCACATAACCTCCAGCTAATACACTTTTGTACTCATCACCATTATCAACTCCGGGCATTGAAGCTGGAAGACAAAGAAAGGAAAATTTTAAGTAAAAAAATAAGAACCTGAATAATTTTTATTTTCAGAGATTGCCTGCATTGGTTCAGAGTACCTGAAAAACACAATGTGGTAAAATATCTTATTTTCTTTTAATTTAAAATGAATGCCTTTTTTTTATAAGGTTAAAAGTCATAATAAGTCATGAATCCTTAAATTGTGTGACTAAACATTGCTCTTGCTAACAATATTATTTATGGTTATAAAATTCATTTTTCTTAAGTGTCAACATATATTTCAAAAGTATGTCTCATTAATAGTGGATTGCTCCCTTCCTGCAAGTTGATTGGTTGGCTGTTTTTGTTTTACAGCATATCAACCTTTTTCAGGTTATTTAATGCCGAATCTAGTTATTTTGAGGAACGATTTTTAATGGAGTATATTTTTTTTTTGAAATCAGATTCTATTTAACCCATAGTTGGGACTCTAACAGGTACTACCACTCTGGGTCAGAGTGGACCTGGACCAATGGCAATTAAAGGGTGGCTCCACACTCCCCAAGGCCCGTAAGGTGAGGCCTCACCATCGGATATAGTTTTAGGTCATATCCAGGACCCCATGCAAGTTGAATTTTTAAAATCCAACAACAGGTTCAAAATGGTGGCCCCCAGCAACTGAGAGGAACGTCATAACAAAGATGCTTAGATAAACTATACCAAGATCTAAAAATAACAGGACTTCATTCTGCCCAAGCATTTGATTGTGTATGATGGAGGGAAGAATCCAATGCTGATTCTGTTGTGTGGAATGCAGAAGAAAATGAAGACGTCAGGAATTTCTAGTTTAATTTTCAATTGGTTATTTCAATCGTCTTTATTAGACCGTTTCTTTATTTTTGCAAAATGACAATAGATCAACTTCAAAGTTGCAAAAATGAAATAAAAGTTTGTGTTTTGTTTTCATATGAAGTGTGTTTCAAAGAAATTAATTTCACTTTATTCAAAATATTGAACAGACTTTATAGAGTTCTCTCTCTGGCACTTTGATGAAGTTCCAACTAAATGACAAAATTAAGACTTAGTTAACTAAAAGTCCTTCCAGGAACAGTGAACACGAATTAGCTAAGTCAAACTATGTATAAGAAAAAACTCGTAGAAGAAATGACTAGTTTCATCTATTTTCCCTTCAACCTTAAAAGTGACATCTGTTTTTATTTTGCTATTTCACAGACAATCATATAGGTCATACTTTGGTCACCACTCTGGAAAGGTGTATAAATAGGAACAAGGTTTGTTGGGGAATCAGCAACAAATTAATGTCTTATCATAAGGATGGAACAGAGTATTCATCTCAGATTAAGAAAGGAAGTTACTACTTTGACAAAGTCCAATAATTATTTTAGAAAGGAGACATCAGCATCAAACAAGTGATAGAAATATAAACTGTTTTGTTCTTCTGTAGCAAGATTAATGCTAATGTGTGAAAATAATGTTATAAATGGTATTTCTTCACATAAAGCTAAAGAGAAGAGTGGAAAATTCCATTCAAAGTTAAAAAATTAAAGTTATGGCTACATGTCAAGAGCAGAGACAAGAAGCTGCTGATAATACATAGCGAATAAGCTTATGAAATCTTCCTCTTTTGTTAGGACTGTGAAAGAGAGTGGTCTGTACTTTGCTGTCCCTCCCCCTTTTATGTTGGATGAGTTAAAGGAATACCTCGATTTATTTTGTATGTAAACTAGAGAAAAAATATAAAAATCCCAAAAGCACTGTTAAGCCCCATTGATTTTCTGCTGTCAGTTCAATAACTTTTGCAACTGTTGTTAAGAACAAAGAGACAAATGATGTAATAAGGATAAAATAGAGAGATGTCACTATCCACTGTGCAACAACCTATGGCATGCCAACAAAATAAGCCTGCAACTGAATGCAACAGGATGCTGACTAAAGATATTTACTTACAGTCTGGAATCAAAAGAATTAGAAAACTGTAGTGCTATATGTTGGCTACGATACGAAATACACGGTTGTTTTAAAAAAGATTATTAAATGTTAATTCATCTCAAATAAGGTCAGTAACTACTAAAATGAAGGCAGGAAGAGGAGGGTAAAATTTTAAAAACATGAGATCACATTATTAGTCAAGAAAAGTATAAATAAAAAATAAAATAAATAGAATTTAAGAAAAAAATTATTTACTTCTATTCATGGGAGCTTCTTCAGCTCCTGATCCAGCAACGACATCAATATGTAGGCTGTCACGATCTGGAGTAGGGCTGTCTTTTTGATTGAGTTCCACAGCTAATTCACTCGCAGGAGATTGACTACGCGAGTCAGATTTTGAGTGAGTTGATACTGGAGATGGAGTTCTGGATACTAAAAGAGAAATGTTAATTTCATTGGGTTTCAAAAGAATTTAATAGTTTAGTTGTAAGACGATTGGTTTGGAAGAATGCCAAGATGAAGTCACTTTTTAGAGTTGGTTGTGTCTGAATGCATTGAAAATTTGAAATTGCTTAAGAAAAAGAGTCGCCATCTTTGCTGAAAAACATGAAGCATCGCCGCTAAAACATGAATCAACTTTATTTGAAGGGAAAACTGGAAAATAGAGTTGCAAGGTCAGATGGCTTTTCTCAAAATGTGGCATCCTGGAGTTTCATTTTTTCTGCACAATTTAGGTGTTGCTTCACAAGAGAAGAAAGACAGAAGAAAAAAAATTGTTATCACATGCGGTAGAACGGTCCCTAACAATTTCGTCCAAGCAACCTGATATGATCCCGAGCAATTGTGTCAATTCGAACCTGAACACCTCTGACAATTCAACACGGTACGAACCTGAACACCTCCAACGTTACGATCCCAAACGAAATAACTCAACACAACACGTTACCAGAGCAACCGGGGCAGTTATTCTCTCTTTTTATAGTCCTTGGACGAACTCATTTCCAGCATAGTTACACCCAATCACAATGATGACGTACAATTCTTGAGCACTTCCATGCATGCTTATTACATCTGGTGCAAGATGAAAACATGGTAAGTGGAACGTCTTGTCGACACAAAATCTACTTGGGAACTGCTTCGTATGTTTCTGACGACAAGGTGGGTGAAAATCAGATTTTGAGTGCACAAATGATTAACTAGGAGATTGCATAGAACTTTTTTATTAAAAATAAATATTTGTCTTATGTTTTCTCGATCTGCAGTTGATAATAGTGGA
Source organism: Euprymna scolopes (assembly GCF_053919585.1). Lineage (NCBI taxonomy): Eukaryota > Metazoa > Mollusca > Cephalopoda > Sepiida > Sepiolidae > Euprymna > Euprymna scolopes. The sequence continues at coordinate 4,148,544 of NC_136517.1, forward strand.
ATTACTGGAAGTTTCCATAAAGCAAGGGAGATAAGTCATTCATTGAAGTAAATAAAAACGACATTTTACAATAAAACTGATTTGTACTTGTTTGACACTGTACACTTGTACACACGTTGTGGCCTCAGTCGAAACGTTGATGAGAGAACAGGAAATAACTCCAACTTAATTTTTTGGTTGTTACAACATTTAATTGTTGTTACAACTATGACAGCACACACACAATTTAGAACATTCTGCACGTCTCTCTCAAGATTTCGAACATTATCTCGTCTTCTCTCTCAAGATCTTTGTCATTATTTTTTTATAGTCCTGCCCCCACCATCGTTGACGTCACTTCTCTTTCATGTGCATCTGCGCTAGGTTACACTCATAATTAATCTTTTTTTTTTCCTGATTGTTGATTATTTTGATTATTTCAACATGACGTGCAAGTACATCAAAGTTTTTACTTGAAATGCAATTTTCAAATTGTGACGACACAGATGCGTTATGACATCGGAACATCAACCGATGAACGATTCTGTAAGCAGATTTTCTCATGTTTCTATATAAACAAAAATATCAATGGAAAAAAAGTCAACCTGATATATCCTGTTCTTTAAAAAGTCAACCTGATATATCCTGTTCTTTAAAATAATATACATACATATATATATTAGTGTTGGGACGATTAATCAGGAGTTGAGAAAATCAGAACTTTTTGGGGTATCGGAATCGGAAAACTTTGTGCCTATTTTCCGATGCCAAAGACAATTCTTTTAATTATCTTTTTTTTTATTTGATTTCACTGTTCGTTGTGATAATAAAATAAACAAGCCACACGTGTGTGGTCCCCGTCTTGTGCTGCATGCGAGATGACACCACCAAAAATAGTGAAGAAATGATGACTATGAGAAGTAGAAGTGTGAAGTTCACATTTTCACAAAGTTTCAGAAAAATCTAATGGATGGGGCAAAAGTTATGGGGTAAAAAGTTTAATTTTTTTGCAATTTGGGAGCATTTGTGACCTCTTTTGAGCTCCTGGGAATGCCAAATCCCAGTGAAAAATCGACAAATGGTGCAGTTTCATGCCTTAAGACATGTATATTTGAATTCAGCACTCTTATATAGACATACATATCAAGTTTTTGAGTAATATGGAAAAAGCTCCAAAATGGCATGTTTTTTTAACCCTAAAAGTCCCAGAGAGATGCGAACCAAAATTTTGCCAGGGTCACCCATACTGAATTTATATTAAGAACAATGGCCTCCACATTTTGGCTAAGTTTCAGGAAAATCTAATGGATGAATCAAACACTATGGGACAAAAAGTGTCATTTTGGGCCATTTTAGTGCCCCTGAGGATGCCGAATCCCAGTGTAAATGGATAACGGTGCAGTTTCAGACCTTAGCACATGTATATTTAAGTTGGCTACCATGATAAACCATTATATAGTCAGACATATCAAGTTTTTGTGAGAAATATGAAAAAAGAGCCACAAAAAGGGGCGTTTTTAGCATTGAAAGTCCCTGGGGATGCGAACCAGAATTTTGCCAGGGTCACCCATACTGGATTTATATTAATAACAATCGACTTCACATTTTGGTCCAAGTTTCAGAAAAATCTAATGGATGATGGGGCAAAACATGGCCATTTTGGGGCATTTTTTACCTCTTTTGAACCCCTGGGGACGCAACGATAATTTTTGCAAAAAATTTTTTATATGTATTTAATAAAATACAATTTGTGGCAAAATTTCAGGAAAAACTAATGGATGGTTATCTGACAATCGTCTGGACTAACGGACGCACAGAAGCCACTGAAAACATAGATCCCTGTCCGATAAATCAGGGGACCAATATTTATTTTTTATAACCAGTAAACCTAAAATCTATAGATCACTCCCACCACAAGTTTGTTTTTACGTTTGAGAAAATATATGCATATTCAACATTTGTTTTTATTGTAATCAGGAAAAATAAAAATTTTATAGTTAAATATTTAGAGATTTATAATGAATTGTAATCAGTAATTGTATTGGAATCCGAGAAAAATATTGGAATCGTCCCATCACTAATATATATCTGTTTTATTCATATTTATCAATGTAAAATGAATAGAATCTCTTGACTTAAGAGCAAGGGGAGGGGGCATTTATTTAATTATCCAAATGCAAGAAAACATTAGCAAATTTCAAAAAAACTTACATCTATTGGAATTTTATTCATTTAATTATCGAAATACAAGAAAACATTTGCAAATTTCAGAAAAACTTACATCTATTGGAATTTTCCAGATCCGATTTCTCTAAGCTGATATTATCAAGGATGGAATCTGCTTGTACTTGCGGCAGACTACTACTTGCTGCTGGACCTCCTCCTCCACTATTGCTTGTGGTACTGTCGCTACCTCCGCTTTCGCGTATCACAGTTGTTGTTATCACAGCTACTTCTTGGTCAGGTTCCTCTCCACCGGATAATGAAGTGCTTCCACCTAAAAAAGAAGATCCATAGCGTTTTATTTTTTATTTGGTTGGTTTGTTCAATTTAGAAATTTGTTTAAGAAAAAAAAAGCAAAACAATATTGGAAATTAAATTTATTTTAATAGCTTGCATCAAATATTTATTTTAATAGCTTGCATCAAATATTTCCTCAGACAAATATTTGAGATTTTTTTGGTATTGGCAAATATTAATATTGATGAGAGCATTTGGTGAACATGTGACCCGGAAGTAAACGAGGCAATTACGATGAAAAAATAATAATTAAAAAAATATATATATCTAAAAAGAACAAGAAAACTCCAAGACACAAAATTATATAACATAAACCCAATTAACGGATTAGATATTTAGGCAATACCTTGTTAGAAATATTCTTAACAAAACTTTTTAGGGTAATTTGCATAAGTGACTTTATGCAAATTACCCACAATTACTTGAGGAGAGGCTATATAAAAAAAAATAAAGAACCTTCAACGAGAAGAGCTCAAAAAAGAATTTACTGAAAGGAGTAAAACAGTTCGCCTCAACTCTGTTACCTAATTTTCTTCAACAAAAAAAACGTTCTTCAGAACAACCGTTTTGGAAACTAGCAAACTTCAAACTGACGTAAGTTTTACTTTTTATTGTAATTATAATTGAATATAATTTGTTTTGTTGGTTTTTAATTGCCTTCGTCCAAAAAATGGAAGGTTGTTTTGCTACAAAAGATTGTTCTTTTCTATAAACAAAAAAAGTGTTAGAAATAACTCAAGAAAATTTCTAACAACCTATAGTAAAACACTCTGAACCCTTCATAAACTGGACAATAGAAAACCTTAAGCATTTGCATCAAAGGACGAAGAAACTAACACGTCTGAAGAATGAAGCTGATCAATGATGCAAAAAGAAAATGAAGACTGGTAAATATTGAATACTAGCAGGCCGTCCGGCGTTGCCCGGTCGTAAAATATGCATAAATATTATATTTTAATTAATGTAGAATTCATATTCATTATAAAGAGAAATACTGTAGGTTTCAAATGTAAAGTTAAATTCTTTTTAAAAAAAGTGCAAAAAAAAAAAAAAAAAAATGGAAAGAAACTGAGACATGTACATGTGAGTATTATGTTTTTTTCTAAACAGTTCAATTCTTGTAAAAAAAATGTATTTGAGCTGAAACCCAAACCCAAAGACAGCGAGTCAAGTACAATAGCCATTAGTCCAACTTGTCATGATCTTTAAAATGTGTTTTCAAATTAACTTATAATTAACATAAGGAAACTGTCATATTTCATAACCGCACATGCGCAGTCATGAAACAGTTGAAAACAGATAAAAATATGATCACCCCCCCCCATTTACCAATTTTTTAATTTTTACGCCTTAGCAGCCCTTTGTTCCGGATGAAAATTTATTAAAAGATTTTCCCCATGTATGAATACTCTATATACCAAATTTAAAGTCTGTAGATCCATAATTAGTTGAGTATATAGGTTGAGAAGTGTCCTCACACACACACACACATACACACATTCTCACTTTTATAAATATAGAGATTATGTGACCGATACAACTAAAGGGCTAAAAAAATATATTGAGTCAAATTATAAAAATACTGATTACTGATATTTAAAGCATCGTCAAGATAACACAGCTATAAAGGTAACAGCTATAAAGGGAACAGCGTCTATTTTTAAGAGAGCCGTCGGATGTAAATTCAAATCATGATGAAATCAAGTGTTGGTTGATCTCTTCAAACTAACAAAAATAAAATAATTAAAACAAAAAAAAGAAAGTTAAATGGGGAAAGAAATAGGTAAAAATGGGAAAAGATTGTTCAACGAAATAGCAGATGGAAATGCATCGATATGCAAAGGACACCTAAATAGAAAAAATTAACCTACAAACAGCTGCATATGAGAGCATGATAACAAAGTACTTAAAAACCAAGCAAGAACGAGAAAAACAGTAAATCACATAAGTGAATACAGGAAAATAGCCATAAAACAGAAAAGTGGATATGATTGCGTTAACGATAACATGAAAATGGTCAATATAAAACAGAGACATAAACACAAATTAAAATCATAAAAACTGAGAAACATATCCAATTACCATGATAATAACCAACAAGGAAAACATTGGCAACATCATAGATTTTGCCGTACAACTACAACGCATTTCTCCAATTCCAAAATTATTTTTCTGCAATCACCACATGCCTCTACAGATTATGAATCTACCCAGGAAAACGCTAAGTCGGTAGAGATAGTATTGGTATTGTTATATTTGCTTCAAATAATTTAGATTTTTCAAAACCAGATAAACAAGAAACGAAAAGATATGAAGACAGCCTAACAACATGGCAATTATCATCCAATTATTTAAGCGAGCAAGGGGAGTGACTTTAAAAAAAAAAAAGAAAAAAAAAAAAGGATGTAAATTATACAGTAGTTAAAACTCACTTGAACATTAATATTATCCAGAAGACATGAACGTTTTTGTGTATTCCTTTTATTTTTTTCAACAGATTACTGTAAATTTTCTTTCTTTGCAATAAAGACATTTTATTCAAGTGATTAAAAAATATTGCTAACATTAAATTAATTTTTTTATAGACAATTGTCAGCAACGTTCGTTACAGTTACATTATCCATTGTACTTACTGAATTTATTTTTTATATATCGTGCTGTTTTCAAATAAACACTTTGAAGTCTACATTTCTGGAAATATGTACTTGTATAATACGAATGCTCCCTCCTTACCTTGTGTTAAATGTTGGTCTTTTTTCCATATATCACACAAGAAAATCAGATTTCAAAAGAAGATTGTAACCCAAAGTATCATTTTCTGCGATAAACATTCTTTTGTCTTACAAATGATTAAACATCAACTCATTCGAATTATTATTCTCATCTTGATAGTTATTCGCACAATATTTCAGACGGTGTAACCTCTGCCCTTCCTCGTGCATCTTTTAAAACTGGAGGATCTTTATGGAGAATCTGGATACTAATATGGAATTTCAAAATGAACCAATTAATTTAATGCACAGTTTGATCAGCCATAATCGTCGGATAGAAGCGTTACTTTTTAACTTGTTCTTAGTTATTAATACTTGTCATGAGAATTGAACATTCAATTTATAAAAGAATCAATTACGAAGCAACGCATTTAACCATTATGCCATGAATCTATGTGGGCAATTCTAGTATGCATTTTCAGAGCTTAAAACCTAATCGGCTTTAAACGTATTATTACTTGAAATATGTGTTTTTTGAGGACTGGTTTCTTCTGTGGAAAGCAACTATTTATTAAGTCGCCTGACGAAGACTTTTAGTTTTAACCGAACATTTATCTGAAACATTAGCATGTTCAGTGTCACAACCATGTAAATTTGTTTATGTTAATAAAAATATATCTTGTTCTTTTATTATGATGCCAACATGGCTTCATAAGTACTTAATTTTCTTCCATTTAAATGCTAATTGCCGATGACCTGGAGGAAAGGCGTTAGCTCACAAACCCAAAAGTTGGCTTCATTGACTGGATTTGAATTTCTTGATCAGCAGTAATTATCATTTTCTACACTGATGATTGCATAATCATGGAATATTAAATTCTGTGGGTATGAAAAAAAAATTGTTACTATATATATATATATATATATATATATATATATATATACAGGGTGAGCCATGGGAAACGGATTTTTAGAAGCAAAAGACGTGTTCTAAAAACATGCGTTTCTCATGACTCATCCTATGTGTGTGTGCGTGTATATATATATATATATAGAGAGAGAGAGGGAGGGAGAAATACAAAGGAACAAACCGAGGTATTCATCAACGTTTCTTCTTTATTTCAAGACTTCCTCTGGATGAATAAAATTAAGAAAAGTTTTCTTAATTTCATTCATCCAAAGGAAGTCTAAAGAAATGTTGACGAACACATAACTCGGTTTGTTCCTTTTTATTTTTCTATTTCATTGGAATACTATTTCCATTACTCTCACAATATATAATATATAATATATAGTAGGACAACAAGTGTATGAAATGAAGACACAAAACTATATATTGGTAGATATAGAATGGATCATTTATTTAATAATGGAATACAGGCAAAATTTGGGGGATAGAAGGAACTCTTTATGCCAGGGCATTTCGAAGCCTAATGCTTCTCATCAGAAGAGTAGAGAAGGTGCTAGGTAGCATGGAGAAGATGCGGCATCTAGCGTAAGGTTCATTAGGGACGAAAGAGATTAAAAGGAATTATAGAATGTTGGGGGAAGCTTTATTGAATTCTAAATAAATAAGGAGAAGCTTATTATATATAGTATGATATATAAGAATATAAATTGTCTTTAACATAGTATTGAGATTAAGGGGTATATGTATTATGGTTAAATAGGGAGTGTATTGTTGCTGCATGGTACTTAATAATAAAGAAAATACTGTTAATACTAATTATTAGGGGTGCATAAAAGAAATGGATACAGACAAGTGGGGTGGGGGGGGGTCAGAGTAGCAGGAAAAAGGGTTGAGGAGTGAGGAGTAAGTTGTCCCGTACAAAATAAAGAAAAATAAAGTATACACACACACACACACACACATATATATATATATATATATATATGGCATAAAGAGTCCCTTCTATCCCCCAAATTTTGGCTGTGTTGCATTATTAAATAAATGATCCATTCTATATCTACCAATATATAGTTTTGTATCTTCATTTCATACTCTTGTTGTCCTATTGTATAAACTCCAATAATAATTGTTGAGCTTGGCATTATCCGGATAAGTCTCCTTTGTGGAATTGAACTTTCTCTTTTCCTTTTAAATTAAGCTATATAATATATATATATATATATATATATATATATATATATATATATATTATAATATATATATATATATATATATATATATATATATATATTATAATAATCAAAATGTTGTGAACATACTAATCAAGACGAGAATATAGGCCAAATCATTATCAACCTTTACCTCAAAAATTCTGAAAGGTAAACCAAGTAGATGCGTCCACAAGACAATGAGGAGGAGGAGGGGTATGAAAGTGACAAGATGACCGACAAGCAAAAGCACAATTCCTCACCTGCAACAGGTGTTGTGGCAGGAGTGACTGCTGTAACGTCTTCATTTTCCGGCAAGATGACACCAGTATCTTTTTGTTCCGAATGGAAACTGGCCCCTGGCAAGCAAGACAAATACCAACATTCGAAACAGTCATGCAGAGCACATAACAACAGAGATACAAGCAACAAAAACAGTTTTATTATTTTTTTTTTTTTTCAACAAACAAGTATTTCTTTTTTTCCTAACATGTGACCATGCATCTTGATGCAAGGCTTTATCCCACGGTCAGTTTGTCATAATGCTTAAGTTTGAAATAACATTTTTGTTAAACAGATACAGATGTTCAATCTGAATTTTAGATTTTAGATATGTCCTAGAGGCTTTATCCGTCTGTCTGTAACACTTAAGCATAAAACACTATTTCTGTTGGTCTGTCAGGCTTAAGTTTTTTGTTTTTTTACTTTTATCAAGGCCCAAAGGCCACTTGAGAATAAATGTAAGGTGGAAGTTCAGTAATCATTAATGGTGTAAATTGGGTAAAATTTGATTATTTATAGGAACAGCTCAACAAGAATTTGTTTACATTGGATTTGAAGGCTACTATGTTGTATTCAACTGGGAAGCAGGACAGTGGAACAGTGTTCCACAGGTGGACAGTTCTGGAAAAAAGTTTCGTTCATGGAATCTGCGTTAATTTAGGTACAGATAGAGATGAGGGGAAATTGTTCATAGTGGGTGTAGCTAGTCAAGTGTTTTTTGTTTTTTTTTTGAAAGTTTGGCAAGGGGGAATCATAGATTGAACTTCAGTCAAGCACTTGCCATGAAAATAATGATAAAGCAGAGACAGGTTTGCAACATTTATTCTCTGGGAAAGAGGTTGCAGGGAAGAGAAAAGGGCATCATTTACTAAGTTTCAAACCTGATTTTGGACCCAATCATGGCTGCATAGTGAGCGCCAAGCAGCTCCTGCTCAGATGTAGCAATAGTACTCTATTTTAGGACGTACCTAGCTCTTATACAGACAGAGGATTGCATCGGCAGTGAGATACTTGCTGGAGCGGTAGAGTGATTCGACCATATTTCCAGCGATCTTCGCAACATATTTGATGTGTTTCATTTCAGATCAGGATTGAAGGTCAGTCCCAGAAGCTTGTCAAGACATGGAGCTTCACCAAGACGAGAGTCATTCATTTTAATTGAGGTGTGATGAGGGTCGGAGTGATTACGATGAAAAGAAGCATTATTTTTGAGATATTAAAATTAACCAGACACCTTTTTTTCCATTGCACCATGTTCTCAAGATCAGAAGAAAGAATCAGAAAGATCCTGGTCATTGCTGCCTTTCAAGTGTTGCTATAGATTGTGGTATCGTCTGCATAAATGTCACAGACATGCAGATGAAACAAAAAGTTTCTTGCAGCACCTGGGATCGATTACCATTCCTAAGAAACAAGTTTTTACCATTTACCTTAACTGTGAAGAAGAGTTATACGTAAAAATGAACATAATATAACAGGAGTGTTACATGAATAAATATCTGAAATAGATTTGCGAAAAATCACTGACAGAATGAAAAATAATGAAGGGTAAGCGGGAAGGAGCAGGGTGACAGGTCAAGATTTTATGAAAAAAAAAAAAATTATAGTTTAACTTATACAAAAAAAAAAATAATAATAAAGTGGTCTCCCTTACAACTAAAAGAATATATTCTATAATCAAATATAAATTATTCCCCTTGCTGATTGATGGGATTTTTCTGTCATGATTGGTTGCCCAAGATTTGTTGGTAGGCGAAGAGATGCTGCAGTGACTACGAACTCGCAAAATCTATATTAAAACTGACCTTGTATCTAACTCTGCCCTCATTTAACTAATATTTTTATCTATAGCTTCAAAGTAGACCGTGTGCTGGTTAGGATTAAATTTTAACTTTTCTTGCCAAATCCATTTGCCATTGCCAGCCAGTGTCTGATCAGCACAGATCATGAAAAAAAAAAAATCTGAGCTGTTTATTACTCTTGTTCACACCAAACAAAGCATACTGTCACTTGGACATAAAACGTTACTATTTCAGGAGACTATGTTAGAGGATGAGTAAGATGTCTGTTCACATTACATTTAAACTTATACAGAGAGGGAATTCCAAAGTCTAGCAGTTCAAGGGAGGAAACTATTAGAGTAAAAGGCTTGCTGCTAAATGGGTTTATTGGGAGTATGTATGTCGAGGCGGTACAAGTGCAATGAATTCATGAGAGTACACTCCATTAAGTGCTTATAAAACAGTCACAGGGATGAAACAGAGATTGGAGCTTGGTTGATAGTGTGAGACTTGTTTGTTTTATTAATTGTCTATAGTTCAGGGATGATGATGTGATTTCATTATGGATTTCGTTTTTCGGACTCACTTCCTCATCTTCGGTGTTTTTTCCACTACGTTTCGGCCGTATCATCCTTCGGCCTTCTTCAGGTGTACATCGAACTCGAGAACTGTTTTTTTTTTAATTTTGAACCCAACCCTTTATTGTTACGGTGGTACCATGAACGAGAACATGGTATCCCCGTAACAAAGGGTTGAGTTCCAAATTCCAAAAAAACAGTTCCCGAGTTCGAGATACACCTGAAGAAGGCCGAAGGATGATACGGCCGAAACGTAGTGGAAAAAACACTGAAGATGAGGAAGTGAGTCCGAAAAACGAAATCCATAATGAAATCACATCATAATTGTTTGTTTTAGTTGCAGGTTGATAACTGACCTTTGACTTCTAAGGCCACTAGCAGATATTTAGTCTAAATGACTATGTACTGTCGACCAAACTATAATCCATGTCGTATTGTTGCCATGTTGTATCCCTATGTTTGTTTAAAAGTAATTCCATGGAATGTGTTCTGATGAACTTTGTGTACTTTCTACTGCTTCTCAACATAAGAATACCCTTGACAGTGGAGATCTCTAGATGCTGGAAGTGTTTTTACTTCTTCCTTGGACCAAATGCCTCTAGAATTCCCACCCTGCTCCTCTGACCATACCAACATAAGAAATTTAAATGTAATGTGAACAAATAACCTAGCTCTCACTTATATTTGTATAATTTTTGTATCTGAAAATGACAAAACTAAAGTTCTAGTATTAAAGTTTCACTGCAAATTCTCAAATGCTTGAAATAAATCTGTAGCTTTCAATCGATTTTAAGCTTTCTTATTGCAGATATGATTTCAGTTGTTAATCACCGATGAAATCCTTTAGCTGCAGAGTTGTCGCGCACACAACTATTTCTATTGTAAACCTCATACAAGCTTTTATTAAAAATTTGCCCACTCTTGGAGAAAATCTTCTGCATTTGAAATTATTCCATTACTAGTGGGGCCTATGAAAATTCCACAGTGGCATCTTTTATATGTAATACATTGCTGCTGGGCATTGTGTAGACGTTCAGTGTGAATGGAGACCCCGCGATATTATTGTAAACCTTTTGTTAAAGCTGTAAAAGTATTTATCTAAGTAATCTGGTTAATGTAGTGTCAGAATATACCTGGTAACTAAAGTTTAGCTCCAATATCCTTATAGGAGTCTGTGACATATTTGCATTGTATGGACGCCCGGCGAAAACAAACACCACAATTATACCATATTTAGACAGAACAGATACTACCTTTGGATCCTATTCAGCAGACTAAGAAGGTATATTTTAGTTCAAAAAGCGACATCTTTTTTTTTTTTTTTTTTTTTTTTTAAATTTAATTTTTTTTACATTGCAATTTTGATGATCGGGAGATCCTATTTATTAAAAAGGAGGATCGAAGGTGATAACATACTACAAACATTAAATTAACGTATCTATCTATATATATATATATATACTTATTTTATGTTCAAAGTATGTTATCAGCTTCTATCCTCCTTTTTAATAGGATCACGCAATAGAATAATTTATAATCTGGAAAGCGTGACACACACACGTACGTTAAAAGTACTATGGTAGTAATATATAGATTATGCTTCAAACTTTTGTATTAACATTTCTTAACACCGCATGATAGATTTACTGCAGTGATTAATTGTCAATCTTTGTCAATCTTTTCAATATTCGACTCCATTTTTTAGTTTAGCTTTCTTGAATAGTTTCTTTGATTCTGCTTTGGTATTTTCATACGAGATTTAAAAATGTTTTATCTTTATATATAAAAGTCAATTTTTGCAGATTATACAGTGTGGAATGATAAAAGTGTCACCCTAGAAAAGACGACATGATTCCATTTCTGTTTGATGAAAACTGGTTTTCTTTTCTTGTTGCTGGCCATCTACTAGTTGGCCAGTTGGGTACAAATCTCAAGAGCGATAGGAGCCTTGTAACACGTCTAAAAGTGACACAATGTTCAACGAGTGAAATCATAGATGTGCCGCTTGCCGTTGTATAACTCATGTTCTCTACCGACCCAAGTTATGACAACAGGGGCATTGCAAACACCCTCAAAATGCATTGCTGGATTGCCAAAACTAACAGGGACGTGCATAGGGTGATGAAAAAGTTTCCGGTGTGGTTTCAATTTCATCATGCCAACTCACATCTTCAAAGTCGGCTTGAAAGGCAACATCAAAGTGTACCTGAATGTGCTGAAGAGTGTGGTGATCACCTGGTGCAATCAGGTGACTGCTGGCAGAGTCTAGGTGTGGCAGCAGGACTCGGCACCGGCTCAAAAGTTCAAAGAAACCCAGGCATGACTTCAGAAAGAGTGCTACGACTTTGTACCCTTTCTCTCACTCACCCACCTCCTCCCCCAGACCGGAACTCTTAGTTTGGTCATATGTCGAGAACATCACCAACATGACCTCCCACAACACCAAAGCCAGCCTGATCACCACCATCTGCTAAGTATTCACTGAGCTCCCGTTAGCGTTTGCGGAAAAAGCATGCTCCCAGTTGACCCATATCAAGGCGGTGATTAAGGCTGAAAGCAGCTACATTGAATAGATGTCAGCTCTACTACATAATCAAGTTACTTGAATTTATTTATTTTTTCAACAAAAGTTTTAAAATAAAGCTGTAGTGTTGTTTTCTTTAGGGCGACAAATTTATTGTTCTACCTTGCAGAAAGTGATATATTAACAGAAAATTTGAGTTTTAATGATGGTTAATTTTTTTCAAGGAATCTAAAGACACCATTGAAATTTTCCTTGAATTCTACTTAGGATCATTATGGCCAATTATCAGTTAAGTCCCGAAAATAACTAAAATATATTAGAATATAAAGAAACAAAATTCATTTTAAAAAATAGATTTTCTTCCTTTCAAAAAAAAAAAAAAAAAATATTTTTCAGAAACATAACGTTAATAAGTAGCTTTTTTTTAAAAAAAGAACACCACCATGGTAACATTTTTTTTTATTTGATCTAATATGTGAAATGTTATTTTTAGCTTTTCTTTCAAGGCAAAAATTATAAACATGACAATATTTTTAATTATTTTTGCTCAGAAACCTTCTATACAAGCAACATAGCTTCTTCTAATTGTTATTTTTTGTTTGTTATTTGCTATTATGACGTCTTAATTTATCTTTCCTAAATATATAGAGAGGTCTGTCATTTAAGAAAAATTTTCTTACACAAAATTCTACAATAAAAAAAATAGTCAAGCCTTCAAGAAAGATCAAGAGGGTTCTAGAATATTCTAATATTGAGTGACACTCTCTATAAATGAGGTTTTTTATGCTAACTCAACAGCTGTTGGTTTGTTGACATGAGTTCAACCTCAGCTCCGACATGATTCCGGAGTTATAATTCCAATCGAAAGAATCCTCTTTAAAATATTCTGCCAACAAAAGGTAAATTCTTTTGAAATATTTCTCTAGTCAAAGATACAAAATTTTGTGATTCTCTGTGCATGAATAATTAAAATACTCAGCATACTATAAACTCGTTCATGTTTTTTTTTTTTTGTTAATTGAGAATCACCACTTATCAAGGTTCAAAAGGTCACTCGAAGATAAGGGTTAAGGGATGTAAGATGGAAGTGTAGTAATCCTTAATGATGTAATTGGGTAGAATTTGATTATTTATGGGGACGGCTCAATAAGAACTTGTTTACACTGGATTTGAAAGCTACTAATGTTGTATTCAACTGGGAAGCAGGCCAGCTTAAATGTCTTCCACAGGCGAGCAGTTCTGGGAAAGAAGCTTCGTTCATGGAATTTGCATTTAGATTTAGGCATAGATAGGGAGTGGGGGAAATTGTTTATAGTGACTGTATCTAGTCAAGTGTCTTTTGTGAAAGTTTGGCAAGTGGGGACTATAGATTGAACTTGTCGACCACTTGCCATGAAAATAACGATCGAGCAGAGACAGGCTTGCAACATCTCTTCTCTGGGAAAGAGGTTGCAGTACAGAAAAAAGGGCATCACCTACTAGGTCTCAAAGCTGGTTTTGAACTCTATCAAGGCTAAATAAGGTGCAGCGAGCAGCTCAAGCCCAGATGCGGCAACAGAACTCTATTTTCGAGCGTACTTGCTCTTATACCATTCGAGGATTGCATCGACAATGAGATACCTTTTGGAGTGATAGAATGATCTAACCATTTTTTCAGCCATCTTGGCAACAAATTTGATGTATGTGTTCCATTTCAGATCAGGAGTGAAGGTTAGTCTCAAGAGCTTGTCAAGACATGGAGCTTCCTCAAGACAAGAGCCATTCATTTTAATTGGGGCATGATGGAAGTCAGAGTGATTATGATGAAAACGCCTTCATCCATTTTTCTGCCATTAAGTTTCCTGAAATCATTATTAGCTTAAGTAAAGAAGTTTTTGTTTTTAATATTTGTTTGTGTGGATTTAGTAAAGATTATATTTAAATTAATCACCATTGTTGTTCTCATTTAGTTTATTTTTGTTACACATTTAACCGCATAACACTTGTGACATCCAATCAAGTATTCCATATGTAAATCATCTATTCATTCAACGTCATAATACCATCAAAGTCTCTTGTTCATCACACTTACTTAAGTAAATAATTAAAAACTGAGTTAGCTCCCTTTTTGAAGTTCTAGAGTATTTTTTCTTTTTATGAATGTAGGATTAAAATGTTTGATGACAGATAGAAAGAGGTCATAGTGAAAAATGAGGACTACACTGCTTTATTCAGCCTTACAAAATGGACAAAAGTTTTGTTGCAACCTAATAAAAAGTTGATTTTGTACAAATAGAGAAGAATGGTTTGAATGTTTTATGTCATATTAAACCTTTTAGGGTTTAAATGGCGGTTGGCTTCTTATGCAAGCCAGCCCCTGTTGGAGGACATGTTGAAAAATTTAAATATCTTGTGTAATTTATATATCCGGTTTTTGTCCAGAATTCCATGTACTAAAAAACATTAAAGAAAAATCTGTATGATGTACGATGATGAAATGAAAATATCATATTCTAAAAATCATGTTAATTGATCAAGTAGTTTTATATATATATATATATATATATATATATATATATATATTAAGAAAATAATTTTTAAGCGATTAATGGGAATTTGTAGATATTGCAACATAAATCTAGCATGAAGTATTGTATTGTCTCCCTTTGTTTCTTGAGATATTTTTTTTAAATGGCAAGCAAAACCATCACATCTGGATATTGATAAAATTTGATTTTCTTATTTAAATTTTTTTTTTTATTATTATTATATACGGAGAATTTTGGACATGAAGTGTAGATTAATTTATTTTTGTAAATTTTGCAAATAAATTCTATTTAAGCCATAGATGAGAGCTGATCTGGAAGTAAATAAAGTGTCTGAAGACAGTTGAGGGTGAGATGGAGGATCTCTTTATTAGCTACTATGCCAACGTATAATACGCCTTTACCAGAATTTCTCCACTTACTCTTGTTCGTCATCTATAATGCTCAGCAAAGTGGGCATGAAGGACTATTTTTAAGTCTTCAGTATGACACAACCTAGGACTGAACACAGGTTTCCAAGACTAACCATTATACCAGATGAGGTGAAAATAATGACAACTAAGAGATGACACTGCACCAAAAATCATGTAAATTGATCAAATAGTTCCATTTTTAAATAAGAAAATCAAATTCTATGGATATCACAGAAGCAAGGGTCTTGCCTACCATTCTGAACAAAAAAAGAAAATCCCAATAAACAAGGGAGATAACTCAATAATAATTCAAGACTTGCAAGTTTTGTAGTAATGCCTACAAATTCTAATTAATCACTTAGAAATAATTTTGCAGAAATAAAACTATATGATCACTTTACATAATTTTTGATATATGATATTTTGGTTTCATCATGAACATGTACATCATACAGATTTTTCTTCTTTTTTGGGGGGGGATATGGGGAAAATTCTGGACAAGAACCAAAACATTTTTAAAATCCTGTACATCTAAATCCAACCTTTGTGAAGATTAAAAAAAAAATATTATGGGAGTTTATTTACATTTAGCAAAGTGCAACCTTTGAGAAACATCAGAGAGTATGACATGCAGAATCTGTTCGTTTCAATTGAAATCGGGCAAATTATTTTTTTATATTGACTGATTTGAGTTTCTATTTTTTTTATTAAACCAGGCAGTGATTTAGACCACGAACAAGCATGCTACCAAACACAACAATGACAGACGCGGTCAGATAATAGAAGCGAGAATGCGTAAACATTGACGACAGTAAAGATCTGACGCTGATTGTAATTTTTACATAATCAAGAAAATGTGAACTTATACTTTCCATACACAAATGTTAGAATGTTTCATCAATCAGATCATCATGGCAGATATATCAGCCAAGATGAGAATAATAGTCCAAGTATATATTTCTAAATTAATAAAATTGCATAATCAATGTCGTGTCCATGTTTCTCGTCTTTATATGAATTACACATTAGTAACTTTCTTGTTTTAATTTATTAATTATTATGCTATTAGCATAATTATTAAAATCAAAAATAGTGTACAGAACTAAAAATAACTTTAAAATCTATTTCTAAAAAAAATGATTTGATTATGAAATTAAATCCACCAGAATGCATTTTGGCTTCTTTGTAAACAAATTATTTATTTTAGACTTAATATTAAAAAAAAAAAAAAAAAAAAAAAAAAAACAGTTGCTTTATGAATTTTTAAAATTGAGAACTAGAAAGTCGTTTAAACTGACTGAAAAAAATTCTTAAATCCTGATTTAATTAAAAGTTTCGGAAACTTTCTACATCCAATAATTTTAGTAATAGAGATTAAAACATTACCATAACAATTAGTTATGATTTTATAATAATTGGGATGAATTAATAATTTAATGACCAAAGAATATTGTTATAATTAATTTTAACTTTCAAAATCCAATTGAGAAAAAAAAATAATTTTTTTTTTTTTTTATTAAAAAAAAAGTAAAAGATTCTTAAGTAATGCTGTGTAGGTACAACTACATATATATATATATATATATATATATATATATATATATATATATATATATACACACACCCCAATAGCAAAAATAAATCTCTCAAAATCAGAACCCATTCAAAATAGCAGACCTTCCATACACGTGTTCAATATCCTTTCAGGTAAAGTTTTATAACAATAACTTATTAAAATGGGTTTGTCTGAACATTTTATTTGATTAATCTTTAGTCTTTTTCATCATGTGAATACAAAAGATTCTGTTAAAACAATTCTGACGATTCAATGTCCTATGAAAGTGTAGTAAAGTGTTGAAACACACACTAGAATACTGGAGTTGCCTGATAGACTTTTTATTTCAAAAAAGTAGGGGGGAAAAAAACGTGCATGTTGATAAACTGATCAATAGATTTTGCCAATCCATTCCTAGTCTGAATTAGTTTATCTTTTCCGATAAGACAATCTGGTTCATAAATAACAACAGCTGAAAAGTGTTAAAAAAAAAAAAAAAAAAAGAAATGCTTGTTTTCAAAATTAATCAGCAGGTGAACAGAGAAATGGCTGATTACACAATTGATGAGGAGTGGGGGAGGTTATACAATAAAGTTCTCCAAAGTTGCAATATGTAAAAATATACCCATAATATAGAGGGTCTAGGGGTAAGAGCACATGACTAGCATATTGGTAGCTTAAAACGCTCACCATGTCTAGCCACACTGAGGAGCTGTGATACAGCTAAAATGCTACCTGTGGATGACTACATATGTGCATACATAAAAAAATAATTTGGATTAAATTGGCATATTTTATCTTTAGCGAAAAACTTATTCTTTCCATTCCTTTTTTCTTTCATTTTTTATTTTTTGTCTAATATTTATATTTTGTATATTTTATAATTAAAATTTTATTATGAGAAACTTTTTCAATGAAGATAAAAAATTTAGTGATATTCACAAGTTTTAGAGATTACATTGTTGTAGTTATTTACACAATTTGTGCAATGAAATTTTTTTTTGTGAACTGTTATCCTCATCTTGATAGTTGTTTCACCACATTCCGACCAACTCATCCTCTGACCTTCTTCAGGTGGTTAACCATGATGGGATAGGAATTACTGTATGCTCAGCAACGTGGCGAAACAACTATGAAGATGAGGATAACAATAATCTGCAAAAAATATCAATACACAAATTATGATGCCTCATCTCAAAAGATTCCAAAAAATAAAAATAAAATATCGTAGTTATTTACGTTTAAAACTTTTTTTTATCTACAATTTCCTCTATTTCTGCTTGAATCTTTCATTTAAGAAAAAATTGGATTTAAAGTGAAACATTTTGTTCGCAGAGAGAAGTTAAATATTTCAGAAAAGATTGTAATAGAAAACAAATACTATAAAATTAAAAATGAAGGTAATTCTTAATCGCAGGAGTGATACAAAAACTGTCTCAAAAGTTTTGCTTGCCTTCACATTGCAGTTTCCATAATTGAATACGATTTGTCTTTGAATAAATTCATATAGTGACAAAAAAAACATTTATCAAATTATTAAAATGTAAAAAAAAAAAAAAAAAAAAATGATAATATATTTATTGACCTTTAGTATATAATTCGTTTGTCATGTTTTTTAATTTGAAAAAAAAAAAAAAAAAGATTTTAAATCTTTGTTTCAGAAATGTTCTAAATTGTCACTAGAAAATATTTTTTTTTCTATACAAAAACTGTTAAGAAACTTTGAATTAATGCATTATAAAACATTTGCAATATTAGTAACAACATAATGAAATAATGATCATCACAAACCAGTAAATTCTGAAAAGAACATTAAGAAAAACAAAAACGGTTCTTGTTCTGACTTCCCCCATATTAAGAAAAATAAAGAAAATCTGTATGATGTACATACCCATGAAGAAACTAAAATATCATATTCCAAAAATCATAAATTGATCTAGTAGTTTTATTTTTACATAAGAAAATCAAAGTTTATGAATAATCAAGAAGCGACCATCATATTCAATTTTGAAAAAAAAAAATTTTAAGAGATAACTCAACAATAATTCAAACTTGCAATATTTATGTTGTAATGCCCATGAATTCCCATTAACCACTTAAAAATGATTTCCTTATTTAAAAATATAACTACTTGATCAATTTATGTGATTTTTGAAATGTTATTTTTTGTTATACAGATTTTTATTTATTTTTGTTTTGTGTTAATACAGGGGACATGAATCAAAAAAAAAAAAAAAAAAAAAATAGCAGACAAACTAAAAAAAAAAAATTATTTTTTTTTCTTCTAAAATAAAATTTCAAAAGTTACTAAGAAAAGAAATCTTCAAACAAAAGAGATTACTTTCTCAGAAAAAGATTTACAAAATCACCAACACAGAACTGTTAATCACAAAACAAGCGAAAGAGAATGAGTTGCTGCTTTTGAAAAATTCAAACAAAAGTATTAATAAATGAATAATGTAAGAAAAACAAAAAATCAAACTGACTCTATATACCACAAACAACAGATTTTGGGGACCATCTGAATCATAACTTTAAATGTCATCATAAATCTTAGATCTTAATCTCCCGTTTTCATTGAAATTTTTATCACATTCAACATTTATGACAATTAAATAAAAGTACTTTGGACCCCAACTAAGAAGTTACCAGAAATCAATCTTCCTTTATCTTTCCTTATTCTTTTATAATGCTATCTGCAATATGGAAACCTATTTCTAATCTTTGATTTTTCATATATGAAAAAGCATAGTATACGAGAAAGTAATACGGATTGAATACCCTCTGCCCCCACCCTTCTTTTACTAGTAAATGACTGCTTATTAAGACTCAGAGGCCACTTAAGGTTATAGGTTAATGATTGTTGGTTAGCAATGAACACCACCTTAGGAGGATTGTAAACGATGGGTGAAATGACAGAATTGAATGACTCGACAAGAATCAGATAACACTGCATTTGAAACTAACCATGTTGTAGTCAGATGGGAAGCAACCTCATGATATTGCATTCCACAGCTGCAAAGATTTTGAAAGAAACTTTGTTCATGGCAGTTTTTTCAAATAAAAAGATGCTTTTATCATATGTATAATAGTTTGAATAAACTATCGGATATTTTATAAACGTTATTTAAAAGAAGAAATAAAATATTCCATTTGTATTCAATGTACAGCAACAGAAACAAACTGGTATTTCTTTGAAAAAAAAAATTTTTTTAACTGTTTTTTGGCCATTCTGTGTAAAGTGAACCCAAATGTCACACATGTGACCATACATCAATGCATAAATACAAAAAAAAAATAGCTGCAAGAGATGTATACTATTCACGGCTCATTTCCTATTCATAAAACTATAATGCATATCTAATAGAATTATAAATATTCTAACTTTTAAGAATTCAAAGTTAAGTCTTCATCATGAAAAATCTAATTCTGTGCGAGGTCGTACACGTGACCGACCTTATTTGACCTCTGACTGTTAATCAACATAATATACAAAATATTTCAAATTGTCACTTGATAGGTTTTGACCTGCATAAGTCAAATACACACCTATAACTAGTATACCTGTAAGGCTTTGAGAGTTATATATGAGCTACTTTTTCCAATCTGCAGTATTTTGGGTCACACACATGACTAAGAATGGCTCTTTTATGTTTTGCAATTAAAAATGAGTTTATCTCCTTGCTGGTTTTGATTTTTATGGTTAGTGAAAAATATTTAATAATATAGAAAAGTAAATTTGCTTTTTAAAACTAAATTGCAGTAAAATATTTTTATCATATTGTCAGTAAACTGATGCAACAGATAATTAGTTCATCAAAAACAAAGTCTGGTTTGGAAAATCCGACAAGATAATAAAGGGAGTGGGGAACTAAAATATTCGAAGGCGTGATTGGTTGGAAAAAAATCATGTGTTAAATTTTTAAAGCATCACTGATGCAGTTGGTGAGCTGCAAAGTTAGCAGCATGGAAAAGGGAACAAACAATATGGATTGTTAAAAAATTATGACGATAATTGGTGCCAGGGATTGTTGTGAAAAAAAATGATATGAATATTCTGTATTCATCCACAATGTTGAATTAATCAGCAAACTTTTTTATTCGCGTCATCGTTAGCATCTCCATAAAACCATCACATAAAAAAATTAATAAAAATATCTTCTTTTTTTTAATTTCATCTGAAGTTCCCAACATGTAGTCAATTCTTTCTACTATAAACCCAGAATTAATATTCTGTAGAGTTAGAATGAAAAGCAATCTTGATAATCATTCAAAAATCGAAAATTAAACAAAATACTGGTAGAAACATTAGATTTTTGCACAACTGCTGACATTTATTGGATGCGTTTCTACAAGTAGACTGCCATTTTGTTTTTCATTCTTATTTGGCAGATTTTACATGAACTAAATTTTCAAGTTTAAACAAAAAACACTTTAAAATAAGTTAAAACACAAAAATCTTATCCAGGTAGATAGAAGAGTAACTTATCTGTTCTTTGGTAACATTTGTTGTATTTATTTTTTCACTCCATTTTTTTTTTTTTTGCTTTGTTAGCTATTCTTGAAAATTACTTTGTTAAAAGTAAAATGAAAATAAATTCCGTGCAATTAGGTAAAGCTATTTGTAAATTAGGTAAAGCTATTTGTCTATAAAACATTTATCCAGTTGTTGAACAGCACAAACCATCCTTTGCGGTAAAATCATTTTTTTCTTTCTTGTCTTAAATTCAAGCAGTTATCAAAAAAAAAAAATGCAAGTTAGATGTGGACTTTTGTGTTTGCTTAATACACAGGACCTCTTATTTTTTCACTAACAGACGGAACAGGTATTGTTGTCAGCGGTGATAGGCACTTCACTTTTGCTACAACATATACATATCTAGAGTAGGGTAAGAATTCGAAACATGTAAGTGATCTCAGAAACATTGTTGGTACTTGTTTACATTGGTGATCTTTTAAACCAACGCATTTCAGGTGAAAACATTACATACTTACGTGTCACGTTTTTATAAAAATTGATCCAGTGGAAAAATAATTACAAGTAAAAATAGAATTTATCAAATTATCAAGTTGTATCATATGTTTTATTGTAGAAGAGTTATGTGACCAATTCAATATGACAAACTTACCTTAAACTTAAATTGACTTAGATTAATGGTCCGCCATTTTTAAACCGAACATCATCATTGATGATATTTTGTTAAAAATGTATCTAACACATTTTCTACTGGATCGTTTTTCGTAATTTTTTGGAATTTATACTAATTTCAACATGACGTGTAATGTTTTCACCTGAAATGTGTTGGCTTAAAAGATCACCCCTGTAAACAGACACAACATTGTCAAGAAAATTGTTGCATTGTGGTATATGGAACAGCAGAAATAGAAAAAAAAAGCACAACGGACTTTCCAACACAATGTCCAAGCATGCAAACGAAAGCAGATTAAAGGGCAATCCATAGCCATTTTATTATGAGGACAACCAGAATCTTTTCAAAAACAAAAACAGAAAGCTCATGCTTTTTTGATTGAAAGCTTTGAAAAAAAAAAAAAAAAAAAAAAAAAAAATTTTAGTAAGTTTACAAGGGCAGCAAATTTAGCGAAAATAAGAAAATGAAGAAAACTGAAGCTAAACGAGTCGTTTCCAAAAGGAGGATCTTTCATACCTTTCAACCTCTCTGCAAGTTCCCTGGGGTCAGCTATGTTACCCTCGCTGCTACTTCTGACCATAGAGTCAGAAGCAACGGATGCGGTACGCGAGTGACAGGGAGAGGGTTCCCCGCTTAACGAACGCTGCTTATGCAACTCTGTCCTGCCCTTCAGTCCACCTGAGCCTGTGAGGGGGGGAACGAAATCAAGCAATGCAACACCAGAAGGACAAAAAAAAAATATCTTTTTTTTTTTTCATTTGAAAAAAAAAAAAATTGTTTCCTTTTTTGAGGTTTCTTTTTTTAAGACTCGACACATCAAAATACTAACCCATTTTGTTTGTTACGATGAAAATTTGCATAAATTCTAAGATGTTATAAATGGATTTTTTTTTATTATTATATCTCTACCAAATTTAAGTAGTAAAAAGACCTTGCACTTGTGCATTTTGGTTATTTTTGACAATTTTTTTTGGTTTCATTTTTGAAGAACTCCTTTCAGAACAGGGGAAGACAAATCGAGAAAACGCTATATAAAAATATCAAAGGTCTGTGTAACTTGAATAAAAATAAAACAAATGCCCCAAAGTAATACAATAACACAAAATAAAACATTTTCTAAACATTTACTGAATCAAAATAAAATTCTTAAATTTCTGAAAATGCTTTTATTTATTACAAAAGTTTAAATTTGGTAATAAAAAGCTTGTTTTTTAAAAAAAAAAAATTCACACGCATTCCAATGACTGTACCAAACTATTTATAAATTTTTTTAAGTCATACAGTTTCATATTATAACTTACATTTATTTCAGAATTTTTCTTAATTTTTTTCTGAAAGGAGATCTCCAAAAATGAAAACAAAAAAAATTATCCAACATAACCAAAATGCACAAGCACCAAAAAGCTTGATCTAAATTATAACTTATTAACTTTATTTCATGTTATCCATGTGAAGAGTTTAGAGAAAAATAATTAAAAATTATAATAATAGACAAAGGTAGTTTGCTTGAAACATTGCTGGTAAATAGATATAGAGGAGTATAAGAAGGCTATAGCAATGCAGGGAACAGACTGTTGTATTGGTGTAACGTACAAACAAAAATGGACAAACGAAAGGTCTTGTTTTATTATTTTTTTTTTTTACTTTGTATATCCATTTATTTTTCAAATATGAACTTACTGTTTGATATAACCAAGAAAAAATAAAAAACAAATAAGACCGTTTTTTTGTTCATTTTTGTTCATATGTCACACAAATACAACTAGTATAGCCTTCTTATACTCCTCAATATCAAAATATAATTTTGTAAACAGGATTCTTTTAAAATTTGCTTTAGTTTTTTTATTTTATGTGATTTCAATAAATATTTGATTAATAGAAAATAAATAAAAGTTAATGTGTATTGAATCAAAGGTATACATAGACGAGAAACAGACACAAAATATTGCTGATAATTTTATTATAGAAAAAAATTAACTATTTCTTGCAAGTCACATTATAAAAAATACAATTAAAAGGGATAAAAAAAATTGTGTGTTCAATTTTAGGTGAGAAAAAAATTGTGTTTACATTTTTTTTAAATAGGATTTAAAAAATGTTTTAATTTTACTTCTTTTTTTTTTAAATAAATATTCAATTAATATTAAATAAAGAGATGATTTAAGTTTATCAGTATAATATATAAACAAAATATACAAGATCTTGTCTGATAGTTTTATTAATATCAAAATAAATTATACACTTTAAAATCTTTCATTGTAATCACTTCACCATGAGTATGTGCCCCCCACCACTACCACCACAAAAAATAAATAAATAAATAAAATCAGCCCAAATATTTTTTAATAACATCTTTGTGCATTTCAAAATCAAACAAATATTTTGGCTTTGATTGTTTTGTTTTAAAATGGCATATCAACTGTTTTCAGGTTATTTAATGCCAAAGCCAGTAATTCTGAAAAAAGTTTTTATGATTCAAGTTCTTTATATCTTCAAATATTTATTCATGGTGTTTGGTTTGTTTTGTATAGATAAATTGTTTTTGCTTTGAAGAACATGATTGAGTTTTGCAAAGAGAAACGAAAGAAAAAAAACAATAGCATCAATGTTTGGTGCATTTTAATCAGTAAGCCGATATCTTCAGACAGCCTGATAGCACTAGAAAGTAGTTTGGAGGTTTTAATCTTAATGTTCACTTCTTTCACAATACGATTACAAAGGCTGGCACATTTGATTCTGCAGCAGCAACAGCAGCACAAAGCGTTCAATATATTTGGCAATAGGATGCAGATGAGTTATCTTTTGTGCCATAATCTAGTGTGAAGTACGACAAGAGTTTTTGTTGTATACGAAACTTGCAGAAGTCTAGATGTTTATCTATAGAAGACAACCTGTGACCCTACAGATCACGAGTCATTCAGATGGAAGCTTTCTTCACAACTTCCACTCTCAAATTTGTTGGAGTTTCCATGAATTCATTGTTTTGATATTTCATTGTCATACAGCTTCCTATTACAGTAGCTTCTTTCCAACAAGCACAGCTTTGTGAAACTCTCTAAGAACTTATAGAATTGGAATAAATAAGAAAAAATTGCAAAGATTTTTATTTTTCATTCAAAGTTCAGCTTTATAATGTACTAGCGAGTGTTTGGAGGTGTGTTGTTGGGGGAGGGGGGGTTAGATCAAAACATGGCCGGATGTTTGGAGGTGTGTTGTTGGGGGGGGGGGTAGATCAAAACCTGGCCGGGTGTTTGGAGGTGTAAAAGAAAAAAAAAGTTTTAGTAAGGAGGTAGCCTTGACACGAAGGTGGAAACGAAAGGAAAAAATAGCCAGACACCTAACCATCTCGGCCTCGAGGGGAGAGGAATTGATAAGCGTGTTAAGGGTTATAAAATGAAATGAAATTGACAGGTGCGAGGAAGTTAAGTCGTGTGATGTTTGACCTTGAAACATGACGTAAGCAATGGTTGTTCAGCAGTTAAGATTTTTACCAAACTTTGGGGAAGGAAAAGCAGCTCCCTCGTTTATTGGAGGAGTGTCTCAAAATGAAAGCAACTGTCTGATAGAACGGTGAAAAGCTGACATTGACCAAACATTTACATTGCTTTCTGGAGACCACCGGCCGGGGAAGAGTCTATTCGAATCGAGTTTCGTTTTTTTATACTGAAAAACGAAAGCTTCACGCGGCAATCCAAAAATGTAGAATATTTAGCTTTTCAAAGTTGGGCAAATTAAATAGACAGGCGATCCCCGTTGTTAACTCGTAGATATTATGATTTAGACGTCATATAAAAAGTTTTAAGAATGAGGTAGCGACTGAGCGCTCCCCCTCCAAAAGCCTTTTGTGGACATACACAAAAAGTGTACATACATACATACACACACATTTTCGCTTTTATATTTATAGATTAAAAAATAATAAAATTAAAAATTTGGGTGAAAAGATATACAGTAATAATTTAGATCAAGAACTTATTTGTGCATTCAAAATATGGGTCAGTTTTTATTGATGCAGAGTCTTAAAAAGTGTAGAAATTAAAATATTTACAAAAAAAATAAAATAAAAAAAAATAGAAGCAGCAATTTCTTTTTATTTGCTCTGAACTAGAGAAAACCATGAAAATTATATTCCAACATAGTAACGGCTCCAGACTAAAATCTACACCATCATCTTCTACTCCTCAGAAAAAAAAGACCTCTTTCTTTTTAAATAAAAATTCTAAAAAAATATCAAAATTAAAATGTTTTTCTATCAAACACCATTAAATTAGTAAAGAACTGAAAACATCTAAATTTCCCTTTGAACCAATTATGAGGAATGTTCCAAAAGTAATGTCTCCTACTTTTTTTCCCCCTGCATGAATAAATCAGAGGAGATTGCAAATTGCATTGTTATGATGACTGAACTTATGCATTAATGAACTCTGTTTCAGATATTGATGGTGTGAGACTAAGAAAGCAACTTCCATCATGGATGTGCATCAGAAACAGAGATGCGTCACTGAATTCCTCCGTGCAGAAAATATTAAACCATTGAACATTCACCGGTGCCTGTTGAATAGTTCTTTGATAGTGAAAAAATAACTATTTTCCATCGGTTTAAAGAGCACAAACAAACCATAATACTTGAACTTTCTTTTTAATTCAAATTAAATGACTTTCTATTCATATTTGGATTCTTCAGACTACTGTTCTCATCTTGAATTTATTTTTACAACATTTTAGTCAATGTAACCTGCAACCTTTTTCTGGGTGTATTTTGTTGAACTCTAGAATCTGCACAAAATTTTGAACGGACCCATTTATTTAATCAATGGGTGTAACATGCCCTTGTTCAATTAGCAATAACTAAGTAGAAATCCTAAGTAATTTGCAATTGTATTTTACGTGTTGCCCACACAAAAGATTGAACAACCTCCAGAAGAGTATAACATACAACTGAATTTTACCAAGTACTTTATCCACTATGCAATGGGTTCAACAAGATACAACTAAAAATGTTCAGAGGTTACACTGATTGAAATGCAAAAATAAGACTCAAGATGAGAACAATAGTCCGAAGAATCCAAATATGTATAATCAATCCTCATTGAAAAAAAATTCAGAAATATGCTTTTCTAGTTGATAGTTTAAAGGCTTCAAAATTACTTTTGAATTTCAAAGACTAACAGTGTAAAAATGTGTCCGGCATTCTTTAATCTACAAACAAAAGATAGAAGTTTGCTATTGTGATAGCACACCTACAATCTATCATTATAAATTATTGAAATCTAAAGATATACTCATGCAAGTTTTTCAACCTTTAAAACTAGATCAAGATAAATTAATATATACACACTAGGGGCTGTAATTATAAAAATAATTGTTAATATATATTGGGCAAAAATATTATAGTTATAAAGCCCTTTTAAGAAATTAAAGTTGAGCCCACTTTAGAGAATTAAGAAAAAGCAGTCAATTTTAGTACAAATGCAGTATTCCGACTTCCGGTCGTGAATATTCTGCAAGTGTATAACATGAATTGTAATTAAACTTTACTAACAAATGTTATTTGCCTTTAACAAAGTTATCATCAGATGATAACTAAGTTCAGACGTGGTTTCGGAGCTGAAGTATCATTAGCACTCGTTAAGAGCACGAAGCAATATCATGATACTAGCAAACTTTGTCATTCTGTAGCATTGCCATATGCATGCACTTAAGAACCTTGGCTCTTATGTATTTCTTTAAAAATTAGTAAAAAATCCAGAAGTTGAGTTGACAATGAAACCTAAGCATTCGACCTCGATAGGAAATACATTGATAGCTATTTTTATATAGTTTTGTAGATCTTCATATTTTTCCAACTTGTGCTGATGTATCGAATCAAAATGTTCCTTGAAAAGCACTATTAACTCAATGAGAAAAACTTTTTTCAACTAAATGTACCAAATGACAATATTGGAATGAGTTATCAATTTTTATGATTTTCAGTAGAAAAAAAAATGGAAGGAAAGGATTCAAATATGAAGGAAGTCAGTTTCAAAATTGAATCAATGAAAATGATAGAACAAGAAAATTAGGTTCTTGTCCAGAATTCACCCATATTAAAAAAAAAAACAAAATTTTTAAAAATCTGTATAATGTATGTACCTGTGATGAAAGAACATATCATATTCCAAAAATCATCTAAATTGATCAAGTAGTTTTATTTTTAACTAAAAATAAAAGTCAAATTTTATGAATAAGCAAGAAGGGACTGTCCTGTCCCTTTTTTTCTTGGAGAAACAAAAGGAGACAACTTAATGATTCAAACTTGCAAGATCAGCCTTGTAATGCCTACGATTTCCCATTAATCACTTTAAATTGTTTTAAAATGATTTTCTTTATAGAAATAAAATTATTTGATGAATTTATATGATTTTTGGGATATGATCTTTTTATTCTATTACAAGCCTACATACATCATAAAAAATTTTCTGTATTTTTGTTTTTTTATATAGGAGGAATTCTGGATAACCACCAAGAATTATATAAATACGAGAATGAAATATGAGAAGTTAGTTCTCAAAACAAAAAACATTGAATCAAAGTGTGTTTCATTACGATGAAATCTCTTCACGAAACGGATATTTTAGATAACTTTACGTTATATTAGACATTTGAAATGAAAAATTCTTAGGAAAGATCCCTTGGGATTTTAAAACACAGCTTTTCTTTTTATCAGTTCATTTAAGGCCTGGTGGCAAACCAGACCAAAAACCTAGAACCAATCATAAATTGAGAATCTTGGACACATTTTTGGAAAGATTATTTCATAAATTTAATTTGAAAATTTAGAAAACCAAATAATGTTATGGGATTTTTTGTTAAATGAAAACTTTTTTTGTGAATTTTGTTATGAAGACAATTTATTCATAGATGAAATAATTTAATAAAAAACTATATAACATAATTTGTTTATTTTTTTAATTTTCAAAATGAAACCAATTCTATGAAAGAGATTTACATAAACATCAAATAATTCTCATCATGAGGCTTCTATACATCGTGTGATGACTACCATGACTCATTGGGTCACAACCACTATTTTGTTTCTAAATTTTTGAGATGAGGATCGATTATTTGTATTATTTGGATTCTTCGGATTACTATTCTCATCTTGAGTGTCATTTTTGACAACATATTGACCAATGTAACCTCCGACATTCTTCAGGTGCAAACTCGGGAATCTTTCTGTCAAACTCGGGAATCTTTCTATCAAACGCAGGAATCTTTCTATCAAACTCAGGAATCTGCATGAAATTTCCCCAAAAAGATTCCCATGCTAAACAAGATATGCCTGAAGAAAGTCTGAGGTTATATTGACCACAACGTGAAAATGACACTCAAGATGGCAACAATAGCACAAAGAATGCAAATAGAAACAACCACCATTTCATTTTGATATCAAAAAATTAATTAACTTATTGGTTAAGAATTCCTTCTTGCATAACTAAAAAAAAAAAACAAGTCTTAACTTGTATATTATCCATGTTAAGTATTAAAATAAGGCAAACTATTATTTTATTATTTAATTTACATACATGTACAAACACACGATGTAAATTAGCTAAAAAAGAGTCATTTTTTTCTCAAAAAGCTCAAAGACATTAAGACATATTGTAGAGTTATTAAATCGAGAGTTAAAAGAAGTGACAGAAATATAAAGATAGCTAAGATATGGGCAGTTCAGTTAATTATAATTTACAACTTGTTAAAATGTTTTTTTTCTTTTCAAACATAACTCAATCCTAAAAGTGATTAATATTTTAGCATGTATTTTGTGTTATTAAAGTATATAGGGAAAAAGCCTTTGGGAAACAAACGTTGATTATTAATTTAGTCTGATAATATATGTATGTGCGCATGTATATTTAATATATTATGATTACGTATATGTATGTGCGCACGTATATTTAATATATTATGATTACGTATATGTATGTAAAATGACATTTACCTTCACTTTTGAATTTGCCCCTCTCAAATGGGACTTCCGGTATATTTGCAGTGACTGAAGGGACACGAGGTAATCCAGGCTCAGGGGGCATGGTAGGCCGGGAAACATTTTGCTCAGATGACTTGGACCTTGATGGACCTTTATTTCATAAAATAAAAAATTTTTAAAATTCAATCATTGTCGTACAAAATGCAACAATCTTCAAAATGCTTGGAAAATAATTAGCATGTTAATAACAAAAGACTTCTGTATAGATGTTTTTTGTTTTGCTAAATACATGTTGCAAAGGGCCGAAAGGACATTTTCTGAGGATATGAACTATTCATTGAAACTTCATGGAATAAGGAATGACTTTATTTTCTTTGTGTTTCTTGTCGAAAAATAATTTGTTGAAGATTTAACACTAAGGTTAAAAAGTGAAATTGAAGAAACAGCGCTCTCATAGAAGAGCATTTTGGCCTGCAAAAAATGCCTGGGCAGACGTGTCAGAATCTCTGGTAGAGGTGCCTCAGGTGATTAGCAATAAACTAACCTCTTCTCAAAGAGAGAAAGCAAAGCCTGGGAGGGTGGACCTCCTAGAACTGCACAGGATCAGCAAACATATCACAATCAACAGAGAAAAGGACATTTCAGAAATAGCATAGAATGTAGATTTCATGTGTGACTCCAAGCGCCATATCCTGGTAAACTGTGTCAGCCGATGAGCTAAGTTCATGAAAGTACCTGCTGCCTTGTTGGTTTTGATAGTACAGTAGCAACAGCTCAGCCTACTAATTAGAACTCTGGCTGCTTGTAGGACAGGCACTTAATCGTAAAAACATTCCACTGACATAGAGACCCTATCTCCAACGTTCCACTATCCGTCTCCCATTTCTCTCTAACTTTGTCTGTTCTGTCTTCTAACTGCTTGTATATATTCTAACTAATCCCTTGTGCTTACATCATTCGACTACACAAAATCCTAGCATGTGACTTTCAACCACGTTTTCTGGACAAATTTATTGTTTTTATCTTTAGGTTTGAAAACCTATTTTGTTTACAGCCTCCACATCCTTTCCTTGTTATTGTTTTTAAGTTAACACAAATATTTTACTGAACATTCCCTTCTTTCAAAACATTCTCTCTGCATACCTTTTTTCTATATAACAGTTAACAAAATAATAATGTTCATTATCCAACATTTAAAATTTTTAATAACAATCGATTTTCCTAAATCAACTATCAGCAAGGAAACCCAACATTGCCCCGGCATAATTTAACATATACAAGATAGCAAGTGATCAATCGGTATACCATGTCAATGATATTGTAGAGCGTAAGCTTGTAAAAGTATCAAAACTCCCCTAACCCCTGGATGAGAGAAAAGTGATGCTAAATGGATAGAGAGAAAGAGAGCCTGTGACAGAATAAAACAATCAGTGTTCATATGCACTGATACTATTGGAAACATTATGATCCCACAATAAAATAGAAACCGGTAGAGAATGAATTGTTTACAGCAGATATTGTATTTCAGCCTGAAATAATCTAAAAACTGGTTTATTTAAAAAGAAAGAAAAAAAAAAGAAAATTTTACTATCCATCCTTCCTCCCATTCACCGATTAGACATCTATTGACCAACGCTTCATCTGTGAGAGATTTATTGACTAATGGTCTGGAGAAATATCTAAAATTAAATTTGACGAATATCTAAATTAGTCAAATTTAATTTTAAAAGTTGTTGGAATACACAGACATCATGTTAGTAAAGATTTTCTGGTTGTGAAAGTGAGAATGAATCACAAACAAATGTTACATTTTAGGGACCCTACGAGAGTAGCGATTAAATTAGCTAGTATGAATTTTGACTAGGGTCACACTGAGTGCATATCCGGATAACCTTAATCTGCAAACAGAATTGTTCCTAGAGATGAATGATGTAAAGTTGAGAGAGCCGGTCAAACGAAAGGCACAACAAAATTGAACGATGACAAATGACATTTTTCGAGCTGAAAATAAACAAAGGTTTTCAGGTCTGTTTCTCTGTGGAAGCCGTGTAAATGAGACACAGACAATAATGTAGAAGTGAATATTACCTTGACATCTTTGTATGCATCACTCATTTCAGCAAATTAGAAAGTAACTTAAGTAGTAAGCAAATTTAGCTAAATTGTCTAAGAGTACATTAGCTTTTCTATCCCAAGTTCATTCTCTCCAAATAAAACCTTGAAGAAAATTCAGCAGCAGTCTCCTTGTGTTCTCTATCTTCATGAAAAGGTTATTTCGACCGCAACCACCAGACAATATAAAAGACCAGCATGTATAAACATCCCAACGTATATATAAAGAACTTGATTTTTGTCATTGAAATAAACATATACAGTGTCTCAGAAGTTGCGAACAACACACTGATCTTTATGGAATAACCAATTTGATCACCAGATCTGTCCTCCTTTGACTTTTTCCTTTGTCCACATCCATAATCTATTGTATATCAAAATAGTTCATGCACTCATAATGCTTTGAAAGATGCAATAACTGGACGCCAAAGGATCAATGCCTAAATCTTCATAAAAATTAAAAACAGTTTTATAAAGAGAATTGAGTCATGTTTCGATGCAGATAGTGAGGGAAGGGGGGGGGGGATTGAGCATCTGTTTAGCTAATAGTTAATAAAATACAGGGTGTCTCAAAAAATGTACTCACACTTCAACTAATATCAGTTTAATTTGGAAACAAGCCAAGAATGTGGGGTCCCCCTCTATGAGTCAAAAATTTACTTTCACCATGACTAATGTTTGTGCAAAATTTTTTTAAAAAATCCAAGGCATAGTTATTCTATAGGGTAAAAAAATAAAATAAAATGAAAGAATTGAAAAAAAATGAACACACAAAAAATGCTTATGACATTAAATAAGAAAAAATATTTGAACACAAACCGAAATTTTAACATGCATCAAAATGATTTGTAAGTGGGAAAACAATAAAAAATAACAAAAAAAAAACATGCATTATTGTTAAGGATGATGGCAGACATTCAATGTAAATTAAATAATTACATTCTGTTTTTTCTTAATGGATTTATTTCTTAAAAGTTCAATGCATTGTTGTCAAAAAATGTTTATGTAAAAATATGTTTTGTTTTAATAATTTATCTAATATTAACAAGACCATAATGAAAATTTGGTGCTTGTATAGACTGGGGATCTTTTGAACACATTTTTAAATGGCAGATAATCAATTTAAGTCAAGGGAGATAAGTCAATTTGTCATACTGAATTGGTTGCACAACTCTTCGACATTAAAACATACGATAAATCTTGATAAATTTTATTTTTGTATTTTTCTATTCGATCAGTTTTGGGAATTTTTTGGAATTTATACTAATTTCACTATTATACATAAATATGTGCTGGTTTTCACCTTAACTGTGCTGGTTTAAAAGATCACCAATCTACACAAGCACAAGAAATTCTTACTTGGTCTTCTCTTTAAAAACTTAACATAAAAATATCTATCAGCTAAATATGACTGAATTCTATTTATGTCTTGTTCTGTTTGGGAACAATTCATTTTGAAATGAGTTTATATTATTTCTTGGAACTCAGTGGCATCTGATATTTCTTTACTTCTTTTAAATTTGATCTTTAGTGATCATTTCTCATAATTTATACAAATTTCGATATAACATGCAATTTGATCTTTAGTGATGAGACAATCTCACATTTTAAATTTGATCTTTAGTGATGGGACAATCTCACATTTTAAATTTGATTTTAGTGATGAGACAATCTCACATTTTAAATTTGATCTTTAGTGATGGGACAATCTCACATTTTAAATTTGATCTTTAGTGATGGGACAATCTCACATTTTAAATGAGTGCAGAAAGGCAATAACATTTATATCTGCTGATTCATTTGGTGATGTAAAATGATCATCGAAAAAATATATGATGTTAAATTTTTGAAGTTCTTCCATTTCTACACATCTTTTTCCTTCTCAACCATGAACGTAATATTCAGAAGGTACTTCAAAATATTTACTTGTTGTGCAACCAACTAACGACGATGAATTGTAAATATAAAAATTATTTGGGTCAAATACTTTTTTTATTTGGTGCATAATTTGATTTTTATAAAAAGAATTCCATTAAAATAATTAGTTGAAAAAAATTAATTGAAAATACATGCAAAATTACTGCATTACAATAGCATAAATAAAAATTCTTTAATTTAAAAATATAAAAGCATAAAAAAATTTTGTTTTCATTTCTTTTTAAATTAAAATTTTTTATTTAAATAGGGATTCCATCCATCTCAAAAACTAAACCTGAAACCTTGAGATTTTTGGGCTGAGGTTATACTAACTGACCTATTTGGACTTTCTTATAAAATAGAGCTTAAAACATTATCTTAGAAAAATAAGTATAGCTTTAGTGTGACATCACAGATTTATGATTACATTCATGTTTTCAAACATGAATTCAAACCTAAGCAATTAATGGATAAACATTATCGATAGTATTGGAAAGTAATAGTCTAACACAAACTAGTAAACATATGCAAATGAAGAGGGCGTATTTTTACTCACAAATTAAATAACAAATTTTCATATGCTTTTTAATTTAAAAATATAAAAAATTATTTTAAATCCTAAACTGAGACAATTTAAAATTTTGGTACTAATCCAGAGTTGCAATTTTTTTTGGTTCTAATCCAAAGTTCCAATTTTTGACAAGCTGGATTTATTTCTTCATTAAAAACAGCTTTTGTGGTAAGTAAAATAAACGTGGATTATTTCCACTGAATCCATATCATAACCTAACAAAAAAAAAATCCATATCATAACCTAACAAAACAAAAATCCATATCATAACCTTACAAAACAAAAATCCATATCATAACCTTACAAAACAAAAATCCATATCATAACCTTACAAAGCAACAATCCATATCATAACCTAACACAAAAATCCATATCATAACCTTACAAAACAAAAATCCATATCATAACCTAACACAAAAATCCATATCATAACCTAACACAAAAATCCATATCATAACCTAACAAAACAAAAATCCATATCATAACCTAACAACACAAAAATCCATATCATAACCTAACACAGCAAAAATCCATATCATAACCTAACAAAGTAAAAATCCATATCATGACCTAACACAGCAAAAATCCATATTATAACCTAACAAAGCAAAAATCCATATCATAACCTTACAAAACAAAAATCCATATCATAACCTTACAAAATAAAATCCATATCATAACCTTACAAAGCAAAAATCCATATCATAACCTTACAAAGCAAAAATCCATATCATAACCTAACAACACAAAAATCCATATCATAACCTTACAAAGCAAAAATCCATATCATAACCTAACAAAGAAAAAATCCATATCATAACCTTACAAAACAAAAATCCATATCATAACCTAACACAAGAATCCGTATCATAACCTAACAACACAAAAATCCATATCATAACCGAACAAAGCAAAAATCCATATCATAACCTTACAAAGCAAAAATCCATATCATAACCTAACAAAACAAAAATCCATATCATAACCTTACAAAGCAAAAATCCATATCATAACCTTACAAAGAAAAAATCCATATCATAACCTAACACAAAAATCCATATCATAACCTAACAACACAAAAATCCATATCATAACCTAACAACACAAACATCCATATCATAACCTAACAACACAAACATCCATATCATAACCTTACAAAGCAAAAATCCATATCATAACCTTACAAAGCAAAAATCCATATCATAACCTTACAAAGCAAAAATCCATATCATAACCTAACACAAAAATCCATATCATAACCTAACAAAGCAAAAATCCATATCATAACCTTACAAAGCAAAAATCCATATCATAACCTAACAACACAAAAATCCATATAACCTTACAAAGCAAAAATCCATATCATAACCTAACACAAAAATCCATATCATAACCTTACAAAACAAAAATCCATATCATAACCTTACACAAAAATCCATATCATAACCTAACACAAAAATCCATATCATAACCTAACAAAACAAAAATCCATATCATAACCTAACAAAACAAAAATCCATATCATAACCTAACAAAACAAAAATCCATATCATAACCTAACAAAACAAAAATCCATATCATAACCTAACAAAACAAAAATCCATATCATAACCTAACAAAACAAAAATCCATATCATAACCTAACAAAACAAAAATCCATATCATAACCTAACAAAACAAAAATCCATATTATAACCTAACAAAATAAAAATCCATATCATAACCTTACAAAACAAAAATCCATATAATAACCTAATAACACAAAAATCCATATACTAACCTAACAAAGCAAAAATCCATATCATAACCTTACAAAACAAAAATCCATATCATAACCTAACAAAACAAAAATCCATATCATAACCTAACAAAACAAAAATCTATATCATAACCTTACAAAACAAAAATCCATATAATAACCTAATAACACAAAAATCCATATCATAACCTAACAAAGCAAAAATCCATATCATAACCTTACAAAACAAAAATCCATATCATAACCTTACAAAACAAAAATCCATATCATAACCTAACAAAACAAAAATCCATATCATAACCTAACAAAACAAAAATCCATATCATAACCTAACAAAACAAAAATCCATATAATAACCTAACAAAACAAAAATCCATATCATAACCTAACAAAGCAAAAATCCATATCATAACCTAACAAAGCAAAAATCCATATCATAACCTTACAAAACAAAAATCCATATCATAACCTAACAAAACAAAAATCCATATCATAACCTAACAAAACAAAAATCCATATCATAACCTTACAAAACAAAAATCCATATTATAACCTAACACAAAAATCCATATCATAACCTTACCAAGCAAAAATCCATATCATAACCTAACAAAGCAAAAATCCATATCATAACCTTACAAAGCAAAAATCCATATCATAACCTAACAAAGCAAAAATCCATATCATAACCTTACAAAACAAAAATCCATATCATAACCTAACACAAAAATCCATATCATAACCTAACAAAACAAAAATCCATATCATAACCTAACAAAGCAAAAATCCATATCATAACCTTACAAAACAAAAATCCATATCATAACCTAACAACACAAAAATCCATATCATAACCTAACAAAGCAAAAATCCATATCATAACCTTACAAAGCAAAAATCCATATCATAACCTAACAAAACAAAAATCCATATCATAACCTTACAAAGCAAAAATCCATATCATAACCTTACAAAGAAAAAATCCATATCATAACCTAACACAAAAATCCATATTATAACCTAACAAAATAAAAATCCATATCATAACCTAACAACACAAACATCCATATCATAACCTAACAAAACAAAAATCCATATCATAACCTTACAAAGCAAAAATCCATATCATAACCTTACAAAGCAAAAATCCATATCATAACCTAACACAAAAATCCATATCATAACCTAACAAAGCAAAAATCCATATCATAACCTTACAAAGCAAAAATCCATATCATAACCTAACAACACAAAAATCCATATAACCTTACAAAGCAAAAATCCATATCATAACCTAACACAAAAATCCATATCATAACCTTACAAAACAAAAATCCATATCATAACCTAACACAAAAATCCATATCATAACCTAACACAAAAATCCATATCATAACCTAACAAAACAAAAATCCATATCATAACCTAACAAAACAAAAATCCATATCATAACCTAACAAAACAAAAATCCATATCATAACCTAACAAAACAAAAATCCATATCATAACCTAACAAAACAAAAATCCATATCATAACCTAACAAAACAAAAATCCATATCATAACCTAACAAAACAAAAATCCATATCATAACCTAACAAAACAAAAATCCATATTATAACCTAACAAAATAAAAATCCATATCATAACCTTACAAAACAAAAATCCATATAATAACCTAATAACACAAAAATCCATATACTAACCTAACAAAGCAAAAATCCATATCATAACCTTACAAAACAAAAATCTATATCATAACCTAACAAAACAAAAATCCATATCATAACCTAACAAAACAAAAATCTATATCATAACCTTACAAAACAAAAATCCATATAATAACCTAATAACACAAAAATCCATATCATAACCTAACAAAGCAAAAATCCATATCATAACCTTACAAAACAAAAATCCATATCATAACCTTACAAAACAAAAATCCATATCATAACCTAACAAAACAAAAATCCATATCATAACCTAACAAAACAAAAATCCATATCATAACCTAACAAAACAAAAATCCATATAATAACCTAACAAAACAAAAATCCATATCATAACCTAACAAAGCAAAAATCCATATCATAACCTAACAAAGCAAAAATCCATATCATAACCTTACAAAACAAAAATCCATATCATAACCTAACAAAACAAAAATCCATATCATAACCTAACAAAACAAAAATCCATATCATAACCTTACAAAACAAAAATCCATATTATAACCTAACACAAAAATCCATATCATAACCTTACCAAGCAAAAATCCATATCATAACCTAACAAAGCAAAAATCCATATCATAACCTTACAAAGCAAAAATCCATATCATAACCTAACAAAGCAAAAATCCATATCATAACCTTACAAAACAAAAATCCATATCATAACCTAACACAAAAATCCATATCATAACCTAACAAAACAAAAATCCATATCATAACCTAACAAAGCAAAAATCCATATCATAACCTTACAAAACAAAAATCCATATCATAACCTAACAACACAAAAATCCATATCATAACCTAACAAAGCAAAAATCCATATCATAACCTTACAAAGCAAAAATCCATATCATAACCTAACAAAACAAAAGGTGCACCATTTGAAATGCACCCACGCTTTAACCAAAGAAGCTCTTTCCATCCATCTGTTTTTCACATTTAAACTGGAAATAGCATTTGAATGGATTCATCTAATTTAAGACGCATCCAAATATCCCACTAAAAGGGAATCTATCAGTCTATCATGCTTCAATTTGAAAATGCATTTTCATGGCTCTGTCATGCTCAAGTGTGCATAGCATTTTCACTGTTAAACATGCATCTTTTTTTTTTTTATATAAATGACCAAACGGCTCTAAAAAGTATCAATCAAATCATCTGTCATGCTTAAGCTTGAAATTACATCTTTTTTTTTTTTTTTTTTTTTTTGCCATCCATGAACATTTGCTCAGTTCATCATCATCTTTGGTCTAATGTCTATTTTACATGCATTGGACGGCATAAAAAAAATTCCAAAGTAACCTATCTCTTTATTTTACTTCTCAAACATAGGCAATAAATGGGTAAATATTACCGATAGTGTTGGAAAGCAATACTAGCAAACATATGCGAATGAAGAGGGCATAGTTTTGCTATTGGATGAAATAACACATTTTTATATTTTTTTCATTTAAAAATATAAAAATTGATTATTTTAATATTAAAGTTTTAAAAAGTTTTAATTAAAAAGTATTTTTTTTTTAGTTTAAAAAAAAAATTTTTTCAAATAATTTTTTCATTATTTTTTTAAATCAAAAAGATTAAAAAAAAAATTAAGAAAATATCAGATCTTTATTTTTAGAAATGGAAAAAAATTACATTAATAGTAAATAATAAATCCCCAAATAAAACAGATGTCATGATCAGAAATTGAACCAGAAATCTTCAGCCTGATGTTCTACCAACTGACCTATTTGAACTTTCTTATAAATAGCGCTTAAAAAATTACCATAACACAATAATTACATCTTTTTATTTTACTCCTCAGGATCATTTTTATCACTCTCTCCCATGATTACCTTATCCTTCACTCTGAACTGAGCCTGCTATCTGTCCTGCATCTACTAGCCCAAGAACTACCATCCATTCTTTCAACGTGACCATACCATCAAAGTCTTCTCTTCTGCACACATCTTCCTATACTGGTTAGATTTGGTCTTCTTTCAAATTTACCAGAAGTAAGATTTTCTTAAAGACTAACACATTTTAGGCTCTCTCTCCATTCTTGTCAAATCTTGTTTCCTTAATAACTGGAAAACTGCTTCTAGGGTACCAGTTTTCAAGAATTTTGGTGACCTGATCCTAAAAATTATCAACCCATTAATCTCACACAAAACAGTTAACTTTTGATTTAAGACTAGCAGGGCTACTCAGCATTGCCTGGGATAAAAGTGTAACATATTTTTTATTAAAACTTCTACCTCCACCTCTCTCTGCCTTTCTTTCACTTCCGTTTTACCCATCTCTTTCACGAACCCTGTCTTTCTCCTTCACCCAGCCCATTCCTCTGCAATTGAGCATACACACACATAAGCACAAATAACTCTTTATATAAAAAATTCTTCTAAGAATGAGTCAGCATTTTCTTTCAAATGAGTACATAACATTGAAAAACCATTCCTCCTCGACAAATCCTTTTTCCTG
The DNA here is from genome assembly GCF_053919585.1 of Euprymna scolopes. NCBI lineage: Eukaryota > Metazoa > Mollusca > Cephalopoda > Sepiida > Sepiolidae > Euprymna > Euprymna scolopes. The sequence continues at coordinate 4,189,209 of NC_136517.1, forward strand.
AATTTGAAATATTATTCATCTAGCACAATGATGATCAACTTTGTGGATGTTTGTTTTGTAGTTTTTTTTCGTTTTACTTTTAGCGGGACATACAAACATACATACACACATACAGGTCCCCTTTATATAATAGAGGATTACTTTCGAAATCCATTTCAGGCAGTGATAGTTGCTTTTTGCTTTCTCTTTTCTTTATTTTTACTCACTCATTGGTCTTTATTATACATTGGTGAATGTTTTTTGTAGTGGGGGAAAAATATTTTACATTGTAAAAAAAAAAAAAGTAGAAACATTTTTTTTAAACTATGAAGTTTTTTTTTTTTTTAGATTTTCTTCATGTTAATGACAAAATTAAATGTTAGATCAACTCAAAAAGAATTATTTTTCTATTATCAATAACAAAAACAATGGAACAGGGTTAGTAACGAATAGGGCTATAACAACAGCATATTCTTTTCATTGTCATGACTCTCGAGTATATGTTAGACACAGTTAATCAACCGAGAACCACATCATTCTGTATAAAACCATATAATATATCAATGGATACACACTCAAAAGTAAAAAAAAAAATGAAAAGAATATGCTGTTGTCGTAGCCCTAGTAATGAATCATTTTTGATGAGCATTATTACTGCTTGAGGAAATGGTATTAGTATAACTTATTAAGGATTCTGTAATTTCTACCAACATTCAAGGGAATCTTCTAGAATCTTGCATAACACCAGTTTGATGAAAATTGTAAGGTCATCACAAAAGCATAGAATGCATGTGCCTGTATGCTAGATAAGCACACATAAATGAGTTGGTTTTCGTTAGATTTGTCTTTTTTTTTTTACCTTCAGAATTCAAATTAAGGTGAGGTGACCTTTGAACTGGTGCTGTGTTCAAATCATTCCAGACACTGCAGGATGTCAACGAGTCTGAAATGTTATATAACATGAGACGAGGAAATTCAAGCTTTTTTTAGGAAGAGGAAAAAATGAAGGTGAAAGGGGTGAAGTGAATGAAGAGATAGAGAAATTGCGAGGGGTTGCAAAGTGAAGTAAAGAATGGGGGGGGGGTATATAAAAGTGCAAAGTAAGGTAAAGAATCCAAAGGAGTTGGGGAGCGCAAAGAAAATGTACAAGAGTGATGTACAGAAAGAAAAAGAGGGGGGTGGTGATAGAGAATCTATAGGGAGGGGTGCAAAGAGAATGTACAGAAAAGGTGTAAAAAAAGGTAGAGACAATGCAAGGGAGAGATGCAGAAAAAATGTAAAGAAAGAAAGGGAGGTGTAAAGAGATATACAAGTAAGATGAAAGAGGATAGTGGGAGAGAAAAGAAAATGAAAAACAAAAAGGGAAGCAAATCGAAGGGTATGCAGAGAGAAAGGTGGGTGCAAAATGGGAAAGAAGCAAAAGAATGACAGATGGGGGCAGAAAGAAGGAGAAGTACAGAGAGTGGAGGCGACGCAGGAAGAAAGAGAGGATCAGACACTGATGAAGAAGAGAGGAAGGACAAGGATAGAAAAGAAAAGAGAAAAAGTGGGGGTTGAAAGGAGAAACGAGAAGAGCAGAGATAGCGAGAAGAAAGAAATTAATTTTGGATTCGTATTGAAGATCAGAAAAGGATAAATGGCTTTTTAAAAAGTAATGGAAAAAATGTTGGAATATTGTAAATGAGTTTTTTAATTTGGGGATAAAAAAAATTTAGAAATTGCAAAAACAATCAATAAAATTAATTATATTTCACCTGCTTGTTTCGTTAATCTTAATTTTTGAAAACTAACAATTTTATTCCGTAATGCAATAGGTTTGAAGAAAAATTTATGTTTTCCTTTAATTTTGAAGCATAGCTGAATATTAATGCTTGACTTTTGTCTTTTAAATTTAATACAAGCCAAAATTTAATTCTTTTTTTTTTTTTAATCAATTTAAAGGCTTCAAAATCACTTCCAAATTTTCAAAGGGTGACAATCTAAAATGATGTCCATTTTTCTTATCTCTTAATAATGGATTAAAACGTTTGATATAGTGTGTTGGGTCCGTAAAAGATACTGTACTGTAGGAAATCTTAAACATGAGAGCTCAATGTGTAGCAGAGCGAGAATAGAAAAACCTAGAATTTTATTATCCATATTTCAAATTTATTCCATCTTCAGAAGAACAAGTTGACGAATGGTTATGGCTCAACAAGACAACAAGAGTGATCTTGTGGTTATAACATCATGATCTGCACATGTGAGCTTAAGTTAACGACTTTAATTTCAACTTAAGAGTGCTCAACAATAAGAACAGAGTTCTTAAAGAGTCTGACATAATTATTACTATAATTATTTTTTAATACCTACATATGATATATATCTCAGAGTTTTTATGTAGTGAGTGAAACTGTCGCATTTGCGAGTGATTTTTTCCAGAAATAAAAAGCTTATTTTTTTAGGTGATTGTATTTTTTCAACAACAATCTTTCAAAGCTCATTACTCAGTGAAAAATGTTTTTTTTACCATTTATTCTATTTCAAATAAAATGAACGAAGTCAAATTATTCAAACAATAAAAGGTTGAATAGAACAATATACTCTTCTTTTTTTTTTATAGGGAAGGCTGTTTAAAAACACATCTGAAGATATTTGAATGGTTATGCCTTCAAGTCGCAACATAAAATTCTGCGTCTATTTAGAATTGCATTTAAAAAGAAAAAATGCAGAAAATCTTTGATGTCACATTCCAAAAATCATGTGGTTTTGGCTAGTAATTTTTCTATTTGGCCAGTAAATGAAAATATTTAGTTGCCAAATGTCAAGTAAAGATAAATTTGTCCGTAAAGTCCTGTATGTGTGTGTGTATGTATATATAATATATATATATATATATATATATATATATATATAGCCTTTGAGACTTTACACGACGGGTTGCCACAGTCGATTGAAAATTTCTTGGGGCGACTAAAAGTCGTAAATCACTCGCCCGCCAGTCAATAAAATTTCTTTAAATAAAGGGAAAAACTCATTTATTTTACGACCCTCAAATATGCGGTGACATAGAATGACCTATGTCTCATCATTTGTGAATTCTTTCATCTCTAGCTGTGAGACTGTTGGAATATTGAAAAAAGAGTGGTTACGTTAAAGGTCAACAAGAGGTCAAATTTACACATTCGGTGTGTAGTCAAAATGTTGCCTTCATTTAGCTCTCTGATTCGGAAATTCATTTGGAAAAAAAAATTCTTTGACGATTACACTTCATGCTTACAAAAGTAAAGACGAACATTTGAAAGAGGAAAAAAACGCATCGTCCCGTCAAGCATCCAAAGAAATGATTCTTATTTCTATGGAACAATAATATGAATGATGCTATATAAAGAAACTGGTGTTGTATTTTAACATTTTGTTTAATATTTACTGTAATGTTTGTAGTAATAAAATAGTTAATTTACAAGAGTTAAACAAATATTTTTTGTTAGATTATACACACGGTAATTTCTTGAATTGTTGTAAAAATTATTTACTATTATTGACTGAAACAAAGACATAAAGTCGGACGAGTAAAAATATTTTGGGGCAAGTAAATTTTCCCTCACACTCGACCAGCGGTCGAGTGATTTTTTTTTTCAAATCTCAAAGGCTGTATATATATATATATATATATATATATATATATATATATATATATATATACATACATACATACACTTATTGCAGCCCTTCTAAATTCAGAAGTGATTTTAAAGTATTTGTATTTCAAGGAATAGAAAGTCATTTTTTTTTAGCGTGAATTAAAATGTTAACATTATAAAAAAAAACAGAAGCAAACACAGTAAAAACTGCATTAAAAAAAATGTGCCAGAAGATAATGGATGCTGGTGTTTACAAAGGTGCAGAGTTTCTGGATTAGCTATGACCTGCTGAGGTGGTCCAAATTGACAAGAATTTAAGGAGCTTTGATCTTGATTTAAGATGGAGAAAAAGGTCAAATATTATGGTTCAGTTATAAAACTAAACCATATGGAACCATTAATTTTCAACTGCATATCAAATGAAATTTTTTATTTTGTTATTCGAATAAGATTCTTTGCTTTCTTTTAAATTTAAAGGTAATTTTAATTGGAAAAGGGAGAAATCGATTTTTTGGATACATGCAAAAAAATAAACATAAGCAATAAAAAGTTACATTTGTTTTTAATAACGGAATATAAAAAGAAAAAAATTGGTGCTTATTCAGATTAGCACTTATAGTGATAAAAAGAAAATGGAGAAAAACTTTTATCATGTACCTACTTGTCATGGAATGACGATAACATATTCCAAAAGTCACAAAAATTGATCAAATAGTTTTTACTTTTGATAAAAAAAATTTGCCCATTTTTTATTAATTAGTGAAGGCCGAAGCCATTTTCAATATTCTCCAAATTTTGTTTTCAACTTATATAAAATGGCACTTCTATGATTCTACTATTTTATTATTTTAATATTTTATGTTCTTAAAAAAAAAAAAATAAAAAGGATATTTTAGTAAATTATTGCTTGGTTTCAAATTGTACGTTTCAGTTGTCTTCGACATTATTCAAAAATAAAATAAAAAATTTGAAATATAAGTCGGTTATCTGCTGTTGATTCCTTCATGGATGCTGCTTTTTCCCCCCTCGTATTGACACAAAATAAAATTTGATTTTCTTGAATAACAAACAATTAGATCAAATTACGTGATTTTTGGAATATTTCACCTTCGTTTCATGACTGGTACATACATGATACAGACTTTTCTGCATTTTCTTTAATTTTAATTGCAGTCATAAGTGCCAAAAAGTGAAAATGTAAATCATGCTACAAAATAGACGACGATAACAAAGGTTTATATTCATTCAGTTTTTCTTATTCTCTTTGCAAGTTTCAATATCTCAGCAGCCAAAATGAGGAAATAGTCAAAAAAAAAAAAAAAAAAAAAAAAACAATGAAATAGCTCTGAAATAACAGCAGTACTCCTTACAATAACTCCTTAAAAAAAATATTAATAAAAAGAAATTTTAATAGTTCATTATTTGTCATAAGTACTTTAATAATTATAAACTCTTAAAGTTTTAGTTAGCTTTTTACGCAGGAAAAATTTTTTATGATATCCAACATTCTGGATCAACTTAAATTAAAACTATTAATATTCAAATGATTTCGGCTGAGAAAAATATAAATATACTAGCAAGCCGCCTGCTCATAAAATAAACAAATATTATATTTTAATTAATGCAAATTTCTTATTCATTACAAACCAAAATACTATAGGTATTAAATTTAGCCTTAAATTCCTTTTAAAAAAATGAAGTAGAAAAATATAGAAAGAAACTAAGACATGTGCATGCGAGTATTATGTTTTTTATAAACAGTTCACTTCTTGTAAGTAAAAAAAAAAATAGTCGAGCTTAGATCAAAACCGAAACCTAAAGACAGTGAGTCAAGTACAATAACCATTAGGCCAGCTTGACACAATCTTTAAAAAGTGTTTTCAAATCTATTTATTCTTAAGAAAACTGTCATGTGAACAAGTCCTGCATGCACATTCGTGAAACAGTTAAACAAATAAAAATCTGATGACACACACGTACCAATTATTCAATTTTGACCCCTTAGCAGCACTTTTATCCAAATGAAAACCAATTAAGTTTTCTGCATGTCTGAATAGCCTATATACCAAATTTCAAGTTTGTAGATCAAAAATTCATTGAGTATATAGGTTGAGAAGTGTCCTCACACGCACATTCTCACTTTCATAGATATATAAATAAATACAGCAAATAGAAAAGCAGTAAAACCCATAAAGGAAAAAAAAAATATTCTGATATTTTTTTTCTTCCCAATTTTCTCATTTTTCTAGGAATGAGACATCCTACGAGATGTCAGAAACTTACTATTTCAGAGATTCAACCAAAATATGTGTGTGCATGTGTCGGTTCACATAGACATACATATCTATACATGAACACACATCCAAAGTATGATTTTTTTTGGTTCACATATACGAGCAGTAGCCCTCCCCCTCTATATTTTTTATTTTTGTCTTTTTTATAATGTTTTCAGCAGATTATTATCGAACGGAAATTAATCTACCCAATTATCACAACAAAAATGCAAAATCAATATTTAAATATTTGTAGGAGGTGCTCAGTTTCTAGTGAAATTAAAAAATAAAAACATCAAACTTGAAAGTTTAAAAACGAAATAATGTGTCACTCAGTAGAAAAAAGGCATAAAATGTAATTGAAAATAAAACAATAACATTTTGACGTCCCAGGAAAGAATTCATCAACAGAAAGTATTCGAGTTTACTTCATTTTTTGGGTTTTTTTTAAACTCTTATGCCAAATTTAGGGGCATACAGATCTAATCAGCAATATTTCATTCATATATATATATATATATATATATATATATATCTTGAGTGAATATAAAAATGCATACGTTTATTTATATATTTTTTTGAAATAGTCAAAATTGTTACAAATAATAAGCTTAATGAAGATATATTATCACGTTCAGAACAAATATACTTTAAATTTTCATACCAGTAACCAAAAAAAAAAAAAAAAAAAAAATCAATGAACTTATTGTTAGAGATGAATATTTATATTTTATGGAAAAAAGTAAGATAAAATATTCACTTATTTCTAAAAAAAAAATTCATTTTTAATCACGATTGTAGACTGAGATTTTGTGGTAACTGGAATGAAAATTTACAGTACATTTATGTCTTGGAATCTTTTTTAACCTTGAAAACTATATACAAAATTTTTTTTTTTTGTTATAAAAATTTAATTATTAGTCCTTCATTGGAAAATGATTTTGTTAATAATTTACAGTTGTAAATTTTAAATGGATAGAGCATGAAAAGTTTATTCATAGATATTTTTTGTGTATATGTGTATATGTATATATACGTATATGTGTATGTATATATATACACACACAAACACAAAAAATAAACTTTTTATGCTCTATCCAATCAATACAGCTGTAAAAGCCGTAAGAATCATAAATAATACTCTGAATATCATTTACAGTAAATACAAGATTGTCTTGTGGTCACAGATTGATTTCTAATCTAAATACTGGACTATGACTTTAGGGCTAATCAAGAGAGAGGGGGTAACACTATCCTTTTAAACTTTACAAAAAATTTTAATTTAGTAAATACTTTATTGAGAAATAAATAATTATTTTAATTCTAATAAGACATTTATTGACTTTAAATTTTCAATGTTTTCATTAATTTAAAATGTGAAAAAAAATTGTGGTTCTGTATAGAAACTGAAAATTTGATAAACCCATTGTAGACTGAGCACTTCTGCTAGTGAAGCAAAGAAAAATGTAATGCCATTTCTGATGGCGATACCTTGTGTTTTGCCTCTCCGTTTCTTCTCTTTCTGTTCGGTGAGTCTGTCCAGTGGTAAATCATACATATCAAGATTGTAGACTTGCCGAGCCAGCACTCGAGTCAACGTATTGATAGTTTTCTGCGATTGGAAAAAAGAACAAAACAAAATGAAAACAAAAGTAAAAAATAGAAAAAAGGTTTCAAATTTGATAAGGATTGATGATTTGTTCAAACTAATCTCTCATCTTGGATATCATTTTCACGTTTCAGTCAACGTAACGTTACACTGAAAGGACACATAGTGCTAAGTAATAATCAGTTCTAAACAAGACTCTTCTGGAGGTTGAAGGTTCAATCCTCACTACAGATGATACTAAGAATACAATTACAAATTACTTCACTCAATCACGGCTGATGGAATCAGAGCAGATTACCGTCATGGATGAAGGGTCATATTCGATATTCCATACGAATCCCTAAGTTCGGCATAAAGATCCTGGAGTTTGAGAAGAAGCACCTGAAGAAGATCGGAGGTTACATAGACTGAAACATTGTGGAAATAACATCCAAGATGAAAACAGTAGTTCAAATAAAACAATCCTAAAAATACAGAAACAGGGTAGTGCATGAGGAAGTGTAATTGTCATATATTCATATATTTTTCTCACGCAACATAGTCAATATTGAATTTTTATTTCCACCATAGATAGTCAAAGACTTAGGTTGACGTCTAATCGTCTTTAGAAATTGATGTAGAGAATACAATAACTTTTGTCATCTCAGCTTCTTTTTCTCACAAGTTTCCAAGTTGAATTCAATTTTGTGATGATGTTGTTGTAAATTGTGCAAATACACGTATGCACTAGCACAGAAGTTTTTCCCTTCATTTTATCCGCAACGTCATAATGATGACTATCAACATTTCAAGCGTGATTAAACCCGAAAGTTAACACAATATCTTTTTCTCCATAACCAATGAATTTTGTTCAAACAACTACTGCATCATAATACTACATATTGTTTATCTGCCTTCCATAGTGGCATGGTTCTATAACTTAAACACTCGACTAGCTACAACCACTATCGACAATGTTCCCCACTCTCTATTAAGATATTAGCCTAAATTTAAACACAGATTCCATAAACAAAACTTCTTTCCCAAAACTGTCCGCATGTGGAGCACTGTTCTACTGGTCTGCTTCTCAGCTGATTACAATATGGTAACCTCCAAATCCGATGTAAACAAGTTCTTGTTGAGCCGTCCCCTTTTATAATACAAATTCTACTCAATCTACACCATTAACAATTACTAAACTACCACCTTACATTCATTAACTCTTATTCTCAAATGGCCTTCGGACCTTGATAAGTGTTGTCTCCCTTGTAAAAAGAAAAAAAAAGTTTCCCGTTTTGCACACACCTTCCAATATTGTTCACATTTAAACTTCCACTGAGGTGATCAGATCTAAGCCTCTCTTCAAGACTACTTACACATTCATCATATTCTATCATTCCTCTCCATGCAACTAATATCCTCAACCCTCACTGGGCAGGTTTAACTTCCATATTTAACACTTTGTAAGGATACCTGACAGAATCTTTTCTTGATCAATGCATAACGCTCTGCTGATTAGTAATACCAAAAGTTACCTGAACTTACTCTATCCGTTCCTAACACGTGCAATCATATGAGCTCCTAACAAAACTTCCCAATAGCTTTGCCATCCAAATATACTTTCTCCACATCTATGTTAAAACAAGAATATCAGGTCGATATCACATTATGTAAAAAACTCTTTTTGGAGTGTTATACGCTAATGTAAAACATTTCTTAACAATTCTAAAAATGTCATCCATAATGTTTTTCAATTCCAACTTTTTATATAAATTTTTCAGGACACACACAAAAAAGGGGGTGCTTCTTTACTATCATTTACAACTGAAAATCGTATTTGAAATAAAAGCACTTTAATGTACTTACATGTCATGATGAAATTGGTAAAACAACTAAAAATTGAAAAAAAAAAAAAAAAAACAAGTAGAAAATTAATTCCAAGTAAAAATAAATTTTATTGGAAATTGCAGTTTTATTTTATCATCCATTTTTACTTGCTAGAATAAAAAAAATTACTTATCTTCCCTGTTTTTCAGGAACTTCCAGGATTTCAGCTGTGATCACTGGCAGCTCGAGAAATTTTATGTTTACCTTTAATAAAAAGTTCTGCGCACAAACTTCTACTCAACTATTTTTTCTAATTTCAGATTAGAATTACTTATTTCAGCATAACCAGTAAGTACATCAAAGTGTTTTTTGATTTTAAATTTTTAACTGTGACTCATAGTAAAGAAACGCCAAGAATTATTTTTGTTATTTGTGATTCTTACCGACCACTCTTTGATTAATTCCTCCCATGAAGTTAGGGAAGAGAGAACATCCAGGATTTGATGCCACAAGTTTGCAGATATATACACACTCAAATTAGCTTTTATCCAAGTGACAATCAAAGTCTGAAAAATAAAATAAAACCAGTAAAATTATGAGCACAAAAACGATTAACAATGGTCATCATCATGTTTGCAGTAAGAAAAGACCTGATAGCTAAGGGGTTAACGATGTTGGTTTTTAAGTGCAAACTTATTAAGCTTGTGTTTCAATCTATACGAATGAACCTTCAAAAGATGAAAAGGGTTTAATATTTTAACATGTATATTTCCCCAAAACCTCTGGCCTTGATTTTATGATGATCATGAAACAAAATTACAACTTTATACTTAAATACAGATTTATAAAGAATCAGAATCAGTAATTGTATTGGAGCCGGGAAAAATATTGGAATCATCCTATCACTGGTTGATATACTGCAAAACAAAACAATCAAAACCCATCACTATATATATATATATATATATATATCTGTGTTTATGGGAAAATATGCTTATTCAATTATATTTCACCTTTTATTTATACCAATCCTTTAATTTATGAAGTGCAATGTAACTACAGAGCATACAACAAATAAATGGCAAAAATCTACATTCCAAATTTCAAGATACTATCCATCTTACCGTTTATTTCTTTAAGTATGTTAAAATGTTCAATTCTTGACAGCACCTGTTTCGTAGCGCAGAATCATTCACGTAATTATTATGTCAATTTTTTTTTTATTTATTCCACCCTTAACTCATCAGAAGAAAAAGAATTCATCAACTTTAAAAGAAAATAAAGGAATATGGCATGATTACAAAATCCGTAAATTGGAAGAGAAACTGCAATTGTGTTTTCTTTTAGTTATGCCATCTTTTAATATATATATATATATATATATATATATATATATAATCTAGATAATATTCTGCTTGTTCCGTAATTAGTTTGTACGTTACTCTTCGGATAAGGCCAAATACAATTTTTGAAAGCCAAAATGCTTAAAAAAGGCCAAATTCGCAAAATTTGGTTTTAAAAAGATCAGTCTTGCAACCCTGGACAAGAATATAAAAATGACATCCCTTTCATGTAACCTCATTTTCAAATATCATTATAATAATAAATGATCATTGTTATAATGTTGTAAGAAAATAACTTAATAATTTCAACATGCAGCAATTCTTCAAAGAAAGAAGTCAGCAAAACTTTGCATAAAAAAAAAAGAACATTCAAATGAAACAAGGACAAAGAAAACATTGGTTGCCAAGAGGTGCTGGACTGAAGAAGTAAATTAAATATTGTTACTTACAATGTGATTTTTTTATTTGTACTGAACTATGTAGCACAATATTACTTTCTGAGTATTTATTAGTATTTATTAATTTATCTCATTTGGGTCGATTCTATATTTAAAATACAATGGATATTATTTTCATAGAAATTTTAATAAACTCATGTTTGTTGCATGTTATTGATGTTTCTGTCCAAAAAAAAAAATTTTTTCTGCTATCAAGACATTTGTTGATTAAATATATTTCTCATTTTGTGGAATTTCTATACGTTCTACTAGTATATAATAATATTTAATTATACAGGGAGACCCCCAAAAAACGGGCCCCAACTCTAATTAAGCCTCGTTTCTTAGTGTTTTGTTCAAATGAAATGAAACTTTGGTCATAACGAGTTTATTATATTCAAAACATCACATCAAAACACTAGGGTCTTCCGCCTTTTTTTATTCCATTCTACAGCATATGTTCTAGATGGCCTCCATTTAGCTTTTGTTTTTTTTGGGGTCACCCTTTATATAATGATAATAATTCACCATACATATAGCTCTATTCCTCTAAATATTGAACTGCTGATATTTTCAAATTGTTGATTGATCTTTTTCATTGAGGATTTTCCATATGATCTAAATTGAGGGTTCATATCTAATGTGTGTGTATATGTGTGTGTGTGTATATGTGTGTGTGCATTGTAGTGTACATGACCTCCTTTAAAAAAGCAATTATACATATGTGTGTGTATGTGTATTTATAAGTAATATTCTAGTTATCCATATTTATGTGGATCTCATTATAATGGAAGTTTGGAGTCGATGCTAGATAATGGGCAGTTTTCATTGCTTTCAATAAATAGCAAACACCTTGTTTTGACAACAACAGAAAAGTAAAATGTTATTCAAATTAAAACTATGAAAATTTTTAAAGAATATGAATTTTATTTTATGACAAAAGTATCCACTTTTATATTAATATTCCTGCTTTTAATTTTTTATCTAGTTTAAGTGATGATAACCAATTTGTACTGATTGAGATTTCACAAGTAGCTGTGAATTCACTAGAGTCCATACATGTAGCTATTGCATGAAGAAATAAATTTATACCTGGAATATTGGTTGGACCAAACGGCCTCCAAGGGTCCCATATCGTTCCGCTGGTGGATTCTTCTTCAGTACCCCAGACGTGACGGAAAGCAATACTAATAATGTTTGTTCCCTAAGTGAAAAAAAAAAAGTTATATTAAATATTTGTAGCAAATTTATTGCAAAAATGAGCCATCTTGGCATTAGGGTTCTTACTGATGGCTTGAAGCAGTTGAAAACTATAAAATGTATAAAAATTTACTTTTATAAATGACACCGTGTTTACAGCTCTTTTTTTCTAAAAAAAATGCAGGACTACATTCTTGGGTCCTACTCCAAAAATTGAATTAAAATAAAAAAGTAACATGGTTTTATGGCGGAGGCACAAAAGGATATAGGTTTCCTTATTCAATCCTGACATTGTCTGGTGTTCTTACTAATGCCAAATCAGAAATACAACATCTGATATTCCATATAATTTATTAGACCAAATATTTCCATTTGCATCAAACATGAAACTATAATACAGTAGAACCCTAGGATACGATTTTTTCAGGTTACAATGTGGAATACAATGTTTTTCCGGTTACAATGTAGAATACAACGTTTTTCAGGTTACAATGTTTTTCCGGTTGCTGGTTATGGTATTTGCCCTGTCTGCTGTTATTTATAATATTATTTGATTATATACATGTGTATTATATACTGTATAGTATTTTGTTACTAATTTTTAATTCCGTATTCCAGGGTTCTACTGTACTTTAATTCAATACTAATATAGGAATATACTTACCATGTTTTTGGTGCTAACTGTATATTCAGAACAATATGCCTGTAAATATTCAGAACCCTCTTGCATAAATCAACCTAAAAATAAAATTAAACATTCTGATCAGTTTTGATATATTTTGGAAAAAACAAATTATTAAAATGAATAAATGAGAATTTTTTTTCTTTGCTAATTATATTAACATTAAAAACATCTTACATCTAATTCTATAATAAAATGCTGTATCTATAGTAATCTACAAATATGTAAGTATTTCTAATTTGCATATTTACTTTTTTTTTTAAATATTTTTAATTAATATTATGCAATATACATTAATCATATTTTTCCATTTCTATGATACATTCTGGCAGGCAATATCTTGTATTTTTATGGAGGAGGGGGGGGGATCATCTCAGATATTATTATTATTACTATTTTCGAAGGGTTATGTGTTGTAATAATATTATGCTACCAGGCATTACTCTCTTCTATACAGGAAGGAGGGAGTAGTATAGTATGTTTGTTAGTCAGAATACCATCCTCCAAAGTTTTCTCACATTCTTTGCAGAGTAGTGCAGTATATTTCTTAGTGATAATATATTTCACCCTAGCATCAGCTCCTCTTTTTTTGTGAAGCAGAGAAGGGGGGGCATATAGTATAATATGTGTCTGTTTTTCATACTATCTTCTCATGGAATGAGTTAATTTAGTATCTGTTCTGATGCCATGGTACCATCCTCCCAGATACTACCTTCTCCTTTTGTTTAACGGGGAGGGTAATATTTGTTAGTCATAATGTCATCCCCTCAAGCATTGTCTCTTCCTTTGGGGATCAGTGTATTATATATTCGTTCGCTAGGATATCATCTTCACAGGCTCACAAAAACATGCTCTCTCTCCGGTCGCATATGTCTGCTAGCATCCATATATAAAGAGAGGTCTATATTTTTTCCATGTACAAGATTCACTCCTAAACTAATCAACCATTACGAATTTTGGAACACAGCCAGCTGCTAGGTATAAAGGGTGGTAATGTGGGCTATATTTATTTTAATTTAAAAGATGAAAGTCCTTAGTAAAAATCCAGATACATCTGTTTTTTGTGAAGTTTTAACAATACATATTAAGATATCAATAAATAAATATTCCAAATTTCAGTTTCTTTGAAATATTTTAGACTGTTTTAAAGGACATAATATCGACACAATTAAAAAATTCAAATATTTCAGATTTTCATTGAATTTTATTTTTATTTAGACACAAATTAAGATTCTCTTTATTTCAATTTCTTCTTAAGGTTCCTTAAGCTTAAACCTTTCATTTTAAACATTTTCTAGAATCAAAACCAACGGATTTTGATAAAAATTAGAATAAGGATTTTAAACATAAGGTTTAGTATCATATCTGTATTTTAATCTTCGTAAAGAAACAAAACTGATGAAAAACTGTTCCATTAAAAAAATTTTACCTATCCTGAGACTTGTATTCTAATATATATATATATATATATATATATATATATATATATATATATATATATATATATATATATATATATACATATATATATATACATACATACATACATACATAAACACACACGATATCATACAATTATGTGCTAAAAACCATCTGTCCCAGCAGTTCTGGGGAGAATAGGTTTTTAATACTAGACCTTCATTGGTGGCTGAACAAATCAAGTTCATGTGTGGAAATCATTTAACTTCATCATTAAGGGAGTATAATATATTTTTGAAACTCCATGGAATAAGGAAAGTATTAATTCTATCTTGCAGTAAAAAAAAAAAAAGCATTAAATTAAAAACAGAGACACCAGCCATCCAAGATGCATTTCTTAAATCAGAAGGAAATATAACTACAATTTCTTTGTATGCAAAATATATATATTATTGGAATATTTAACTAAATAATTATGTTTTATAAATAATTATGTTTTATAAATAATTATGTTTTATAAATAATTATATCTTATAAGAAAACAGTTAATGCCTTGTTAATCATTTTTTTTTTTTTTTTTTTTTTTTATTATTTTTGCCTTTGTGTTTTGAAAATAAATCCGTTTTTCTAAGACATCAACAAACCAAACCTTTCCAGTGACAAGGGTTTTCAACCAGATGGTGATCTTTTGTGAGTGAAGATTCCACTAACAATGACCAGACAATCAAACTCAGTGACATCCCGGAGAACGAAAGTACTGTTTTAGTACCATTGAAAACCTGTTGATGTGGAAATTGTGTTGCCACACGGACTCAGGGTCTGTACGTTTCTGATCTAAATCTGATCTGGCAATAAATAGTTCCAGCGTCAAGTGAATGCCTGAAGATATTTAAAGGGTCAGAGACTAAACTGTTCCAGTTGTGATATTGCATTTAACTAACAATCCACCACAACCGAACAATAGTCTATGAGAGGGTTATATATATATATATATATATATATATATATATATATATATATATATATATCTCCAAAGAGTGAGAAGAGTTAAATCACAGATTAATTAATCCTGTGGTTTAGTCTTACAAAATATTGTTGGGAGGAAATATTTTTCTATAAGACAATCCCAGCAAAATAAAATAGCTCAATATACAAGATAAAGCACGGACTACCTAATACCAAAACAAATGTGATTAAAGGAAAAACTTTAAATTTCTTGTATTGCTTGTTTCAAATTATAAATTTCTGTTTAAAAATGCTATATTTTTACTGCACAAAATAGAAATCTTACATTTCTTATATATATATATATATATATATATATATATATATATATATATATTTGTGTTGGGATGATTAATCAGAATTAAAATCGGAAAAATTGGATCATCTCAGAGTATCGCAATCTGTTTCGGAAGAATTTGTGACTATTTTCTGATGGCAAAAACGATTTCTTTAATTATCTTTTTTTTTTTTGATTTTTTATTTTAAAACAACATCTTCCGCTGCTGGTAATAATAATAAAATAATAAATATTTATCAGTTTTATACTATCAGTAACACTAAAACCTATAGATCACTCCTACGAGTGTGTTTTACGTATGAGAAAATATCTGCACATTTAACATTTTTTACGGTAATCAGGAAAAAGTAACAACTTCATAGTTAAATATTTAGAGATTCATAAAGAATCAGAATCAGAGAAAAATATTGGAATCATCCCATCACTAATATATATCAAATTTTGAGTCATATTGAATATTTTTGATTGAAAATATAACTAAAAGGTTGCTTTTTTTGTGTTTTTATTTTTCCACTTTCTTTGAGATCTTCAGAAAAAATTATCAAATAATAATAAAAAAAAAACAATGTTAAAAATATGTTCTACTTGAAAGAAGGTTCATGAAAGTTTATAATTAAAAGAATTGCAAGTGGACGCTTACCTGTTCTGAAAGCAGGATATCTCGATGTTCCTCCTCATCAGTTTCTAGTAGGAAAATGTTAGCGGCATTTGTGATGAAGACTTGTAATACTTTTTGAAGTCCAGCACGGACATCGTAATTCTGTTGTTCCCCTCTGTCGGCCAACTCTTGTATTGCTCCGAGGTATGATGCATTCCGAAGATGTGATTTGTCCTGTAGATCATTGATCAATGCTAAACGTGGAGTAGAAGATGCTGGGGACTCCTGGAAGCATGACAATGGCATGAAGGAGAAGAAAAATAAGGAAAGAAAAAAACATTAAGATTTAGTTATTATATACATATATATAAAAAATAGTAGGGTAAAGTATACTCTCAAGCTTAGATAGAGTAACTAGTCTAATTAAAGCAAGACTGATATAAAACCTGTGATCAGGTTGGTTTGTCACATATCACATATAGTAATCACTTGCCTGGTGGAGAGCATGGATCATCATGTCTTCGACATTGAACAATACACTTGAAATAAACTCGTGGAAATTGTACAAGAATTCAAATTTTCAACTTCTTCAAGAGACTAATAGAATCATTATTTCATGCATCCACATGAAATGTTATAAAGATATTTTACGTATTGAGTTTCACTATTTACTTCAGCAGTGCTCAGTACATAAGTAGAGCTAGGAAGTTATAAAAATTGCCATAAATATATTTTAATAAGACATAGCCTCGGTTCACTATCAAAAAAGAAAGGATACCCCTGTAGGGGAAGCTGCACATGTAATTGTGAGGTAATGGTTATGCAATCCCCAACCACACCTCTCTTGAATCGGCACTGTTTGAGTCTAGTGGCAAGGAGAAGTCCAGGACAACTGGAAACAATGCAGAGATAAGCGGAGAGCACATACAGCATCTGTAAGTCTCCAATGGTCAACCATTTTGTTCTGATAAGGTTCAATGTTGCTTATAAGATATATATATATATATATATATATATATCTTATATAAGATCCTTTGTTTCACTACAGATATAGTTAAGTCCTTTTTTTACTTAGGAATTTTTCTCCAATAAGTCAGCTTATACAAGTTCTAAGTTAGCACCAAGAAAATTTATTAAGAATCCCTAGAATTTATACTTCATTTTGTCTTCGTATATAAATGGTTAAAAGCAATATAGTTAGGTATGGTTATAGAAGTTTATTCTAATGAACATAAAATAAAAACATTTATTAAATATATGATCGAATAGATTATATGTTTTCTAATTAGTCGCCGAGATAACGTCAATATGCCTGGAGAGGGGGGGGGGGGGCTTTGTTTACTTTTTTTACTTTCTGTTTTACCCAACTAGTCTACAAAGATCAACTACAGGGAATTTAATTTTGAAGCCAATAGTGTCTATCTTTTTTATTTATTAAAAAAAGAAAATTATATATATATATATATATATATATATATATATATATATAGTCTTTGAAGTTTTTAACATTTGAAACCATACAAAAAGTTACTTTTTATCATTCGTTAAAAAAAAAAAAAAAAAAAATCTAGTCAGTAAGTCATTTAATCACCTGCAATCACTGCATCAACTCTCTCGAATTTACTATAATACCAATTTTATTTTTTTTATTTTTCAAGGGATCATCAGTTGTTTACCATGAAACACTGTTTCAGGGATATATATATATATATGTTCTTGTTTTTTCTTAATGCTTTTTTGGGCATATTTTTAATTAATGTGTGTGTTCTACATAGTTTATGGACAGACTACTGTAGTTGTTAAATTTACAGTTTTACTAATTAAAAGAGGACTATTGTATATATACATAAATCTATACGTATATATACGTCTCAAGTGCTGTTTTTGGAGATGTGCTGACGGTGTTATTTGTTAATGGAGTCTTTATTTACAGTTCTATAATCATATCAGGGCACAGAGGACAAAGATATTTAAATGTCTATATTTGACTATAAATTCAGCTTTTTCTTGATTGTTTGGATTTTTGCTTAGAATTTATAATATGGTATTTTTCTTCTAGGCACAACTTATAATTTTTTTCTATTTATGTTGCAAACTGGTGTTACCCTCTCATTCTATACAAGTATAGATATTGCTGTTTTTCTGCTTCCATGCATACGCTGACAGTCATGATGGTTTTGTATGCATCATTTAATTAGGGTCGTTATATGATAGGTGTACCTGAACTTGAATGTGTATTGTTGTCGTTCTGCATAGCGGCTTTATATACAACACTGTTTATCATGCAGTTATTCATCAGGAGACAGTTGGATCTGATTCTGCAATTGCACAAGTTGGTATGATTACTGGTATAATTATTGTTATTGCCTCTGCTGTGATTGTTGGTATTAATCAGTGCTCTGTTATTGTTATTAGTAGTGTTTCTGTTGCTACTATTATCAGTGCTGCTGGGTTTGTTATAGCTATTTAATATTTTAGGTTATACTTCTTCACGATAAATTGCATATTATCCATGCAGCAGTAACTAATTTTAACAATACTCTTTTTTATAAGTTTAGAACGTATACTGTCTCTAGAGAACGCCTATTGGTCAGTTTGAAGTATAACTTGCCTATTGGTGCAATTCACTATTGTGGATCTTGTTAAACCAAATTTCTTACAATGTTTCTGTTGTATATGAAATTATCTTGCAAGTCATTAATATTTAGACATGTAACTCCATAAAATTTTATTTTACAGGTAAAATGAATTAAACTTTCCCCATCAAAAGCTTTTAAAAGATGATAGGAGCAGTTAAGGCAAAAAATTTAAGGCAAAAAATGTTTTATGAAAACAATACAACTATTCATCGCCATCTTCAACAACTTGGAAAGGTCTTGAAATTTGGAAAATGAGTGCCTTATGAATTTACAGATCTCAATTTGCAATTTTCCAAACTTAGGAATCTTTCCAAGTCAGGGTTCGTACAGATTTTCAATGTCTATTTTCAAAGACTTTTCCTTGTCTCCTGACAAAATTCAAGTTTTCAAAACAAAATTTGGGGTTTGTTTTACAATCCACAGCAATTTAAAAGAATGGTCAAAAATCAAATATACAACTTATAAATATTACCAATAAAAGTTACTTTGCAACGTACCTGCATCATTTTTTGGTGTTTTTTTAAACTAGTTTTAAATGCTTTTTATTTCATCTCAAATATTAACTTTACAGCTTTTAAATTTCCAACTAAGTATATTCTCATTTTCAATTATTATAATTTTTTTTAGATCACCATTGAAGAGTTCCGTCCATGCAAGGAAAGTATTTTTAGAGAGTGGGGGGGGGGTCAATTTTATATATGGTAGCCGCCTCTACCCCCCCCCCAAAAAAAAAAAAAAAATTATAAATGAGAACAAAAATAAAGGGAGATTTGAATCTTCCCTTACCTTCATTAAAAAAAAAAAAAAAAAAAAAAAAACAAGGCGGGGGAAAAAAAAATTGTGCCTGGGGTGAAAAAAAAGAAAAGTTACGTCCCTTTATCACTACCTCTTGTGATAATAATAATAATAATAATAATAATAATAATAATAATAATAATAATAATAATAATAATAATAATATGTAATTTCAGAACATATATTTCGATTTTATTTTCAATATTTAAAAAATATTTTAATGGTAATTATTTTGATTTTATTTTTAATATTTCAACACAAACTTTTACTGGACATAAAGAATACAATTCCAAGGCTCTTTCAAGAAATCTTTAAGACATTGCCAAGGATTTTTCAAGGTAATAATAAAATAAGGTTTTTTTCAAGGCAAAAGTGAAAATTCAAGAACTCTTCAAGTTATTGAAGATGACAATGATCAGAAAATGGTTTGAGGAAAGACTTATTTTCAATTATTCAAATGATAATACAAATAAACCTTCCATCAAATGCAACGTCACATTCTGATCATTCTTCATTTTTAAGATGAACAATGATCAGGACAGAAAGTTAAGAGAAAAATTTACATTTTCGAATTTTAGAAACCATTTTCTGCAGGTTTTTCAATTCCAGCATTATGGTGAACATAAGAAAAGTTACCCTTCGTTTTGAATTATAAGCCATTGTCTCTTGGATACTATAAGGTTTTAAGCGTTTTTAAAAAGGAAAATGTTTAATTTTTCCTGTATAATAAAATTTGACAGTTAAAATGTGTCTACACACATATATATATATATATATATATATATATATATATATCACTAAAAAACTAAAAAACTTTTATAAAGTACTAACTTTCAAATGAACATCAAAATTTGACAGTTAAAATGTGTCTACACACACACACACACATATATATATATAATCTCACTAAAAACTAAAAAAACTTTTATAAAGTACTAACTTTCAAATGAACATATCAAAATGTGAGTCTAATCAAACTATTGCTTCCTACTTACTTGCCTCCCCACTAGAGTAAAGTCAGACACAAGGTTGTTTTTTAAAGTGTAAATAATCCAAAAAGGGAACTTTGCATTGAAACAAATTAAAATTCCCCCCTTTTAGAAGGATTTTTCCTTCACTGATTGAAGTCAAAAAAACAAAGTGTAGTATCAGAACAGATGTTACACTTTACTCCTCATCAAAAGGCCAAGGAATCAAACTAATTTACAAATTAGTCATTTAAATCGAGCTACTGTTGCAATTTTTCAAAACAGAAAAATCTAAATTTCTTGTGTTAATAAAGCATTACTTTCTGATGGGAAAAATACTATTCAAGCAGAGTAATGGCCTGATAAGTGTTGTGCTCTTGCTCTGTCGGAAACAATGGTTAAGAAGTGATATGCTGCCTTTAACGTGTTTGCACAGACACAAATAATGCTGAATGCTCAGATCACCCAAATTATTCTAGCAAATATCAAAAAGATGTATGAATTCATTTTAATCGACTGTTCTAAACGGAAGTTGCATGAGAAGTTGAAACTATATGAAAAGTTGGTGTATTCACCATTTCATCAAAAATATGTTAATTATGTTGCTGAATAAAGTCAAATTTTGGCTAAAAGATGTTTTTTTTAATCAAGAGACAATGGATACCCCCTGTAAAGGTGCCTGTGCATGTTGTGAAGCAAGTGTGGTACAATCTCTAACCACATATCTTCTGAGTTTATACTGCCTGGTTAAAGCGGCAAGAAGTCAAGGACAACTGGAAACAATGCCAAGATAAGCAGAGAGCACATACAGCACCTGGTACTTTCAAATGGTTACACATTTTAGTAGTGATTAGGCTCAACGATACCTTACTTTGCTGATCTAATGGGAAGCGGTGTGTTAACGTGATTATGCATGACTATTCTACTGTATTAAAGACTTAAGTAATCGCAAAATAACTGATAATTTTCAAGTTCAATTTCAAATCTATTTAACAAATATTTGTCTCAGACATTTGTGGATGACCATTGCATATAAACATAGAATTCAGTCTACATATGAAAAAAGAAAAGAAAAAAAAGAAAGAAAAAGCGTGCCACAAAAAAAAATCAACACTGTCATCTGAAACATAGGGTAATTTTTAAGAAAACAAAAAATGCATACAAGTGCCTGTGACAACATAATAAAATCAGGAAAAAAAGAAATTTTTTTTTTTTAATCTGTAAATATCTGCCAAAAAGTGTAAAAAAAAAATTACAATAAAAATAGAAATATTAAAAAAGAATTTTATTTAAGGAAAGAGTGACAGGTAAGTTTGTTTTTTTGTAAACTATGTGTGTTAAAAAATTAAGCATACCATCCACATAAAACCATACCTCCATATAAGAATGATGAGAAAGTTATTTAAAGAGAAATCATTAATAAAAGCATGCAAGTTAAAAAAAAAAAATCAGTGCAGTAAAGATAAATTATGTTAGCAGAAGTTAAAACAATGTTATTAAAATGGAATATGAAAGGTGGTTTGTGTCCAATTAAAAGAATTCTATTTTAATTGTTGAAGTTTCTTTATATACGTATGAGGGAGGGGAAGGTCAGTGGACAGTCAGAGAATTTGCTAAAATATTCCACTGACCTCCATTTCTCCAATGATGGGGTAATCACTCAAATTCTCTAGTTTACCGAACTACTATCTCCATATTCTACTCAACCCCTTTTTCATGTCTCCTCTCTTTCATGTCTATCCTCATATTTTCTCGTGTGAATCTATCCCTTGTATAAAAAGCTGTCAAATATACGGTTTTACTTTTTTGTCAAAGAAACAAAATATTAGACCACTAGTGCATTCTTTTTATTTATTTACTTTTGTATTTCTTTGTTTTATATACATCCCATCAGATTTTATCCTTATATTTTATATATAAATAAAGTTATCTTGTTGAATTTTCAAAGTCAGACTCAAATAGCATTGAAGCTGACGAATCAAGCTTTGCTGCTCATGAACCAATTTTCCTTTGTTATTACTGTATTGTATTATTAGCAATATAATAATATACTTAATTGCAATTAATTTTTTAATTAGTCTGACCCAGATGACTGTTAATAAGAAACATTTTTAAATAATCATCTAAAAATAAAAATCAGCAAAGGTATTACTCGTTTTAAATTGAGGAATATAATGATTGTCTACCTTAAGTATAAAAATTGCCTGGGATCCAACACCTGGGGATAGATGGAAGGCCAATCAACAAATTGGGATCTAAATCCGACTTCGCAAATGTTGATAAAATAAGGATTTTATTTGAAGTTAAAATTTAAATTTCGGCTTGCACAGTTACTGGAAATTCAAAGTACGTGGCAATAGAAAGCAAATGCAATTTTAACATTTTTCAAAATCATTTTTAAACAAACATGGTGAGACGAGGAAACAAAGAAAAATATCTTAATTGCTAAGTTCACGTTTTATCATTGTCTAAACATAAGGAAACTCAAACTTGAGTCGAGGGGGTTCAAGGGTTAGTAGTTCGTCGGAGCACCCACCATTAAAATACTTGTAAAACAAGCAGAGGGATGCAACCTTTCGTCGATGGGACAGAAGTTGAAGCTTAGATGACAGTTCAGGACCTATCAGGTTGGTGACTCTCTTTTGAACCCTGTCTAGGAGTGAGAGACTAGTAGCAGATGCACCAGTCCAAATGTGACAACAATACTCCATATATGGGTGAATGGTGGCCTTGTAGAAGTACAGGATACTTTCACGCATAAGCAACATTCTAGCACGGGAGAGAGAGCCCACCTTCTTCACAGCAGCCTTGGCAATGCTCTTGGTGTATCTGTTTCAACATGTTCCCTGTGAACATTAAACTGATGAGTTTGAAAGTAGTACTTTTAGGTAATATATTTTTTAGCTATAGCTATTGGTGGTTGAGAAGGTTTCTTGTAATTATTGAAGAAAACAAGCTTAGTCTTGGCAGTATTGAACATGACCATCCATTTCTGCCCCCATTCCACTACAGATTGGTCTTCCTCTAGTGCTTCTGCCATTTCTTTAGATATGTGTTCATTCGTTTTCCTCTCGTGACTGTTATAAAGCGTGGTGTCATCAGCATATATACCCTGCTCAGAGAAAATTTTATAAGGGAGATCATTTATGAATATTAGGAATAATAAAGGTCCAAGGATAGACCCTGAGGTACTTCCGCATTTATATCATATTGTTTAGATGTACGATTGTCGAAGACAACCTGGATTCTTCTCTTATTTAAGAAGGATTTAATCATATTAAGTATTCGTCCAGTGATATCATATGATCTAATTTTCCTTAGAAGACCCTCATGCCATACCCTGTCAAAAGCCTTAGATATATCTAAAGCTACTACCCTACCCTCCTCTGCTTTGTCCAGTGTATGGTATATACGTTTGGAGATTACAGTTAGGATATTTGCTGTAGAATGGCCTTGCCTAAATCCATATTGTTGGTCGATCAGAAGTTTAGCAACTGTAAGATGATGGAGTAGAGCTTGATTAATTATGAACTCAAATATTTTGGCAAAAAGAGGGAGGAGGCTTCCTTCTAATATTGTCATTATTTTTATATACTAACTTGTGTCCACGGTGTTTCCTATAAACCACATCGCTATAGCCTTCAAACAACTTGTCTCACACTATACACAATGCTTTTCATAATAGGAATTGTCTCCCTTAAAACTAACACGTTTTTTTTTTATTTCTTTTTCTGTGTAAGTTCAAATCTGTGCAAATAAAAATTACAAAACTAAAATTGACTTCACTGTATTCCACTGGGTAAATACAGCTAGCATAAAAAATAAAGCAGCGCTGACCATTTTATACTTACCCAATAAGATTTATGAAAACACGGTTTTTTAATAGTAATTTTTTTTTTTAATAAATACATTGGTATTTTAAGGGTGAAAAACTGTAACAGGAATTATGTTTGTTATTTTTTTTAAGACATAAAGCAGTAAGAGAGGAAAGAACTGAAAAAGGTAAGGAGGAGTGGGGGAATATGAAGAACTGGAATGGTAGATGAAAAAGGCTTTGCACATGCAATAGCAATTGAAACATGCAGAGGTGTGACAAAAGAGCCAAAAAACTGAAATAAACTGACTCGATATAACATGCAGGTGAGCATATTATATAATTCAGTAGATTAGAAAATTTACAACATAATTAAAATTTGAAATATTATAATCAAACTCTGAAAATCAATACTTAACAATGATGATGGCAACCTTCTGTTTAATAAAACAATGACGTTCTACATCTCGTCTGGTGCACTGCAGCATCTGCTATAACTATACAGTTCGAAGCTGGAGTTGGCTCTTTGGATGCAAGCCTGGACAAGTGATAAGGAGACCTAGATTTGCCCAGTTACCAGGGTACCCTCTCAGCATTGCAAACAAAGTCTGACAGAAAGGCACACCAATACAGTCGCAGCCAACGTGGCTGCAGGAGTTGCCAGAAAGGTGTTGCAGTGATTCATCATTTGCCTGTCAAATCATCAGCATTCAAAACTGGATTTTTTGTCGGGGTTTACTCCCTTGGCTTTTGCCTTTTCCAAGGAATCTACAAGACAGTGGAGCTATAGCTGGTGAACAATTGAAAATATTTCCAATTTGGACGAAAATAAATGAGACCCTTATTGTAGGATACATAACAACGTTAATCCAACAGTTTATTATCATAATTAATACGAGAGTAAAGTTTGCAAAACGTAAAATTTTCATCGTCAGTCGATACAGACTTTGTAACGATGTCATTTAAATCATCTCAATTGTGATTAATAAAGTCTGTATACAAGTTTTTCAAGCTTCACGCTCATGTAATAGTGATAAGTGTTCTTTTTAAAATCATATGATAAACATTAAGTGATGATGCTCGTAGTTTGATGGAAATATTTAAACTTTAAATTAAGTCAGAAATTTTATCATCTAACCAATAATATTAAAGACATTTGACATAAACTATTAACTACTGAGTATAATTTTACCTGCAGTATTTAAATATATCCTGTGAGATTCATGATAGTTATTAAAAAATTTCATTTGGTATTTATTAATTTCCTGATGATATTTTTAGTTATTTTCGATTAACTTATCACTTTTTTGTTGGGTCTGATGAGGTTGTCTCCTGCAATACGGATTCCACAAAAACATGTATGCATATATATAACAAATAATATTTTTACCATAAACAGACTAACTATATATAGATATATATATACATACATACGTACAATGGTTAGGAGTAACAAACGCAACAAATACTTGGTTAAAACTCATATTTATTTCAACTCAAAGACCAGCCAAATTAAAATTGTGTTTATACATATATATATATATATATGTATGTATGTATGTCTCCCAATGCTGGCATTCTGATAATAATTAACAAAATTAATCATCCCAACATTACAATGTAGCACAATTTATATATCACTAAACAAATGGTAAAATCCATCTATACATGTCATTAAATGCATATAAACTGTCATTAAATTCGTGTAAAATCTATATATGTCATTAAATTAAAAAAAAAAACATTTATGTCATTAAATGCATATAAAATTTATGACAGGACATTACATCAATATGAAATTTATATATGTCATTAAATGTATGTAAAATTTATACACGTAATTAACTGCATATAAAATCTATATATGTCATTAAATGTATATAAAATATATGTCATTGAATGCATATGAAATCTATGTCATTGAATGCATATGATATCTATGTCATTGAATGCATATGAAATCTATGTCATTGAATGCATATGAAATCTATGTCATTAAATGCATATGAAATCTATCTCATTGAATGCATATGAAATCTATGTCATTGAATGCATATGAAATCTATGTCATTGAATGCTTATGAAATCTATGTCATTGAATGCTTATGAAATCTATGTCATTGAATGCATATGAAATCTATGTCATTGAATGCATATGAAATCTATGTCATTGAATGCATATGAAATCTGTCATTGAATGCATATAATATCTATATATGTCATTGAATGCATATAATATCTATATATGTCATTGAATGCATATAATATCTATATATGTCATTGAATGCATATAATATCTATATATGTCATTAAATGCATATAATATCTATATATGTCATTAAATGCATATAATATCTATATATGTCATTGAATGCATATAATATCTATATATGTCATTAAATGCATATAATATCTATATATGTCATTAAATGCATATAATATCTATATATGTCATTAATTATGCATATAATATCTATATATGTCATTAAATGCATATATCTATATATGTCATTAAATGCATATAATATCTATATATGTCATTAAATGCATATAATATCTATATATGTCATTAAATGCATATAATATCTATATATGTCATTAAATGCATATAATATCTATATATGTCATTAATTATGCATATATCATTAAATGACATTAATTATGCATATATCATTAAATGCATATAAAATCTATGTCATTAAATGCATATTAAATCTATATGTCATTAAATTCATATAAAATCTATATGTCATTAAATTCATATAAAATCTATATATGCCATAAAATGCTTATGAAATTTATATACGTCATTAAATGCATGTAAAATCCGTCTTACAAATTTTGATCAAAATCCATTTGAAAATTTGGGGGCTTATGCTTAGGGGATCTTTAAATCCATATAAAATCTATATACCTCGTTAAATGAATGTAAAATTTATACATCATAAACTGCATATAACATCTATATACGTCATTAAATGCATATAAAATCTATATATGTCATAAACTGCATATAAAATCTATATATGTCATTAAATGCATATAAAATCTATATATGTCATTAAATGCATATAAAATCTATATCATTAAATGCATATAAAATCTATATCATTAAATTCATATAAAATCTATGTCATTGAATGCATATAAAATCTATATATGTCATTAAATGCATATAAAATCTATATATGTCATTAATTGCATATACAATCTATGTCATTAAATGCATATAAAATCTATGTCATTAAATGCATATAAAATCTATATCATTAAAT
This sequence comes from Euprymna scolopes, assembly GCF_053919585.1. Classification (NCBI taxonomy): domain Eukaryota; kingdom Metazoa; phylum Mollusca; class Cephalopoda; order Sepiida; family Sepiolidae; genus Euprymna; species Euprymna scolopes. Next base: position 4,216,972 of record NC_136517.1, read on the forward strand.
GAATATAAAATCTATGTCATTAAATGAATATAAAATCTATGTCATTAAATGCATATAAAATCTATATCATTAAATGCATATAAAATCTATATATGTCATTAAATGCATATAAAATCTATGTCATTGAATGCATATAAAATCTATATATGTCATTAAATGCATATAAAATCTATATATGTCATTAATTGCATATACAATCTATGTCATTAAATGCATATAAAATCTATGTCATTAAATGCATATAAAATCTATATCATTAAATGCATATAAAATCTATGTCATTAAATGCATATAAAATCTATGTCATTAAATTCATATAAAATCCATGTCATTGAATGCATATAAAATCTATGTTATTGAATGCATATAAAATCTATATATGTAATTAAATGCATATAAAATCTGTCATTAAATGCATATAAAATCTATATATGTCATTAAATTCATATAAAATCTATGTCATTGAATGCATATAAAATCTATATATGTAATTAAATGCATATGAAATCTATATCATTAAATTCATATAAAATCTATGTCATTGAATGCATATAAAATCTATATATGTCATTAAATGCATATAAAATCTATGTCATTAAATTCATATAAAATATATGTCATTAAATTCATAAAATCTATGTCATTAAACTCATATACAATCTATGTCATTAAATTCATATAAAATCTATGTCATTAATTCATATAAAATCTATGTCATTAAATTCATATAAAATCTATGTCATTAAATTCATATAAAATCTATATATGCCATAAAATGCATATAAAATTTATATATGTCATTAAATGCATATAAAATCCATGTAATTAAATGCATATTAAATCTATATGTCATTAAATGCATATAAAATCTATATATGCCATAAAATGCATATAAAATTTATATACGTCATTAAATGCATGTAAAATCCGTCTTACAAATTTTGATCAAAATCCATTTGAAAATTTGGGGGCTTATGCTTAGGGGATCTTTAAATCCATATAAAATCTATATACCTCGTTAAATGAATGTAAAATGTATACATCATAAAATGCATATAAAATCTATATACGTCATAAATTGTATATAAAATCTATATACGTCATTAAATGCATATAAAATCTATATATGTCATTAAATGCATATAAAATCTATATATGTCATTAATTGCATATACAACCTATGTCATTAAATGCATATAAAATCTATGTCATTGAATGCATATAAAATCTATGTCATTAAATTCATATAAAATCCATGTCATTGAATGCATATAAAATCTATGTCATTAAATTCATATAAAATCCATGTCATTGTCTGCATATAAAATCTATATATGTCATTAAATGCATATAAAATCTATGTCATTAAATGCATATAAAATCTATATATGTAATTAAATGCATATAAAATCTATATATGTCATTAAATTCATATAAAATCTATGTCATTAAATGCATATACAATCTATGTCATTAAATGCATATAAAATCTATGTCATTAAATTCATATAAAATCTATGTCATTGAATGCATATAAAATATGTCATTAAATGCATATAAAATCTATGTCATTAAATTCATATAAAATCTATGTCATTAAATTCATATAAAATCTATGTCATTAAATTCATATAAAATCTATGTCATTAAATTCATATAAAATCTATGTCATTAAATTCATATAAAATCTATGTCATTAAATTCATATAATATCTGTCATTGAATGCATATAAAATCTATGTAATTAAATGCATATAAAATCTGTCATTAAATGCATATAAAATCTATATATGTCATTAAATTCATATAACATCTATGTCATTGAATGCATATAAAATCTATGTCATTGAATGCATATAAAATCTATATATGTAATTAAATGCATATAAAATCTATATATGTCATTAAATGCATATAAAATCTATGTCATTAAATTCACATAAAATCTATGTCATTAAATGCATATAACATTTATATATGCCATTAAATGCATGTAAGGTCTATATGTGTCCAGAAATGCATATAAAATTTATATATGTTATTAAATGCATATAAAATCCATATGCCATTAAATGCATATTAAATCTATATGTCATTAAATGCATATAAAATCCATGTCATTAAATTCATATAAAATCTATATGTCATTGAATGCATATAAAATACATTTGAAAATTTTGGAGCTTATGCTTAGGGGATCTTTAAATCCATATAAAATCTATATACCTCGATAAATATTAAACCTATATATCATTAAATGCATGTAAAATCTATATATGTCATTGAATGCATATTAAATTTATATATGCCATTAAATGAATGTAAGGTCTATATATGTCCAGAAATGCATATAAAATCCATATGCCATTAAATGAATATTAAATCCATATGTCATTAAATGAATATTAAATCTATGTCATTAAATGCATATAAAGTCTATGTCATTGAATGCATATAAAATCTGTGTCATTTAATGAATATAAAATCTATATATGTCATTAAATGCATATAAAATCTATATATGTCATTAAATGCATATAAAAGCTATATATGTCATTAAATGCATATAAAAGCTATATATGTCATTAAATGCATATAAAAGCTATATATGTCATTAAATGCATATAAACGCTATATATGTCATTAAATGCATATACAATCTATGTCATTAAATGCATATAACATCTATGTCATTAAATGCATATAAAATCTATGTCATTGAATGCATATAAAATCTATGTCATTGAATGCATATAAAATCTATGTCATTGAATGCATATAAAATCTATATGTCATTAAATGCATATAAAATCTATATCATTAAATGCATATAAAATCTATATACGTCATTAAATGCATATAAAATCTATATATGTCATTAAATGCATATAAAATCTATATGTCATAAAATGCATATAAAATCCATATCCATCATTAAATCCATATAAAATCTATACATGTCATTAAATGCATATAAAATCTATATATGTCATTAAATGCATATAAAATCTATATACGTCATTAAATGCATATAAAATCTATATACGTCATTAAATGCATATAAAATTTATATACGTCATTAAATGCATATAAAATCTATGTCATTGAATGCATATAAAATCTATGTCATTGAATGCATATAAAATATATGTCATGTAATGCATATAAAATCTATATCATTAAATGCATATAAAATCTATGTCATTAAATGCATATAAAATATATATGTCATTGAATGCATATAAAATCTATGTCATTGAATGCATATAAAATATATATGTCATTAAATGCATATAAAATCTATGTCATTGAATGCATATAAAATCTATGTCATTGAATGCATATGAAATCTATGTCATTGAATGCATATGAAATCTATGTAATTGAATGCATATAAAATCTATATCATTAAATGCATATGAAATCTATGTCATTGAATGCATATAAAATCTATGTCATTGAATGCATATAAAATCTATATCATTAAATGCATATAAAATCTATGTCATTGAATGCATATAAAATATATATGTCATTGAATGCATATAAAATCTATGTCATTAAATGCATATAAAATCTATATCATTAAATGCATATAAAATCTATATACGTCATCAAATGCATATAAAATCTATATACGTCATCAAATGCATATGAAATCTATATGTCATAAAATGCATATGAAATCCATATACATCATTAAATCCATATAAAATCTATATATGTCATTAAATGCATATAAAATCTATATACGTCATTAAATGCATATAAAATCTATATACGTCATTAAATGCATATAAAATCTATATACGTCATTAAATGCATATAAAATCTATATACGTCATTAAATGCATATAAAATCTATATACGTCATTAAATGCATATAAAATCTATATACGTCATTAAATGCATATAAAATCTATATACGTCATTAAATGCATATAAAATCTATATACGTCATTAAATGCATATAAAATTTATATACGTCATTAAATGCATATAAAATCTATATACGTCATTAAATGCATATAAAATCTATATACGTCATTAAATGCATATAAAATCTATATATGTCATTAAATGCATATAAAATCTATATACGTCATTAAATGCATATAAAATCTATATACGTCATTAAATGCATATAAAATCTATATACGTCATTAAATGCATATAAAATTTATATACGTCATTAAATGCATATAAAATCTATATACGTCATTAAATGCATATAAAATTTATATACGTCATTAAATGCATATAAAATCTATATATGTCATTAAATGCATATAAAATCTATATACGTCATTAAATGCATATAAAATCTATATACGTCATTAAATGCATATAAAATCTATATACGTCATTAAATGCATATAAAATCTATATACGTCATTAAATGCATATAAAATCTATATACGTCATTAAATGCATATAAAATCTATATACGTCATTAAATGCATATAAAATCTATATACGTCATTAAATGCATATAAAATCTATATACGTCATTAAATGCATATAAAATTTATATACGTCATTAAATGCATATAAAATCTATATATGTCATTAAATGCATATAAAATCTATATACGTCATTAAATGCATATAAAATCTATATACGTCATTAAATGCATATAAAATTTATATACGTCATTAAATGCATATAAAATCTATATCATTAAATGCATATAAAATCTATGTCATTGAATGCATATAAAATCTATATCATTAAATGCATATAAAATCTATGTCATTGAATGCATATAAAATCTATGTCATTGAATGCATATAAAATCAATGTCATTGAATGCATATAAAATCTATATACGTCATTAAATGCATATAAAATCTATATACGTCATTAAATGCATATAAAATCTATATACGTCATTAAATGCATATAAAATCTATATATGTCATTAAATGCATATAAAATTCATATACGTCATTAAATGCATATAAAATTTATATACGTCATTAAATGCATATAAAATCTATATACGTCATTAAATGCATATAAAATTCATATACGTCATTAAATGCATATAAAATCTATATACGTCATTAAATGCATATAAAATTTATATATGTCATTAAATGCATATAAAATCTATATACGTCATTAAATGCATATAAAATTTATATACGTCATTAAATGCATATAAAATTTATATACGTCATTAAATGCATATAAAATTTATATACGTCATTAAATGCATATAAAATCTATGTCATTAAATGCATATAAAATCTATGTCATTAAATGCATATAAAATTTATATACGTCATTAAATGCATATAAAATCTATATACGTCATTAAATGCATATAAAATTTATATACGTCATTAAATGCATATAAAATTTATATACGTCATTAAATGCATATAAAATCTATATACGTCATTAAATGCATATAAAATCTATATACGTCATTAAATGCATATAAAATTTATATACGTCATTAAATGCATATAAAATCTATCTATGTCATTAAATGCATATAAAATCTATATACGTCATTAAATGCATATAAAATTTATATACGTCATTAAATGCATATAAAATCTATGTCATTGAATGCATATAAAATCTGTGTCATTGAATGCATATAAAATCTATGTCATTAAATGCATATGAAATCTATGTCATTAAATGCATATAAAATCTATGTCATTAAATGCATATAAAATCTATGTCATTGAATGCATATAAAATCTATATCATTGAATGCATATAAAATGTATATACGTCATTGAATGCATGTAAAATCTATATCATTAAATGCATATAAAATCTATGTCATTAAATGCATATAAAATCTATATCATTAAATGCATATAAAATCTATGTCATTGAATGCATATAAAATCTATGATATTAAATGCATATAAAATCTATATCATTAAATGCATATAAAATCTATGTCATTAAATGCATATAAAATCTATGTCATTAAATGCATATAAAATCTATATCATTAAATGCATATAAAATCTATGTCATTGAATGCATATAAAATCTATATCATTAAATGCATATAAAATCTATATCATTAAATGCATATAAAATCTATGTCATTGAATGCATATAAAATCTATGTCATTGAATGCATATAAAATCTATGTCATTGAATGCATATAAAATGTATATACGTCATTGAATGCATGTAAAATCCGTTTTCAAATTTTTATCAATATCCATTTGACAATTTTGATACTAGACAACTTTCCAAAATTTGGGGCTTATGCTTAGGGGATCTTGAATTAAAATTCACGGAAACTTGCTTCTCATTGTCTTATAAGTGTAGATTAAATTTCATGCAAATCAGAAACATTTGAATTTTCAAAGGGATTACATTAAGCCCCCCTCTCTATGAAAATACTTTAATGAAACTAAAAATTTGTAGAATATTTATTAATTCATATCTAATAGCCGACTAAACTTCCATAAAAATTAAAAGGCATTTGAATTTTCTGTAGGGAAGAAAAATATATTTTAATCTTTAAATGAGAGCTTGTACTCATAAATTCCTTGATAAGCACTTAAAATACTTAAAAGAAACTAAAAATTTAGAAATATTAATTCATGCCTAATAGCTGATTAAAATTTTATCAACATTAAAGGTTTCTGAATTTTCACAAAGAGTTTCTAGTCCCAGCCCCCCAACCTCTGCATGAAATTAAATATAGCCCTCATTATCCACCATTATGCTTTCCAACTATTCCAAAATTTATAATGATCAGTTAATTAAGAATTTACCTCACAAAAATAATATATATATATATATCTATATCTATATATATATATATATATATATATACACACACACACACATTGAAATATAACTATACTGTTATTCTTATATTCATCAATTGTGTCCATGATGGACATATTTGCTGACAATACCATGATCTGTTCTCAACACGTGGGTAAAACGCACACATCTAAGGCAGCAACTAAAACCTTAGAAAATTATACAAGAAACCTTTTAGATCACTGATTCACATGGCTAATAGCACGCTACCTGAGAGTCCATCATTCAAACTCTTCAGCTTAATATTCACAAGTAACATGAACTTGGATAAATGCATAGAAAACATTGCCAAGACTGCTGCAAAAAAGTGAGCCTCCTCTATCAAGCTAGAAAACTTTTAACATTTCTAAGCATCCTACATATTTACGAAGCTATTATTCGCCCATACATGAAGTATTGTTGTCACATCGAAGTTGGTCTGCCAACCACTAGTGTCTCTCTCTCATACAAAGTTTAAAAATACAAAAAAAGAGTGTGTAATCAAATAGGTCCCATACTCTCTACTAAGAACTAGCCTCTGTCTCATCACTGCAACATTTCATCACTGTGCCTGTTCTACAAATACTTTTTATGGAATGTGCTCCAATGAACTTATATGCACTGAAGCACCGTTGACATAAATATCCCTGACCAACCTGTCAGCAAAATCTTACTCCTTAACTATAGAGGTTCCCAAATACCAAAGGGCTTTCTACTTTAAGAGTTTCTTTCCTCAAACTGCTAACTTTTAGAATTTCCTTCCTGCTTCCCCTGACTGTATCAACATGCAAAAACTTATGTGTAAACAAACATCTCACTGCACGACTCTCCACTTAGTATGCCCCCTAATTCACAGTAGCCATTTATGCTTCAGTAGCAATATGCTTTATTTGGGGTGAATGAAAGTTAAATAAAAAAAATTTAAAAACATCTGTCTCTGCAAATATGTACCCAAAAAATTTTGTTTAATTTTTTTTAATACCTAAAATGTGTGTGTGTTTGTGTGTTAAAATGGTGACTCATCATGTGTTTAACACCCATATCACACGCTAGCATATGTTGGACAGCTTTTAGAAATTGACTTCCAAATTAATCTATCTCTGGCCAGCTCTTAATTTATCCCTTTTTCTCTCAAGTCTATCCATATCAGTTCCTCCAATATTTTCCTTAGCATTCCCCTGTAGACTGACTGCTTATTTTACTATAAAAATAATCTATCAGATACAACTTTTAGATTTCATAGAATTTGGTCCTTTTCAAATAATTTAATTTCAATGAAAAAAAAAAAAAAAAATCAACCATGAAATTTTCATTGTGTTTTTTTCTTCATTATTTTATATTTATATTATAAAAACACATTCCTAAAATCATAAAAATCATTATTTTGACTTTGCACAAATCAGAGTAGAAAAAGAAATTAACAGATAATTCTTGTTATTTCTAGGAGCATCTTAGAAAAAACACAGTGAAGAAAGAAAAATTTTCAAAATTTCAATTTGTTTTCATTTTTTATTATTTTGGTCGGATGGAGGGAGGGGGGGTCAATCTGGGAGCTTTGTGAAATGTGGAATTAAACTCTATTATTTAGTCACTATTACTCCCAAGTTTATTCTGTCGTAATACGTCAAGGATGCTGTCAACAGGGTTAAAATTTGTCCTAAAGACTGAAGAGTCAGAGGCAAAGTGTTCACTCTTACCAGCCAAAAAAGCGATTTTCCCAGAACTTTCTACTTTTGTTCTGCTGACCAACTATTCACCATCCTTCCCTCAATACTTCAGAGTATCACATAAAGCTGCATCTAGTGGTGAGGCCATAATTTGGAAGATTTTGAAGGGTGCATTACTGACCCAGAGTGGTAGTACCTGCCTATTTATTTCTAGCAATACAAAACAAATTAATTATGAACATTATGGCATTAAAAAGCATATTTATAAATGGAAATGGAGCATAGAGAAAAATGGGGATGACATTAAAAATTAATCTCATATTGAGTTTTTGTTGAATTGCAACTTAATGGATAACATATTTTCTTACAACTTGAGAACAACAACCACAACAACATTTTGATAAATTGTTACCATGACTAAACTTATCGGATTTGTATTTTTATTTTCAAAATAGGAATTTTCAGTTCTTGTCCAGAATTTGCTGGATAATAAAAAAACAAAAATAAAGAACAATCTGTATGATGTATATACCAATGACAAAAATGAAAATATCATATTCCAAAAGTTACGTAAATTGATCAAGTAATTTTATTTTTATACAAGAAAATCAAATTTTATAAGTATTGGAAGAATGACTGTCTCGCCCACAATTTTCAAAAAATTGTCAAGAAACAAAAGGAGATAACTCAACAATAATTCATACTTACTAGATTTATGTTATAATGCCTACAAATTCCCATCAATTATTTAAAAAAAAAAAAAATTTATAAAAAACTACTTGATCAATTTACATGAACTTTTGGAATATGATACTTTCAATTTGTCATGAATATGTACTTATGGATTTTTCTTTATTTTTGTTTTCTAATATGAGGGAATTCTAGGCAAGAAGTAAAATTTCTGCAGTGAAGATTTGATAACCATTACCCACTGAATAAAATCATTTAAAATCGTAGGATTCTAGCTAGAATTTTCTGGAACATCAGTGAAGCATTCCATTTCAAACCTATTGGTTTATGCAAACTGGGCGTACAATCAATGCAGATAATTGAATATCAGAAACAGTTAAATAAATGCTTTATATGCGTACTCTCTAGATAGAACTAAAACTCCTCAGTACCCCATTCTCCAGGTCTCATTCTGGTAAAAAAAATTTTTGCTGTTAAGATTTGCTAAGAACAAAGAGTTTAGGGTTCACCTAAACAGTTTACAGGAATTAAAGAAAACAATCAAGGTTCGTACAATTTTTCAATGTCCATTTTCAAAAGTTTTTCAAGGCCTTCGAGAGACAAAATTTGAGTTTTCAAATCAAAATTTGATAGAAATATAATGATATATAAACCAAAAAACATAATTGACAACAGGAAAAGTCATTTTCATTAACATAAAAACAATATGGCTATCGACAATCATATTTACATTCCCTGAACAACTTATATTTGGCCAACCAAGCATGATTAAATGTTATTCCTCACCCCCCAATGTAGATTGGTCTACGTTGTGTTTGTTTTACTTTAAAATTTTGAATTTCCGTTACTGTGGATACAACAGTTATGTTTATCACAAAACTACCTGATGTTATTATATGGAAAACATCAGATAGTTTTGTGATAAAAGGATGTAATTTTTGTATCCACAATAATACAATGTAATTTCAAAACAATGTATTTCGATTTTTTTCAATATTTCAAAAAAAAAAAAACATACTTTTATTAATTAAAAAAATAATTGAATAGTATATATTTCGATTTTATCTCCTATATAATATTTTGATTGCAGACATTCCCTTTTGGACCAAAGTACCATAGGTTACAACAACAGATGGCACATGCAAATTTATTATATCTAGACTATTAGTCATTATCTTATGTAACTTTAGAACGCCTTCTTAGACGTGATAAAATCCTACATTTCATCCTAGGAGCAAAATCATCACAATCGCAACCATCTTTAGAGGAAACAGTTGCTATTTTTCCCTCTAAATAACAAGTTCTCCTACTGCTCCCACTCATCACCAGGAAGATTTCTGCACTTTTGACAGAAATAGGATTGCACTCTTATTAACTGGATCATATACTCATAGACATACCATGATCTTTTCATTTCCCAATTCAAAAAATAAATTCTCTCTTCTCACATTCCGCCAAATCTCATTGGCTGAGAGCTGACAATTTGTTTATTCCAGAATCTAAATCTTATTACAAAAATGAACGCTCCAGAAATTTTCAAATATGGCGTCACTCTCTACAAGAGGCAATAGTTTTAAATAAAATAAACCAAATACAAACATAATATTTTTTACATTAAAAATACCATAGACATTAATTGTTCTTATACAGTTACACTACCATGCTAAATCTTCTGTTTTTACATAGATTGTACATGTCTGACACATCAGCACATGCTGATAAGCCATTATTTCATCCTTTTCTTTTTTTAATAGTATGATTGACTAACATTCTTTATACGCTAAATAACAAAAAATAAACCAGATTAAGTGAATACTATAGCCGAGACCCGGATTTCGCCGAAACCTTACAGAGTGAACTATATTGCTTGACTAACATTTAATTATAACCAGAAATTTACTGTTTATATACTTCAAAATCTCCTTATGTGTGATTTTGAAGCCATTAAACTCTGTCTATTCCTGACTATGTGCATAGCATGTGCACATGCATGTGTGCATCCATGTGTTTGCATGTTTCTGTGTGTGCATGTTGTTTGCATATGTTTCTGTGTGGTTATATGTGCATGCGTGTGCGAACGATAGAAATCAATCTAATACTTGCGTCAACCAGACTCAGCCACGGCAACACATGGCCGGGCGGGTAAAGCTAGTTAATAATATTGCATCACAAATTTTTACTGGACATAAAGAATCCGATTTTTAAAGCCTTTTCAACACAGTTTCCATATTTTCAAAGATTTTTTAAGCTAGTAATCGAAATAAGCAAAAGTAAAAATTCAAGGGCTTTTTAAGCTTGTGCAAACCCTGGCAATTACTGATTTTCTAAGGAAAATTCCTCAAGAAATGAAGAAACTAGAGAATAAATGCCAATCTAAACAGAAACGGAGTTTGTCTCAAACATGGAATTTAGTACAGACCTGGGCACTGTCTGACCACTGGGCAATATCTGTCTGTCTGATTTATTTTCTTGAGCAAAAACAATACCTAAGACATTTTAGGTCCCTACCGTATTTACAGTAATAATAAAACTAACATTTTTTTTTTACATAAGCTTGTAAATTGCTAAATAAATTACATCCACTATTGCATTAAAAATTATATACAAAAAATAAAATTTTTACATCTTTTTTCCTTGTAGTATAAAAATTAAACTTTTTTCCATATAAAAATGTTTTTTTAATTATTTGCAAACAATATTAAAATAAAAAAAATTCTAGTTTAATAATCAGCAAAAAAAAAAAAATTAAACATTAAAAAATGTTTTTGCTTATGTTCATTGACTAACAATATGTTTTCCATTGTTTTTATTGAACTATTTTAATTCACATCCGGGGAGGGGCTGCTAAGAGTACCCTTTTCATGCCTTGACAGGATACTAAACCAGCTTCAAAATTTAACGGTCAAGGACCTTTATTCCTTCCTATTTTCTCACAGAAGAGACGCTGCTAGTCCATCTCTGTTCTATCGTTATTTTCATCGCAGATACTCTACAGAACTTCTATCTACTCCGGAAAACATTCACAATAAATACTCATCTAGCTACAATAACTGTCAACAATTTCCATTATAGTGTGTCTAAATTAAAACTTCATGAGCAAAGTTTCTTTTCTAGAATTGTATTGGAACATAATACTGTGAGGTTACTTCCTAGCTGACTATAACAGGATCATTTTCAAATCTAATGTAAATAAGTGCAAAGTTTCACCATTTCAGATCATTAGTGTTGTCTAATCATTTAGCTGACACTCATTAACTCTTATTCTTAAGTGGCTTTTGGGCCTTGATGAGTGGTGATCCCCCTTCCTAGCAAAAAAATGTTGAAGCTACTGTTTTTAAAAATAATCTATAACCAGAAGAAAAAAAAAAAAAAAAGAGTTCAGCCCTAAATAACTTTTGGAATTTTTTACTTGAGTAAAAACGATGCTTCAGGCATTTTAGGTTGACCGTATTTATGGTAATATAATACTAAAATTGAACACAGCAATCTTTCTTTGCTCACCTGGTAAACAAAATTATGTAAGGGCAGATAACTTTCGTTACTTCCGGTTTTGAAATATAGAAAAATTCCAAATTTATTTTTTTTTAAGAAGCCTGGCATGTTGAATTTTAGTTTTAATATTACCACAGAGTAAACACCTAATAGTTGCATTTTTTTTAACTCAAGAAAATTATAAATGATGATTTCAGTACAAAAATAAGTTGCATGGAATAATAAAACAAAATTTCACTTTAAATAATTAACAAACTGGTAAAATATAAACACATTTTTGCATTAGAAGCTATATACATAAATATTTTAACTTTTTTACTGCAATGTTAAAATGAATCAGATAGCAAAAACAAATTTGGTGCCAGTACACAGTTCAACCTAAATAAAAAAAAAAATAAAAAAATTCTTTATGATGTATGTATCACAGAATGAAAATGTCATATTCCAAAATTCATAAATTGATCAAGTAGTTTTTTATATGAGGAAAATCATTTTTAAACGATTTTAAGCAATTAATGTGAAATTATTAGAATTAAAAAGCTGATTTTGCTAATTTGAATTATCGTGGAGTTATCTGCCCTTTTTTTTTCTTATTAAGATGACACAAATGAAAATCCCTTTTTGCTTACTCATAAAATTTGAATTTTTTTAATTAAAAATAAAACTTGACAAATTTACATGATTTTTGGAATATGGCATCTTCGCTTAGTAACAGGTACGTACATTGTAAATATTTTTTTATGTTTGTTTTTTTTTTTTTTTAATTAGGTTGAATTCTAGACAAGAACCAAAATTTCTTTTGTAAATGAAATTCCCAAGTGTATCTTTGATGTCCTGTGACAAAATGTGACATCACAAAATGTAAAATCTCCAACTGCCAGCGTGTAGTTAACAATCGAAATGAGGGTGTGTTTTTAGGCATCCAATATGACAACATATAAATAAGATGCAGATAAAAAGAAGTGAGAGTCCAATATTGAGGGAGGGATAAGCATGAGTTGGATCAATAAGTTAAATCTGTATTTATTTAAATGCTGTATCTCAAAACGTGGTATCGCAAAATGCCAATGTGTGGTTAGGAATGAAAAAATTAGGATTGTTTAGTCTCCCTGTAAATAGCAAAACAATCAAGCTAGACAAAGCAGTAAACAACAGTAGCAGTGTTATTAGTATGGTGGCAATGACAGCAAAAAAAAATAAGGGCACACAAGATATTTGTCCCTATCAACTAGTATGCGTATGATTTAAAACCATGTGTAAAAACTAGACACCAGCTGTTGTATTAAGGAATTTAAGTGCTGATCAAGATATGATGTATATAGATATATAGTTATGCATATGTTGAGGGTGGGAGGAAAGTGCTGGTACCTACATCTTCCTCCTCCATTATATCTGAAAGACTACGGTGATGGGCCTCACTCTGCCCAGACCCCTGACCCTCGTCCACTGGTTCCTGCATGAATACTGGCGTTTGTTCTGCATGCTGCTGCATTAAGCAAAATATATACGAAAAGTTGTCATCAGTGCTACACAAACATACAAACAAAAAAAAAAAGAAAGGAATTAACATCAAAGGGTATGCTCACATCAAATAAATAAACAACAATAAGCTGTAGAATTAGTTTGGTTACTCGGTTTTCAGAGGAATAAGGGGCAGATAACTCTAGGCGATTATTCAGGTGAAGCTTTCATTTGTGATTACTTTCATTGTTTTGTTGGTTTCTCCATATTATTCAGTAAATAGATTCTGTGAAGTAATTTTTTTTGATATTATAAAATGTGTTTACTACTATTTATTTTTTTATTATTTGTTTATTTATTTGGGCAAATCTTATTTTAATTAATAATCTTCATTATTTTTCTTTTTAATTACTTTTAGTTCAAGAAGGAAATGGCTTGGTTGTTTCACTCCTATGAAAGAACTGGTTCAATACAGTACAGCCGGGAGATATAGTTTATAGGACCATCCCTAAGATTAGAATGAGACCACCCAACCTACTGCATATTAGACATGAACTCGTAAAAAAATCTTACGACTCAGGATATGCCAGGTAGCTCTCTCTCTCTCATCTATATATCCTATGAATCCAATACGGTGACACAAGACGTTTTAGCACCAGTGATCGACAATTGTTAGAATAATCTTTTTTAAATTTATGTTTTTGCAGATCTCCATTTTCTATTTTTTCTTCTTTCCCAAATTCTTTTTTCATTCTATATAATAAATTTTCTAGCAGCGTTTTTTTTAGGAGCATGCATTCACTTCTGAGGCGTTGTTTAGTAGTCTTCTGCTACTCAAACCTGTCTAAGATGTACTACAAGAAAAATTAGTATTTGCATAAAAAAAAACTAATAAAAACTTATAAGTGTTAATTAACTACACCTTTTCGTTTCTGGAATAACTAATGATAATGCAAGATTCGCTATTTGATTATTTGTAAATAAATAAGCAGTCTGAGCACTGCAAAAGCGGTGGGCAAGTGTTTATTTAAATGGACATTCAAGATCATTTGCGGGCACTAATCCCATGGGCCAGAGGTTAGAACTGCCGACTAGACTATCAACTCGATGGTTGTAGGTTCAATCCCTGGCTAGAGAAAGATGCTGATATAGCTGCATTAATGAGTTGTGATACAGCGAAGCAGTAATTATGTGGATGACTCATATGAGTGTGTGTGTGTGCATAAGCGGTGGATATGATTTTTACGGATTTCCATTTCTTTTTATATATGGCATATTCACGTTGACATATTAGTTCTCATCAGATCATCAAAGTTAAGCAATGTTGAGCCTGGCTAGTACCAGATGGGTGACCATTTGGGAATTCTAGGTGCTGTATCTTGAGATTGTTTCCAGTCGTCCTAAACCTCCACTTGCCACTGGTATTTAACAATGCCAACTCACGAGAGGTGTGGTTGGAGATTGCGCAACTCTTGCCTAAAAAGTTCTATGCATAGACACCTCCTTACAGTGGGTATCCATAGTCTGTCAAGACAGAAGAAAGCTATTAAGTGGCAGATAGAGAAGCTTACATACACCACCTTTTCATGGGTTGAGCATTTTGATAAAGGAAAGCACCAGTTGCCACTAGCAATAATGCAAAGCTGTTCTTAAAATGAATACAGCATTCTTTGATATTAAATACTGTTTATATAAAAAAAAAAGGAAGACTCCTCCTCATCCTTCTCCTCTTTATGGCTTGTGAGGATAGTTTAATAAATAGAGAAATTAGAACCTACCTACAAATCTTTATATACATAGATGATAACTATATTAATACAGAGACATTAAATTTGTTTAAATAATTCATCCGATAGTTCCCAAAAATATTCTCTTAAATTCTAATTTTTATTAACATGATTTCTGATGCAAAATGGTTTATGATACACTGTTCTTAATCTGATCAAGCAACTTGTTCCAAAAGTATCACTATTAGCAAAAAAAAGAATCAGTTATTTTTGTAACTGTTCAATTATGAAATCTTTTGCTGGACAAATTTAGTCTGATTAAATAGAAACCTTTATTTTCTGATTAATACAGGGTGACCCAAAAAAACGGACCCCAACTCTAATTAGGCCCCGTTTCTTAGAGTTTTGTCCGAATAAAATGAAACTTTGGTCATAACTAGTTTATTATACACATCAAAACACTAGGGTCTTTTGGCCTTTTTTTTCTCCGTTCTACAGCATATGTTCTAGATGGCCTCCATTTAGCTTTTTGTTTTTTTGGGGTCACCCTGTATCCTCTATACTTTTTGAATAATTTTTTGCCTTTAGTTTTTGAACTTATAATTATAGAGGATTAAATATGGCACTTTAAATATGGTTATATCCTTGTGGGCTTAAAATTCCTACCAGAAAGGTTCCAATACATTTTTAATAAGTTTTTATGATTTTTAAGGATTTACATTTCTTTTCAACAACTTTTTTTCAGGCCAAGATCACAGTGTAGTATCTGTTCTGATGCTACACTTCACCTTTTTTGTCCTTGGTCAGTGAATGAGAAACTCTTCATGACTGAGACAATTTTTATTTTTGTTCCCATCCAGAGTGCCCCTTTTTAGGAAGCTGGATTTTTCCAAAATTAAAAACTGACCTTGTGGGGAGGCAAGTAAATAGTAATTTTTATCCTCTTTAATCTAAGGAAAAAAATCTCCAACTGCTATGCTTTTTTTCCAAGAAACATATAGACTGCCTCTGATGAGTTGTTTGGTGTTTTCCACCATTCAACGAAACGTGTCAGACAATAAAATATTATAAAAATATATATATATATATATGTTTGTGTTGCATAAATACACTTTGAAATTTGCTCTGATAGTAAAAATTCAGGTCAGTAAGAAATGTTTTATTTTTTGTTTTGTTTTTTTTTAATTTTTTTTAATTATTTTATTGTTTTTTCTTTTTAATTTTCAGTACAGATAGAAACTAACCGTATCATTCAAATACCACAATATTTTTGTCAGCTTTATTTAGAAAAGTGTTTGAAAATATATAACTGGAGATGACATTGAGGCAAGCTGGTAAAACTTGCCAGTTAAACATTCAACATTATTTTAGCAATAAAATAAATAAAATTTATAAAAGACAATTCAAACAAGCTCTAAAATTTTTTTTTTAATTTTTCTTAATACTTTAATACAGCATACAAGAGTTTTTTTCCATAAAACATAAAATTCATAAATATTAATATTGTTTATATTGAAATATGCAATTCAAAATACAGTAAAAGAAGAAGTTAGGCAGGAGTAACCTCCCTTGAACCATTTAAATGATTTTGAAACTGGCCTCGTTTCTAACATTTTTTTATTGAGAAAACTAATAAAACGCTTGGAGAATAAGACTAATAATAAGTTTTTTATTGAGAAAACTAATAAAAAGCTTGGAGAATAAGACAAATAATAAGTTTCTATCATGAAACTACAAAGTTTGATTTTTACATTCTATCTTGTGACATGCAGTTGTTACACGTTTCAACTTTTACACAACTTGGATCAACTAACATTTTAAAGATGTATTTCAGAAAACTGCTTATGTGAAATATTATTTTGACTTTTTAGATGCATGGAAATTCCTATTAGATTGTCAGAGAATGTTAACAGGAATAATATAAATATTTGACTGAATGCAGAATGCTTTGATCTTTAATAAATTTTTTTGACAATAGAATTCCATTGATGTTATATTGGATTTTGGAACAATTTATTTTAAAATGGATAACACTTAAACTAAACACAATATAATCATCAATTATTTATTTATTTATTTTATTTTATTTTTTTTTTTTGCATTTTATTCTTGCCAATCGGATGATTTAATTACTTCAACGGGGGCATGGAAAGTGATAATGTACATACAAACGAGACTGGACATGTGTAATGATATGGATTAATATTAAAATTAAACAGCCACTAACACACTGTCTTCTCTTTTTAATTACTGTAAAAATATAATCTTTTCAATTTTGAAAATAAAAAAAAATGTTAACACTTGTTTGTTCTTTGTCTAGAATTCCCTCCATATTAAAAAAGCAAAAATAAAGAAAACCTGTACAATATACATACCTATAAATATCATTCCAAAAATCATATACATTGATCAAGTAGTTTTATTTTTAACTAAAAAAAATAAAATTTTATGACAATTCAAGGCATGACTCTCACCTGCCATTTTTTAGAAAATAGCAAGAAACAAAGATAACTCAACAATAATTTATATTTACTTGGTTTATGTTGTACTGCCTATGAATTCCCATTAATCCTTTTAAAATTATTTTTTTATATAAAAATAAAAATTCTTGATCAATTTACTTCACTTTTGGAATATATTTTGGTTTGGTCATGAGCATGTACATCCTACAGATTATTATTTTTTTTTTAATACAAAGTTATTTCTGGACAAGAATTTTTTTTTTTTTTTAATTTTAAAAATTAAAATTGTTTTTAATAGGTTCTTTTTATTATAAAAGTAAATGTTACCTGAATATTTCCTGAATAAAGAAAAATCTTAAAGCGACAACAGCAGAATTCTATTTATGACATCTTCTATTTTAGAACAATTTATTTTGAAATGGATAAAATAATTTCTGACACCTAGAAAAATCAGATAATCAAGAATTTGTTGCATTTAATTTTTGGCGATTTTGTAGAATTTTTATATTTTGAATGTGAATGAGCGTTATATCTTTAGGATTTTATTTTGTTTGAAAAGTAGATATTTTTTCGAAGGAATTAAATTTTTTATGTTATTTTGTACACTAAATAAAATGCTTTGTTACATAAAAAAAAAAAAATTTACCATAAAATGTTTTTAAAAAAAGAAAATTAAGAAATGTTAGATGTATTTATTATATGCACACACACACATATATATATATGTACGTACACACACACACAAACAATAATAAACAATTAAAAGGGACTTATGTAAACACTTTTTGTTTAGAAAATATGCATACAATAATAAACCTAAGAAATGAATGGTAGTAATAACAATGGTAGTGGCAACAGTAATAGTGATAATTTATGCAACTGCAGAATCAACAAGGCTGATAGCCATTAGTCGCGTGCTCTCGTGTAATGAATGAATGCGTGAATGTAGGATTGACATGAAACTCTTAAAGATAAACTAAAATGACCGAAAAATAGGCTGCAATTACTTAAATAAATAAAAAGTAAATGACTTTAATGAACTTAAGGATAAATTGAATGACCTTAAGAATGACTTGAATGCTTAAAAAATAACTGGAATCCTTCAAAAACAACTTTAATGATCTGGAGAATGACTTGAATGGCTTTGAGACTGACTGGTTGTAAAGTGGGTGATCATTTTACATTAAATTAATACAGAAAAGTGATCCCCCACTTTATGTCACAAAGTTACAAACATAAGTCCAGCATGTAGTAAGAACAGATACTACACTTTGAGATATTAAATCTTTTATTCATGTTAAAAATACAATCAAAATCAATGATGAACAAAAACCTTAGGCACATGGGCCAACTCAAAAGGGGGGGTTGTGGGGGTTGTTGGTCATCCTTGTCACTCCAGAACTAAACAAAATCAAAAGTTTCTCCCAGCTAGTATCTTCTTTCACCATAATACTGCATTCACCCTTGGCCAAAAGGCCAACAAAAGCTTAAAAAGCTAAGAACAGCATCTATTAACAACAGACCTTTGATTTTAACCAAAAAGGCCAAGCACAAAAGTGTTACAGACAGACAGACCGACCGACGGAGTGACATATAGAGTCGCTTGCACGCCGCTAAAAACCATTGTCCATGAATAAACGATTAGCACCTGATGTAATTTACAAAATAACCATAATAAAAATATTAATAACAGAGAAAATTCATATAGAAGCTACAAATTTATAGGTAAAAATATTTATTTGATGACATTTGAAAATAAAAATGAAAATAGTACTACAATGTATAAATATATATATTGGAACAGAAAACAAAAATATAAATAATGTTATTAATCAGAGAATGTTTTGTAGAAACTATGTTAAGTAGAAAAGAACCAAATGTAATTTAATTTTTGAGATGAAGATTGGTCCACAGGGACCCATGGTGCAATAGGGCAGGTCAATTTTAGAACCCCAGTGAGGTAATGGTGATGATAGTTGGGGTTTGACATAGAAAAGACCTACACGAAATATTTTTTTCAAAATCGGTATCTTTGCTTGAGGAAATGACTATAAAATTTGAAAAATTGAAGCGATTAAAAGTTTTTCAGTGAATTGTTAAGTATGTCCCGTCATCAAAACAATCCATACTGTTAAGAAAATGGAATCATTATTTGCAATATGTTTGAAATTAAAATGAGTGAGGATAATGAATTAATAAAATAAATATTAACTGTAAAGGCAAAATTATGTTTTTTAAATAATAGCGACCAAAGTTCGCTTTTTTCATTTCAGGAACTTTTTGGGGGTGGAAACATTTTAGATTTCACCGTCGCAAACACACTCGTTATTGCTATTGAAAATTAACATTTGTTTATTATTTAATTTGAAAACATTACGATTTAGGCTTAATTATTTCGAAAGGAAAAACGAAAAAGACTTGTTTAAAATATTATTATATTTCAATTGTCTGCAGTGAATTTAAACATTTGTTTTATCTTTTTTACTTTGTTTTCTATTAGGTTGGTGCAAAAATGGCATTTTTTGACGTTTGAACGAACGTCAAAAACATTATTTTTGCACCAAGCTAATATTTCACATCAAATTCTATTTGAAATTTTTATTAAATTATGGTAATACTCCAGTTTTATATTAAAAAAAAAAATAGTCCATACAATTTTATTGTACACATTCTTTACAAAACATAACCACATAAATTTTCAAGTTTTTCTACTTAATAAAAAATATTTTGCAGAAAATTAGTATCAAATTTTGATTTCTTTTATTTTTAGGGAGTAATTATTTTTAAGCAGTGTTTTTCTTCTAAAATTATAGTTTTAAAATCAGATAACCCACAAAGATTAATATGAGTAAATAAGGAAACTCCTTTAAAGGTTTTTCATTATTTGTGCATCTACTGCATTTATGTTATTGTGCTAAAATAACTTTGTTATTTAGAAAGCCATTCTTAATATGGGAAGGAGGTTGTATTGTAACTATTCTGTATTTTCACCTAAAATTTAATAAACAAAAATATCATAAAAATTAAATTTAACTTGAAAATACTATTAAAAATAGCATAGTAACATAGATGCACAAGCACTGATTTTTTAAACACTAAACACTCGTTTAAAATGGCACAGCTACAGCAAGAATAAATCTTTTTATGGATAAATTCATGTTATCGAAGGAGGAGCTAAAATCTGCTAAAAATGTCTAAACTAAACCCTACTATTCCTCTGATTTGGTTTGGTCCTCTTTCTTCAATACATCTAATTCAACTCTACAAAGTTTTTCATTATTTCTTATAACTAGCACTTATTTCTTTACGTATGAAACTGGAAGGTAGCCTAAAACACTTTCCTTCAGTTATAATCCATTTATTTATTTTACTTTTCAGATTAGAATGTCAGTAAAAGCACGACGTTCAGCTTTAACCTGTGGTTCACAAAATTTGCTGGTCTACTTTGTCATTTGGATGAAACAGCACCCCAACTTCACGACAAGTCATTCAGTTTAGTTATTTCCTCGAAAACAGTTATCCCACTTAAAAAATAGTGAGATTTCTAAGTTAATTGCCAAGGAAATAATTAGTATTTGGCAAGCAGTTAATCCACAAATACCCTTGTTAAGGTAGCATTATATAGGACAGAAGGTCAATATGTTTTGCTATAAGAGGGCCAAACAGATTGACAGGAAATCTCTTGCAGCAATCAAAATGAAAAGAATGAAGGAACAGCTAGACAGACTGTTTGATATATCTTCTTGTAGCTGTAAACTTTCTGCCTTGAGATGTGATGACTTTGCAGTAAAGTGCAAGACAGAAAATTGTCAAACAAGGCACATAATCTGCACTTGTCCTTCTAACAAGGAGGTGAAATTAATTCTATAGATTCACCTGCAATTATGTTCGTTTTTTGTGGAAAATAAAATAATGCATTGCTATTTATCATGTAATCTGGCTCTATTATTAAACATGCAAATTTTTCAATTTTCAGGTTCCACTAGAAGAACTGCCATTTACAGCAATTGTTAAATTAATTGATGGAACAACAAAAAGCCTAACAACATTTACTGGTCCTTTGGGGGAACTTTGTATCAATAATTATCAAGATTTGCCTCAAGTAGAATTCTAAACAATTAGTGTCCCTCCCGATCATCATTATCTGACAGCAGAAGAAACAAATAATTTAAGTGTGAAGACCAGAGGCTACTTTTTGAGTGTGCTGTTGGCATTTCTTGCGGAGAAGTTAACTTAGAAAATTGGGCTCTTGAATCAAGGAAGATGGCTAACATAAACCACCAGATTAATGTGTTTATGGACTTGAGTTGTCTATCCTCAAACACTATGATAAATTAAACATTCTGGTCAAATTTATCCTCCAAGTGTATGCATTTAGTTGGTTTGAGATCAAAATCGACAATATTTTTTTTAACCAACAAGATTATATTTTAATATGATTCAGAGAACAAAGCAGTTAACTGAAATCCAAATTACTATTTTAAACTGTTCAAAATATAGTGCTTTTGCACTACTTCTGGAAAATATAATATCGATGATAAACTCAGATGAATTGGATGTGAGAGAAGAGAGCATTCAAACGATTTTGTCCATTAGGTAAATAAATATTTATCCATTAAATTTTATTAGTTTTCTTAATTTACCCAAACAATATCATATTACATTGCAAAAATATAAAAAATAAGTTTTTTCAAATAATTCTTGTTTTGTGTGTTGTTTTTCCAGAAATAGTGAACAACTCAAAAAAAAAAAAAAATTACTTCTATCAATTTTGCAGCCACACGCTGATCAAATTTGATTGATTTTTCTCAAAAAGTTGTATATGGGCAGGAAGCAAGACATAGACACATTATTACAAAGTCATCGTGCCAGCAAATTAGGCCTTCATTTTCCTCAAAAGGAATTTATACAGAATAATTTAGTTCTATTATAAGTTTATATTATTGCCTCTAATAAAAAATTAAAATACATGGTTCTGTAACTTGTATCAAGTTGTTATATTGTGCAATAAATCTCCACATATTTTTTTGAATTGTGAAATTTAAAAGACTTAGTTGCTAATTAGCTTTTTTACAATTTTTGTTTAATCAATGCAGTAAAGGTTGAGATATTTTGCTAGTTGTGATTCATAATTAAAATTATAATTCATGTATTTATTTTTCTTTCAATTTATTTCATATAAATATATCAATTTTAATTGAATATTTTATAAAAATAGTGAAATTTCAAAGTCAGTGTTGTGAAAAATGCAATAAAAATGAAGGATTTTTCAGCATTTTTCTACACGATTTTTAAAATCAAATGCTCAATTTTCTGTTCAAGATGGGAATCTAATTTTTGGTATATGTTCTTATCACATCAAATCCCAACTATCATCACCAGTGTCATGTTGATTTTCTGAAAAAAGTTGCAAATCGACCTGTCCTAATGGCGCAATGGTTAGAGTACTTGGAAAAATTGGAAAAGTGATATTCTCCTGAAGGTTGAAGGTTCAATTCTCAGTCTAGGTGACCAAAACATACAACTGTAAATTACTTAGGATTTCTATCCAATCCTGGCTGACGGAACAACTGTATGCTAGTAAATATAGTGATACGTTCAAATTCCCAAGTTTAACAGAAACATTTCTGAGTTTGACAAGATACCCCTAAAGAAGGTCGGAGGTTATATCAACAGAAACGAAAGATGAGAACAATAGTGCGATGAATCCAAATAATACCAATCAAATATTTTTGTTATTTAAGTCCTGATATGAAAAGAAAAAGTAAATAAATTCTTAATTAGATTTATTCATACTTCCAGATCCTAATTAGGTTGAAATTGTCATAATTTTAAATAATTGTATAAAACTATCCATAGCACTCCATGTCCAAAAGAAATGCTATTATGTTATTTTGAATAAAAAATAAAACGCCCTATAATTCACTGTAATATTAAACAAAACAATAAAAATCCCTATAAATTTTGACCTGTACATTTCAAATTTGATCACAAGTTTAATATGCCAGAACTGAAGATAATTTTATGAGCTAGTGTCATTCAAAACATGAAAAATTAGCGTCGGAAATGTAACGTCGAAATTCAATTCGAGCAAGTTTTAATTCACATACTAATGTAGACAGATGGCATAAAAATTAATTTCAGACAATTGGATTTACATCGAAACTGCAAAAAAGTGTTTACATAAGTTCCTTTTAACTTTTGTTATTGCTATAAAAATTAATTTCAGACAATTGGATTTACATTGAAACTGCAAAAAAGTGTTTACATAAGTTCCTTTTAACTTTTGTTATTGCTATAAAAATTAATTTCAGACAATTGGATTTACGTTGAAACTGCAAAAAAGTGTTTACATAAGTTCCTTTTAACTTTTGTTATTGCTATAAAACTTTAAAAGGAAGTTGATCTCTCTGTATGTGTGTGTGTGCAAAATCTTCTATTGGATCTGATCTGTTACAACTCCAAAGATGAGGTATCATGTTTGTGTCAAATAAATCTTCTTTTTTTTTCAGATTCAATGCCAATTAGATTGAAATAAAATCTGTACATTTCCAGTTTTATCCCTTTTTTTTAAATTTATAATTTTGTTCTTTAAGAAAATGTGAGTTAAGCTAATTATTCAAATTTATTCTTTTTAAAAATATTTTTATATTTAATATGGAACTCCATAAATTGATAGAATCAAACTCCATTTGATATTACTTTTCTTTCTCACTGAAGCAGGGTCAGCAATAAATTTTTCCATTCGGATTCATTTGATTTCACTGCTGAGTCGCACCATCTGTGGCCAGAGCTCCAAATAAATTTTACATGCAGTTTCTGATAATCCCAAATGGTAACTCATTAAGTACTTACCAGGTTCAACATTGATAACAAATTGTAGACACAATGGTTTGGTCGGTTTGTTTTATGGCATATCAACCCTTTATGTCTTATTTAATACCAAAACATTATTTGTAGTATGATGGATGGAAATTAAATGTTACTAATTTTTTTACTGTATCTTGTTATATAGCTTTGTTGCTTTCAGAAATTTAAAAATTTTATTTGGATGAATTTTGTTGAAGATCTTATTTAGATTGTTATTTTTTAGTAACGTCTCAGTTGAATCTGCTGAAAGTCAGCATATGATGACTTATGATTCCATCTATGTTCTGTCTTAATTGATTTGGTGTGTAAAATGAACAAAGATGAAAAAAGAACTTTCTAGTAGATCCATAGCAGAAACTCTGGTGCTTGTTTACATTAATCATCTTTTAAACCAACGCATTTCAGGTGAAAACATTATTCTGTAATCGCGAAATTAGTATAAATTCCAAAAAATAATCTAGTAGAAAAATAATTACAAATAAAAACAGAATTTTTCAAATTATCAAGTTTTATTGTGTTTTAATGCAGAAGAATTGTGCGGCCAATTCAGTATGACAAACAAGGGAGACAATCCTTGACTTAAAGGTCTGCCATCTTTAAACACACTATCTGGGAATGTAACTGCAGCTAATTTTTTTTATTTAAAATACTTCTAGCACATCTACTGGATCATTTTTCGTAATTTTTGGAATTTATACTAATTCTGCCATGAAATGTAAGTAATAATGTTTTCACCTAAAATGTGTTTGCTTAAAAGATCACCAATGAAAAAAAGCACTGAAACGCTTCACGAAGCAAAAGATTGTTTTGTTAATTTAGTAATGAATAAGTTGAGGTAAACAGCTTAGTTTGCGATCTTGTTTGTACACAAACCATCTGTAATTGGACATTTTTTACGTTTTTATTTCTTTTCCGACTTGATACTATAGAGTGATAGTAACAAGAAAAGATTTTTGCATTTTTACAAACTTTTTGTTTGATCTAAACTCCCTACATTTTTTTTTTTTTTGATATTTCTAAAAACTTAGCAAAGATCCAAGTGTCTTATTGCATCTCATGTGATAGAGCGAACCATTGAAGAAAGGGGGAAAGGGAGAGGAGTGTGTATATAAAAGAAACCGAAGAGCGATTAAAGGGATAAACGCGTAACCATCAAGAAGAGAAGTCATTTTCATTTAGACAATACACATGCATGGAAAGAGACAATAACGGAGGTAGACGTGCATAACATTGATTACAAGTAGAAAACATGCAAATAATCAGAAAAAAAGATGTCAGAATAATTAAATTAAGGATGCCTTAAAAAACATTTTTTTTTTTTAAATTTATGAAAAATAATTCAGAAAATTTTTTTTTAAATAAACAAAAATAGTTGAAAAACTTTGAAGTTAAAAATAAAAAAAAGTTTTTTTTTAAGTTTTTCCAATAAAATGTTGAATCAAGATTTTCAATCAAGGAAATAGATTTAGTTCAGAGTCAGACTATAAAGTACACCGAGCAAGGAAGCCCTAATTTAGGAGACATGGAGAGTGTGAAGTTGCTTTGTAGTCTCAGGTCCACTCTGATCCAAGTGGTAATACATGCTAGGGTTCCAGCAATGGGTTAAGTAAAATTTATCGCGGACACAATGCTAAACTGATTAAAACACCAATGGGCAATGTGTGTTTTTATCCTATCCAAACCAGCATTTCCCAGCTCTTTCTACTTTTTATTTTGCCTGCAAACGAACTACTCATACATGTCTACTCCTCATAATGATCTTTGGTATGCCACAGAATTGAATCTAGTGGTGAAGCCGAAATTTGGAAGCTTTAGGGGGTGTAAAAGGTCATCTGTCAGTTCCCACTACTCCTAGATTCACTCTGGCAAAGGGTGATAGTACCTGCCATCTATCGGTTGAATAAACATTTTCACTTACAAGTTGAATGGTATTTAATTATTACAAATGTATTTTAATGTAGAATTAAAACATTTCTGTAAATCATCAGATGCCGAAATATATTTTTAGCCTCATTATAGTGCAACAAAGATGGCTGCCACTATTTTGTGATTTTTTCTCAGCATATTTAGTATTTCAGTTTGACTAAAAACTTAAAAATCTTAATTAAATTATTACTAGTTATACCTATCCAATGTTACTGACGATGCAGGGAAGTTAGTTTAATTTTTGTCTGCAATTTTTTAAACATACACTAAATAACTCCCATTATATTCTTAAATTTAAAATAAGTGACTCCTGTGCTGATTTTAAAAAATTTATGAAATTGTCGTTAAGTATGCTTTTATATTGTCAGTAACACAGTACAATAATAACAAATGAAAATAGACCAGAAGCCAAGTTGGATTTGTCAGTTGAAATACTATTTGGACTAAACTTTGAGAATCCTACAAGATAACTTTATACATAAGATAGTTTTTTGGCAGTTTTGTTTTAAAAAAAATATCAGCCTTTTTTGGGGTTATTTAATGCTGAATCCAGTAATTTTGGAAAAAGGTATGATGCTTTGAGCTCTATATATATATATTTATACTCCTATAAATTTGTTGTTTTTTTTTGTTTGTGTATTGATATTCATATAAAAATCCTTTTTTCTATTTATGTGAAAGGAAATTACAACTTTGTTATATATGTGTCATGGCATTGCATTCATCTGCAAAAGATCTAACTAATTTGCATATTCTTTTAAACATTCGTTTTAATTAATTCCGTATTAGTTTTTTTGGTTTTCTTATGAGATAATCATCTTCAGTTAACTATTACGTGTAATTATATTCATGCAGATATTCTACATGATTTATACTTGCGTAATATTTGCATAAAAAGGTTATAGTAAACACAAACTTCTTTCTATATATATATATATATATATATATATTTATGCATGTGTATATATATTTATTTTAAAAATTTTGCCTACCAAACTCCTCTGTCAGTTTTTGGTCTACAGAGATGAAACTTAATATATAGAGTATTCGAACCGATGCAAAACTTTAGGTTTTAGCTGGGGAAAATTGATGCAAAAGTGTGAAAATCAAAGAAATGGAATTTGCCAGGTGAAGATCAAACAATGGCATTACGAATATGCATGCGTAACACAATAGCTATTGATTCATATTTTAATTTTTAACCTTGCAGCAAACATGTCTTCATAGCTCAGACATTAACGTCAAAGGAAAAAGTAAATTGTAAGTTAAATGTTTTGGTTTTGATTCTCAGTGATGGCACACGAGTCATTTTTTTTAACTTTTTAAATCATTTACTATATATTGGGTTCAATATAATAAATATGAAATCTGCATTAATCAAAATCAATCGTGGCTTAATGGGGATGTCCTTTTCTCTTTCCTGCAACTTCTCTCCCACAGAAGAGATGTTGCGAGTCTGTTTTATTGTTATTTCCATGGCAAGTGCTCGTCTGAGCTTCAATCTCTGGTCCCCTTTCGCCAATCTTTCACGATAAACACCCATCTAGCTAAAACTACTGTCAATATTTTTCCCCATTCTTTATCTGTGCCTAAATCAAAACGTAGATTCCATAAACAAAGCTTCTTTCTTAGAAGCGCACGCCTGTGGAACTCACTTCCGCTTGCCTGTTTCCCACCTGACTACAACTTGGATGTCTTCAAGTCGTCCAACATAAATAAATTCCTGATGAATCGCCCCCTTAAGTAAGACACTTTATCAAATCTCCATTACTAACGATTACTACGATATTTTCCAATTGATTACTGTACACACAATAACTCTTATCCCCGAGTGGCTTCCGTGCCTTGATAAGTGGTGACTACCATGTAAAAAGAAAAAAAAGTAAAATAAAAATATCATATTTAAGCATATTTTACAACTGAGCAATGCTGGGCGGCCTGCTAGTGCGTGTGTGTGTATATATATATATATATATATATATGTGCGTGTGTGTATATATATATATATATATATATATATATATATATGTGTGTGTGTGTGTGTGTGTATGTATATATATATATATATATATATATATATATATATATATATATATATTTGGTTTGACTGTTTTGTTTTATGGATTTTTTAATGTAAAATCTAGTAATTTTGAAAAAGGTTTTATGCTTTAAGTTCTTTATAAATATTTATTCAGTGTTCAATTTGTAGAAAGAAAACTAATTTTATTTTTTACTTTGCAGAACATGATTGAGTTTTGCTAAGAGAACGGAGAAAACAACATCCATGATTGGTGCATTTTACATGAGGAAGCAAGTATTTTTAAACGTCCTGATTTGGTAGCATTAGGTAAGATAAATGTATTTTGCCATTGAACTAAGACATTTCTGTAATTTATTAGTGATCAAAAAATGTATTTTGCCATTGAATTAAGACATTTCTGTAATTTATTAGTGATCAAATAATGTATTTTGCCATTGAATTAAGACATTTCTGTAATTTATTAGTGATCAAAAAATGTATTTTGCCATTGAATTAAGACATTTCTGTAATTTATTAGTGATCAAAAAATGTATTTTGCCATTGAATTAAGACATTTCTGTAATTTATTAGTGATCAAAAAATGTATTTTGCTATTGAATTAAGACATTTCTGTAATTTATTAGTGATCAAAAAATGTATTTTGCCATTGAATTAAGACATTTCTGTAATTTATTAGTGATCAAAAAATGTATTTTTCCATTGAATTAAGACATTTCTGTAATTTATTAGTGATCAAAAAATAACTTTAGCTTTATCATAACAAACATGGCTGCCAACATTTTTGTTATTTTTATCCAAGTAGTTTTCCTGATCATTCCATACTCATATCTTTGTATTTGTTCACGTAAGATATGCAAACTTAATTCATCAGTGCCCAAAGTTTTGGCTTTAATTTATGATCAAAATTCTTTTGGAAATATATCATATCATTTGATACTAAAATTACTCTCAAAGAATAGTGAGAGGATTCTTTTATACAAAATATATAAATATGGGTTGGTGCTTTGATTTGATAAGAGATGAAACTAAATTTGCACAGTATATTAAAATCATTCGTTGACATCTATGCTGATGACACGACCATCTATGGCAATACATCAAAGGCCGTAAATGACAAAGTTCTCTCTGATTCTCTCTCCTCGGATCTGGAGCACGTGGTACAGTGGGAGAAGAGGTGGCTAGTTACTTTTAATGCATCTAAAATCAAGCTCCTATCTTTACATCATCAACGCTCTGATCTCCTTCTGGCATCAATTGAAATGGATGGCTCTCGACTAGGGGAAGCTCCATGCTTTGATAAGCTTCTGGGCTTGACCGTTACTCCTGATCTGAAATGGAACACATACATCAAGTCTATTGCCAAGGTCGCTGGAAAAATGGTAGACTCCTTCTACCGCTCCAGAAGATATTTCACTGCTGATGCAATTCTCTACTTATATAAAAGCCAAGTACGTCCAAGGATGGAGTACTGTTGCCACATCTGGGCAGGAGATGCTAACAACCGCCTATCCTGCCTTGACAAAGTACAAAATAGACTTCATGGCTTAGTGGGGGATGCCCTTTTCTCTTCCCTGCAATCTCTCTCCCACAGGAGAGATGTTGCAAGCCTGTCTTTGTTTTATCGTTATTTCCATGGCAGGTGCTCGTCTAAGCTCTAATCCCTGGTACCCCCTCATCAATCTTTCACGAAAAACACCCGTCTAGCTGAAACCACTGTCAAAAATTTCCCCCACTCTTTATCTGTGCCAAAACCAAAATGTAGATTCCATGAACGAAGCTTCTAGAAGTGCACTCTGTTCCATCTGCCTGTTTCCCACCTGACTACAACTTGGATGTCTCCAAGTCAAACATAAACAAATTCCTGGTGAACCGCCCCCTTAAGACATTTTATCAAATTTCAACATTAACATACTGAACACGTAATAACCCTTATTCTCGAGTGGCTTCCAGGCCTTGATAAGTGGTGACCATCTTGTAAAAAAAATAAAAAAATAAAATAAAAATAAAAACTGAGACCAAAACTGTTGCTAATATACACCAGAGATAATGTAATGTTTAAAAGATACTCCCATCTTTATGATTAACTACAGATATCTTTGAAAAATACAGATGTTGTTGAAATGACTATCCTTCTGGTCAAAAAAAAAAAAAAAAAAAAAAAGAAAACGAACCATGGGTTAAGAATTTGTTATATGTTCATCTATAATATAAATCTCACCTGTCTGTTTAAATGTATGTATGTATGTATGTCTGTCGGCCTAAAACTTTTGACAGGAGGGGTCGATTTTTTGCAAACTAATTTTGCAAGTCATCGTATCAATTGGATTGCCAATTTTAACGTTTCGAACTTCCGGTCATGTCATGGAGTAGAGGTAAGATGTCAGATTTTCTTTCACTTTCTTTTCTCCCTTTGTGTTACGGGTTCAAGCCTGCCTGCCTACTACCACTTTTTTTTTTTTTTTTTGCTTAACACACACTTCCAAACATCCGGGCAACGCCGGGCACCCAGGTTAGTATTTAACATATTAAGTTGAAATGAACATTTTGGGTTCTTGTTCAGAATTCTCCCTCTTTGAACAGAAAAAATTAAAGAAAAATCTGTATGATGTACGTACCCATGATGAAATGAAAATATCATATCCCAAAATTCATATAAATTGATCAAGCAGTTTAATTTTTAAATAAGAAAATCAAAGTTTACGAGTAACAAAAGAACGGTTGTCTTATCCACCATTTTAGAAACAATCTAAAAAAATTTTAAAAAACGAATGGAGATAACTCAATAACTCTAACTTAACTACGAATTCCTATGAATTGTTTAAAAAATGATTTTCATCATAAAAATAAAACTACTTGATCAATTTACATGATTTTTGGAATATGGTATTTTTGTCTCATCACAGGTATGTACATCATACAGATTTTTAATATGGGGGAAATTCTGGACAAGAACCAAGTTCTGCTTACCTTAAATTAAAGCTTTAATTGTATTTAAAATAGGTATAACTTGTCAATTATATTTGAAATCTGCCAAAACCACTAATTTCGTTTTCTTTCGGATGTTATCATTTTATCTCAATTGAAAAAATTTCTTTGTTCACTCTTTTTCAAAGAACACATTCTTCATACTAGTCTTTTAAAGATTTTAAAAACTGGAACATTTAGAAGAGATGGTTTTCACAATTCAAAAACAGCCTCCACGATGGAATCAAACAATACTGTCAAAGCTTGAATCCTGATACATTGGAAATCATTGCGGAGTTATTGTGAATAAAAATAGTGAACAAAGTAACTTGGTAATCACTTGGTTGAGCTAACGACTGCCCTTCTTTTTATAACACAAACAAGAGAACACTAGAAGCATCAACATGATCATTCGTCCAAGACATTTGTATCATTAGTATCAGTAAATACTAATGACTAGCCCGATAAGTAACAAAATCCCACCCCTCCTCTAGATGCCAGAAAGCCTTCTACTCATAATAATTTCTTCCATCAAACTGTTCGACTGGAATTCCTTCCCAGTCTACTGCTTTCCTGATAGTAATGATATGCAAAAGTTCAAGTGTAATATGAACAGATACCTCACTTCTCAACTCCCTACATAATATCCCTGTAGATATGGTCCCAAATAGTAGCTCCTTATGTCAATATGGCACTATGCCTTGTTTAGAGTGAAGTAAAAAAAAAAAACTGGCAAAATCTTGCTTAGTTTTATGCTAAATGACTGGTTCACAAGTACTCGTTGTTGCTGGTTTTTATTCAAGCATTCGTGCTAATTTGGCTTGTTTTGAGCAAACATTATCCGTTCATTATTAGTTACAACGCACAAGGTGATGACGTGTCACTGAATGAAGATAGTTATTTTGACAGAATGCTGTGGGCAATTCATTTAGCATATAAACTTCATTGAACAAAAAAAACAAAGATTAAAGATAATACACATCACCCACCATATTCTTCAGACCTCACACCAACAGATTACTATCTATTTATAAGTTTAGGAAAAAAAATCAGGTCGGCCTGGGAATAACGTTAATTATAGAGTAACTCCACATTCTCCAAAGCTCCCAAATTTGGGCCTCGTTATCAGATGAAATTTAATGTCATTTCTATGACATATTGTTTATTTTCTCTTAGTTATTATTTTTACAAGAATAGTTTAAAAATGATTGTATTTGAAAATACCATAAAATAGGAGGAGTATAAAACATTGGTTTCAAAATTACATTCAAATATTAAAATTATTTTTTTAATTATTTCTTTTTTAATTAAAAGAAAATATTCATTTTCAACATGTTATAAAAAAATTAGACTTTTTTTTTTTGGTTAATCAAAAACGTAAATTGGAATCTTACATTAAAGATTATTTTTTATTAAAATGTAAGTATCAAAATTGGAAAAAAATATAATTTTTAAATACCAAATTTAAATCAATTATGTTAATGAATTAAAAAAAAAAAAAATATCCACACTGGTAAAAAAAAATAAAAAAGCAATGTTTTGATAATTATAATAGAAATAATTTTAAAATACATATACTTTTGAAAATATAAAATAATCCTGCGGTTGATAATAGCAACAGCAGGAGCGACAGCCATTTGAAACAGTTTAGCCGACAGTTTGCGAGAAGCGTCTCAGAGACAAACCATCATTTGGCAATATAGACAAAGAATACCTGCCTGAAACCAATCCTTGTAAACAAAAATCACCCTCTTCATTGCTGCAGCATGATTTAGTGAAAAGAGCAAAGCCTGAAAAGACAAAAAAAAAAAAAAACAAGAAATTTAAGGATGATTTGTCACATTTTTTTTTTTATTTTACTTTTAAAAATTTTTAAAAATAATTAAATGGGATAAATATTAAACATTACATAATAGTGACTTACAATTAGCATGCCAGAAATAGTATCAGTGCTTATTTACATTGCTGATCTTTTAAACCAACGCATTTCAGGTGGAAACATTACATACTTGCGTGTCATATTGAAATTAGTATATATTCCCAAAAATTATGAAAAATAGCTCCAGTAGAAAAATAATTACAAGTAAAAATAGAATTTATCAAATTATCAAGTTTTATTGTATGCTTTATTGTGGAAGAATTGTGCGATCAATTCAGTATGACAAACTGATTTATCTCCCTTGACTTAAATTAAGGGCCTACCATTTTTAAACAAAACATAAGTGTGGATGATTATTTGTTAAAAATACATCTAGCATATCTACTGGATTATTTTTTGTAATTTTTGGATTTTATACTAATTTTGCCATAACAAATGAACAAATAAATGATAAATATGTAATAATGTTTTCACCTGAAATGGTTTAAAAGATCACCTATGTAAAAAAGCATCATAGTCTTTCTTGTTCGGCCTGCCTCTTAATGTATCCTTCAGAACATTCCTGCTTCTCTCTCTCTTTCCCCGCCTGGTTTTACCTTCCTGTCTGCTTCTCTTTTTCTCTATCTCTGTTTGTATGCCTCTTCATCCATTTGTATGTTACCCCCCCCTCCCTCCACTTGCCCATATGACAAACACAAATCCATAAAATTTTATCTACAATTATCAGTTTTTTTTTTTTTTCTGGCTGCACAGCTAACGATTTCCTGCCATAAGCAAACATTAATATCTGAATAAATACATGTTTTACACAAAAAATAACATTATCATCATATAGTATTTCAGAAGTTTAGATCACTTTATAAAAACACATCCCCAACAAACCTGTCTAGCAGTAAAATCCCACCCCTTCACTGTTGAGATCCTTAGATGCTAGAAAGCCTTCTACTCTAATAGATATCTTCGCTCATATTTATAGACTTTAGAATTCCCTCCCTATTTTCTACTTCTCTGACTGTATTTACATGCAGAAGTTTAAATGTAATGTGAACAGACATCTTGCTCATCTCTCGAATATTCCTCAGTAGACATTGTCCTAAATAGTTGTCCCTTATGTTCAAGTGGTAATATGTCTTGTTTGGGGGTGAACAAGAGTTAAAAACATATCACAAATTTAATTTTTCTGCCATTAATACCTCGTAACTAATAAGATGACATTTGGCATATTCAGGCTAGTATAAAAGTGTAGTATCTGTTCTGTTTCATTCTTGGGGAGGTCATCACCATCCTAAGCATTACCTTTCCTGAAACAAGAGCGTGCAGATTTATTATCTGTTGCCTGGAACTTCTATTCTAATGGATTTTTCCTTTCAGTTGCTAGACTTTGGAATTCTCTCTCTACTGCCTGTTTCCTTGACTGTACTATACATGCAGAAATTTAGATGTAAAATGAACAGACATTTCACACTCATCTTCTTGTTTTGGTTGCTTTGTTTTACGGCATATCAACCCTTTTCGGGTTATTTAATGTTGAATCCAGTCATTTTGAAAATAGTATTCATGTTGAATCCAGTTATTTTGAAAATAGTATTCATGTTGGATTCAGTCATTTTGAAAATAGTATTCATGTTGGATTCAGTCATTTTGAAAATAGTATTCATGTTGGATTCAGTCATTTTGAAAATAGTATTCATGTTGGATTCAGTCATTTTGAAAATAGTATTCATGTTGGATTCAGTCATTTTGAAAATAGTATTCATGTTGGATTCAGTCATTTTGAAAATAGTATTCATGTTGGATTCAGTCATTTTGAAAATAGTATTCATGTTGGATTCAGTCATTTTGAAAATAGTATTCATGTTGGATTCAGTCATTTTGAAAATAGTATTCATGTTGGATTCAGTTATTTTGAAAATAGTATTCATGTTGGATTCAGTCATTTTGAAAATAGTATTCATGTTGGATTCAGTCATTTTGAAAATAGTATTCATGTTGGATTCAGTTATTTTGAAAATAGTATTCATGTTGGATTCAGTCATTTTGAAAATAGTATTCATGTTGGATTCAGTTATTTTGAAAATAGTATTCATGTTGGATTCAGTCATTTTGAAAATAGTATTCATGTTGGATTCAGTCATTTTGAAAATAGTATTCATGTTGGATTCAGTCATTTTGAAAATAGTATTCATGTTGGATTCAGTCATTTTGAAAATAGTATTCATGTTGGATTCAGTTATTTTGAAAATAGTATTCATGTTGGATTCAGTCATTTTGAAAATAGTATTCATGTTGGATTCAGTCATTTTGAAAATAGTATTCATGTTGGATTCAGTTATTTTGAAAATAGTATTCATGTTGGATTCAGTCATTTTGAAAATAGTATTCATGTTGGATTCAGTCATTTTGAAAATAGTATTCATGTTGGATTCAGTCATTTTGAAAATAGTATTCATGTTGGATTCAGTCATTTTGAAAATAGTATTCATGTTGGATTCAGTTATTTTGAAAATAGTATTCATGTTGGATTCAGTCATTTTGAAAATAGTATTCATGTTGGATTCAGTCATTTTGAAAATAGTATTCATGTTGGATTCAGTCATTTTGAAAATAGTATTCATGTTGGATTCAGTTATTTTGAAAATAGTATTCATGTTGGATTCAGTCATTTTGAAAATAGTATTCATGTTGGATTCAGTCATTTTGAAAATAGTATTCATGTTGGATTCAGTCATTTTGAAAATAGTATTCATGTTGGATTCAGTCATTTTGAAAATAGTATTCATGTTGGATTCAGTCATTTTGAAAATAGTATTCATGTTGGATTCAGTCATTTTGAAAATAGTATTCATGTTGGATTCAGTCATTTTGAAAATAGTATTCATGTTGGATTCAGTCATTTTGAAAATAGTATTCATGTTGGATTCAGTCATTTTGAAAATAGTATTCATGTTGGATTCAGTCATTTTGAAAATAGTATTCATGTTGGATTCAGTCATTTTGAAAATAGTATTCATGTTGGATTCAGTTATTTTGAAAATAGTATTCATGTTGGATTCAGTCATTTTGAAAATAGTATTCATGTTGGATTCAGTCATTTTGAAAATAGTATTCATGTTGGATTCAGTCATTTTGAAAATAGTATTCATGTTGGATTCAGTCATTTTGAAAATAGTATTCATGTTGGATTCAGTCATTTTGAAAATAGTATTCATGTTGGATTCAGTTATTTTGAAAATAGTATTCATGTTGGATTCAGTCATTTTGAAAATAGTATTCATGTTGGATTCAGTCATTTTGAAAATAGTATTCATGTTGGATTCAGTCATTTTGAAAATAGTATTCATGTTGGATTCAGTCATTTTGAAAATAGTATTCATGTTGGATTCAGTTATTTTGAAAATAGTATTCATGTTGGATTCAGTTATTTTGAAAATAGTATTCATGTTGGATTCAGTCATTTTTAAAATAGTATTCATGTTGGATTCAGTTATTTTGAAGAAGGTTTTTATTCTTCAAGCTTTTTGTATCTTCAATTTTTGACCTGATATTTTGTAGTGTTTGGTTTGGTTGTTTTATAGTGGATTTTATTGTTTTTGTTCCGTGCCCTGCAGAACATGAATGAGTCTTGCAATGGGAGAGGGGAAAAAGGTTACAGTATTAATGTTTGGTACATTTGAAGTTAGGAAACCAGTCAGGAAGTGAGAGAGATAGAAAGAGAAAGGGGAGATGGGAAAAGGGGTTGTTGTTTTTGTTTTATGGTTTTGCAGAACATAATTAAGTTTTGCAAAACTTAAAGCATCAATGTTAGACGCATTTCGTTTCAGGAAGCCAACATCTTCAGACAGCCTGAACTGATGCCAGCAGTATTTACAGGCATGATCCCAAATAGTAGCCCCTTAAGTTCAAGTTGCAATATTCCTTGTTTGGGTTTAACAAAAAACTGTTGAAGATAAGAAAATACAATTTGACGACACTGAACATATATACTTACGACTTGCAAAGATAGATTATTTGAAAATGGCATGTGCTTATGATATAAAAAATAAAAATAAAATAAAGGTTCCCTTTCTGCCTCGAGAAGCAATGGATATCCCTTGTAAGGATGCTTGTGCAATGAGTCTATAGTGAAGCAACAGCATCTGTTGTAAACCCATCATTATATTTAAGTTTGGCTTTAAGACTCATATTATACAGCTATCGATTTATTCTCATTATTTCTCTACATGCCACACGTGCTCAAATTGTGCTCAGGTAAAAGTATTTCCATTAAATTAAAGGATCAATTAAGGTTTAAAGACCCCAGAAATAAATGAAAGCAAAAAAATTCAGGTCTATACGAGTTTCTTCAGATTGACCTTCAGACACTAAACAAATGAATAAGAAATTTGATTGTTTTGCTTTTTGTCACAAGTTTGATTTCCAATAGAGGCAAATATCTGGAGAAATAAAAATGTTTTGGTGCGTTTGTCTTTTATTTACAAAACTTTTTAATAAACAAAACATTGTCTCGATTTGTTAAAACAGAAGATTCTATTTTAGATCAGAATTTATCATTTTCAGTCGTTTATTTTTGAGATCTTTAAAACCCAGGATTCATACAAATTTTCAATGTCCATTTTCAAGGACTTTTCAAAAATTTTTAAGGCTCTCTCCAGACAAAATTCAAGTTTTCAAAACAAAATTTGGAGTTTGTTTTACAATCCATAATGATTTGAAAAAGTGGTCAAAAATTAAATATACAACAAATAATTATTACCAATAAAAATTACTTTGCATCATTTTTTTTAGTGTTTTAAAGTAGTTTTAAATGCTCAAATATTAACTCTCTTTACAGCTTTAAATTTCCTTCCAACAATTTTTGGTCTGGCTGGCCTCATTTTTGATTGTCACAATTATAGGGGGAGGGAAAAGTCAGCATTGGAGGATCCCATTCATGCAAGGAAACTATTCTTTTAGAGAGAGGGTCATTTTTATTTATGGCAGCTGCTATTTCCCACGAAAAAATTAATTTATAAATACGAGGAAAAACAAAAAAAATTGTGATAATTGAAAACTAGGCTGGCCATGTAAAAAAAAAAAAAAAATTGAGTTACGTTCCTTCATCACAAATCTACCTGCAATAGTTTTATGATAAAGGGGCATAACTCTTGTATCCACAGTAATACAATGCAATTTCAGAACAATGTGTTTCGATTTTTTTATATTTAAAAAATATTTTAATGGTATTTTTATTAATAATAGTATTTATTTCGATTTTATTTTTAATATATCGTCACAAATTTTTAATGAACATAAAGAATACCATTTCAAGAGATTTTCCATATTTTCAAGGTAATCATAAAAATAAGGGATAAGAGGTGGGTGTAGTTTGCTTGAAGCATTGTATAGTATGTAGTTAAATAGAATTGTAGAAGGCGGTACAATGTAGAAGTAACGGAAAGACACAGGCTGAAGCAGGTGAGAAATTTATTAATACAACTTATAAATACATGTGTACATATTCATATTTCATATACGCAGTATATTTATATTTGCACAGTGGTCACCTGGGAAAGTCGGTCTGGTGGTATGTCCGTGTAATATAATATTTCGAGAAAGATGTCTTCGTCAGATATTTACTTGCCTTTGACAAACGTGCTGTTGTAAGCAGTAACTATACTGCAGCAAATCATCGCGAACAGAAGAGGCTTGTGCTTGTATGTGTTCTTTTACTCTAATGTGCAGGTGTCTCACTGAGCGACCGACGTATGATTGGTCACATTTGGTGCACTGTATGCGATATACTGTGTATGTACGGTGGCACATGTTAGTGGTGTTCATCGGGCAGTTAGTTAGGGTGCAGGTTACGTTGCTTAGGTGGGTTTTGCGTTTTGACAAATGCTGTCGTAGTGATGGCCCAGTGTGTATAAGTTGTATGTCTAGACCCTCTCTGTGTATAGCTTTGCGGATGGCTGTTGTGAACATATACAAACACAAGCCTCTTCTGTTCGCAAACGCCTTCACACATGCGGCAACACTAACATCCATCAGAGTAGATATTTTAGCCACCGAACGCAATGTTGGCAACCTTTGTATCAAAGAATCAATCCTGATTGCCAAATTACATCCCAAGATTAATCGACAACATGAATTAGGCTCATCATTCTTAACTTAATGCACACCATCCCACCATTGTATAATACAATTAAAAAATAAACAAACAAACAAAATAAAATAAAAAAATAAATCCAAAATTAAATTAAACTAAACCAAAATAAATAAACAAAATAATAAATAAGCAATCCCTATTCAAGATTACTACACATTAATAATAATAACAACAATGTTTAACAATTAAATAGCAAGCCTAAGATATATGAATTAGATGGTGCGGCATGTGGGCTACACGGCTACATGTATATGACTCATGCAAATTTATAAGTTTATATGCCCCAGTATAACCCAATTGATTTCTCCGAGTAAACCTAACAATATTAATCGCAAAAAACAATAAGACATAATACACCAAAAACAGAAACCCAAGTTAACTCAACTAAACAAATACATTATAAAAAAATAAATAAATAAAAATTACTCAAACTCTCGAAATAACTTCTAACCACTTCGTCATAACACATTGCATATATAAATAAATAATTATAGTTACTATATAATTGAATTAAAGATACAAGAATCCATAAATGAGAATATATACACTACATAAGGTATTAAATAAAATACCCCCAGAATGAGAATAATATCACTAAAATAAAATAAATAAGCAAACAAATAAATACATAAAAAAGTAATGCAACATTATACATCTAACTGAGAAGAAATATCGGTAACGATTATCCCCCTTAGAACAACCCATCAAGTAGTCTCCCTTGACCAACCGATTTATTCTAAGTCTACGCTCCCACCACCCCAAACAGAACGCAGAAACACAAACAACAAATAAATTAGTTAATTAAATCTCCTCAATATAAACATAAACTACTATATAAATAAATAAAACAAATAAATAAATTAGAAATAAAAATAAGTAAAAAAAAAAAAAAAAACTCAATCATATTAAATTAAAAAGCCACCAACAAGGTCCGGACAATTATTTAGCCCGATATTGTTACTGTTTACAACACGTTTGAACCAAAGATAAACTATTATAAAAAAAAACAAAAAAAAACAAAACAAATAAATAAAATACAATATAAAATAAAATAAATAATTTAGAAATATAAAATAAGAATTGAGAAAAAAAAAAAAAACCCTAACCATATACTACCCACAAGTTCTGAGCGATAATTTGCTGCGGTATAGTTACTGCTTACAACAGCACGTTTGTCAAAGGCAAGTAAATATCTGACGAAGACATCTTTCTCGAAATATTATATTACACGGACATACCACCAGACCGACTTTCCCAGGTGACCACTGTGCAAATATAAATATACTACATATATGAAATATGAATATGTACACATGTATTTATAAGTTGTATTAATAAATTTCTCACCTGCTTCAGCTTGTGTCTTTCCGTTATTTCTGCATTGTACCACCTTCTACAATCCTATATAAAAATAAGGCTTTTCAAAAAGCAAAAGTCGAAATTCAAAGACTTTTCAAGTTTGTACAAACCCTAAAACATAATCCAAAATAATTAAAAAAAAAGAAAGGAAAAAACGTGTCCATACTTGTCTGAATGTTTCGTGAACAACATTGACATTTTCCCGCGTTGAAAACAAAACGGATTTGACGATTTCATATTCTGAAAGACTGTGGTCTTCGCTACATATACTGGAATTAGTTGAGGTTTCTGTACACTGGGCGGTCGTCGATAGGGTACCAGCTGCACTAGGTGGCACCAACTGGTCACCGTCTCCTTTCGGCTCATTCACATCACATGACTCATCAGACTGATGGCTTTGTTCCGTTAGGAGAGAACAAGATAAACCCCTAAAAATACAATAAAAAAAAAAAAAATAAAAAAAATTTAGTCCTTTGTCCCGCTTTTTTTTTTTTTTTTAAATTAAATTTTATAAAAGTTTTAAAACGAAAAAAAATTATATACTGTATGTGCTTACATGATGTTGGATTCTGGTCGAAAAATATCATATCTTAAAAATCATGTAAATTAATCAAGTAATTTTATATTTATAAAGGAAATTATTTTTAAGCAATTAATGGGAATTTTTAGGCATTAAAACATAAATCTAGGAAGTATAAGTTGTGGAATAATCTCACTTTTTTTCTTTATTTTTCAAAATGGCAGGCAAAACAGTGACTTCTAGGACACTTATAAAATTTGATTTTATTATTTAAAAATAAAACTACTTTTTGTTTCATTATGAATACATATATCATACAGATTTTTCTTTCATTTTTTAGTGCAGGGAGAATTCAAGACAAGAATATCTGATTTTTCTGAAACCAAAATTAAACAGTTTTAATTAATGTACATGTATATATTTTTGAAGTTAAACTGAGATTATTAATTTTGAATATATCACCCAAAATCACACAAACAGAAAGTAATGTTCATATTTTCATAGAGCGCAAAATGATAATCTTTTGTCTAAATCTATTTTTAAACAATTAAAAAACATAATAGTTGATGGGAATTATTTCTCATCAACTATTATTTTTAAGGTGTTTAAAAATAAAAGTCACCATTTTGCCAGCCATTTTGAAAACAAAAAATTCAAAACACAAGGGAGATAACTCCATAATTAATTTATATTTCTTGCAGGCTTGGGGTTTAAATTCCAAGTTCAGATATATCAAACTGATCAGCTCAAATGAGGGCGAAACTCCAGTCTTGGACTTCCAGTTTGTTGGCTTTCACGCTCTTGTGAACTGGGACATTGTTTGGCTGTGGAAATAAATATATATATCTAATAATGTCTGTAACTATGTATTACTACAGAATCACTATCTCTTGCTTTTTCATAATTCTGAATTAGTACACCGGTTTTATTATTTTTCTAATTAATAAAAAACATGTAGAACGTTATTTTGATGAGGACATTGTATTAAAAGAACAAAGTCTTTCTAGTCATCTTCTTAATTTGATAATCTCTCCAAATTAATATTATTATAATCATTTAATAATATTATTATAAACATTAAATAATATTATTATAACCATTTAATAATATTATGACCATTTAGAAAAAAAAAATGTTTTTAACGATTGTTTAATAATTCCTTCCAAGTTTGAAGCTTTAGACTTGGAAAATTTTCAACAAAATGTTAAGCTGTTTTAAAAAATCTATATTATATTTCTTAATCTATCGGTCAGTTTCACTTTTTCTGGAAAACTACTGGGCCGATCTGGCTGAAATTCTGTATTAACCTTTGTGATAAGGTGCAGCAAACTAAGTATTATGTTATCCATTCAATGCATAATTAGAGATTAATAGATATTAATCACCACAATACCACATTTACTCCACTTTTTCTGGGAAACTACTGGCTAAAATTTCTATGAACCTTTGTGATAAGGTGCATGGAACTAAGCATTATGGTATCCGTTCGATGCATAGTTAATAGGGATTAATAGGAATTAGTCACTATAGTGCAACATTTACTGTAGAATTTGGTGCAAACCACTAATTCCAAGTCAACAAGTGACAACTTTTGTAATGCACGTTTCTAACAGACTAAAAAAAAATCTAGTATAAACCATATTTCCAAAAACATAAATCTTAACTGACATAATACATCTTCTGTAGAGATTTGAAAGATTGTATGATACATCAATTAACTAAGCTTAAATGAGAGAAATTAAGAATTAAAATTATCTTTTTTTGTTGTTGTTTAATAAAACATTTCAATATTATCTTAACTATGCATGCTACAAGTGGGTTATAGAAATTGAAATTAATAAAAAAAAATAAGCAGGTAGAGAAGGGTTTAAACTACATTTTCTCTCATTTTTTGTTTTTGCATTTAATTTTTGTCAAAGCTGGTTAAAAGATAGAAAGAGTTATAATTGCATTTTTTCTCTGCTGCTTGGTTTCCAATAAATTAGTAATAAAATGAAAAATTCTATCTTAGTTGCAAACCTAAAAGAGGCCAGTCATGGTTAAAATAAAATTATTGTCTAATATGTGTACATATACACACACGTCTATACACACACAGAAGAGAGAGAGCGAGTACATGGTTGGTTGGTTGTTTTTGTTTTACGGCATATAAACACTTTCCAGGTTATTTAATGCCGAATCCAGTGATTTTGAAGAAAAAATTTTTATTAGAATATATATATATATATTTTTTTTTTCAAGTCTGTTTCTGTTTAACCCACTCTGGGTCAGAGTGGAGCTGGAAGCAATGGCAATGAAGAGGTGGCTCCACACTCCCCAAAGCCTGCAAGCTGGGGCCTCACCATCAGATATAGTTTAAGGTCATATCCAGGACCGTGAGTATTATTTAATTATGATGCATTTTTAATTATTATGATACATTTTTAATAACTCACTTTGACATTGCTGCCTCTGGTCGTTTGGCAGAGCTGACAAATGTTGAAAGCCAACGAACAAAAGAATCTTGACATTCAGAAATACTGGTTGGTACATCTTGTGCTTTGAGTTCCTGCATTTTCCTTGTCTTTGGTAATTCTTAAAAAAATAAAATTAAAATAATTGAGAAACATCTAAACGTTAATTATTAAAAAA
Organism: Euprymna scolopes; assembly: GCF_053919585.1. Lineage (NCBI taxonomy): Eukaryota > Metazoa > Mollusca > Cephalopoda > Sepiida > Sepiolidae > Euprymna > Euprymna scolopes. Next base: position 4,261,603 of record NC_136517.1, read on the forward strand.
TAAAATTAAAATAATTGAGAAACATCTAAACATATTTGGTTTAACATTCATCTTACACAAAATAAAAAAAAAGACATGAATTTAATTTTATTGAATTTTTTTTTTTACATAAAAAAACTTGATTTTCTTCCATCAAACATGAGGAAAAATAATCATTCAGGCTCCAAAAAGTCTACCCAAACTTAAAAAAACTGACAGGCTGTCATTCCAAGATCATTATTTTTTCTCGTGTTCAGACAGTCAGTCAAAATGTTTTATTCAGTTTGCTAGCATAACTAGCAACTCATATGCATTAGGTTGATGTTATAAACACACTCACACATCATGTGGGAAAAGCAACAATCACTGATAGGCTGTTTCCTTCACATTAGTCTATGCATCAGAACACTGCACACGCACAGATTAAAATACATAGTCATAAGCTCTCTTTCAGCAAACCTTTTCTAACAAGATGTTTCTTTCCATGCGAATAAATTTCATTCAACACTTGCATCCATTTGCAACTAGAGTAAGAATAAGTGAGATAATATTGGTTTACTTACCTAAGGGAGGATCATATATGCTTCTGTTCATATCAAATTCAGGAAGCAACCATTTTAAGTAAGAACTTTTGAACTTATCAAATAAAAAAACAAAACTTGTCTCTCTCATACTCTTATTTAGCCATTCGACTTTAATAACCTGAAAAGAGAAGTCAATCCAAATTAATGTTGTAAAAACACATCAAGAACAATTTTAGTTTTTCATCAAATAAAGATAAATTTTAATAATTCTATTTACTTGTTTACTCATCAAAGCAATTTCTTTATCGAAACTTAAACGTTGCAGGATGACATCATAATGTTGCAGGAGAGGTGCTGAAACATCAAAGGGTTCTCTCTCTGGATCCATTTCTACATATGGCCTTCATCTGTCTAATGTTGCATGATTTCTGTTGTGAAGGAACATAACTGGCTATACACCGGTTACAAACTGTATATATATATTGGACTGTTTGGCAGACAGCGGCAGACAAGCAGTCGCAGTAAGACGGATAGTCTTACGTGTTGATTATCAGACTTTCTTTCCCATACTTGTTACTATGTACTTCTATTTACCTTAGGCGAGCAGCCTTACGTTTCTGTATTATAAATAAATCCCATTACACATACCACTCGGTGTAACTCACGTTTGTCTTTATTTCCTAAGTATTTAGGAATATAACAATGGCGACGAAAGGATGTTCTTTCTCTTAACAGAGATAAATTACCGTACCAAGGACTGTGTACAATGCAAGGATTTTTTGTTTTACGAAAAAAACAAACTACACAAGGATTTTTGACCACGTGCGTCAATGAATTTAAAAATTTTTCCTACCTAAAGTAGCGAAAAGTACGGATTTTTCTTCGTAAAGAACTCACAAGAAATTATAGAAACATGTTCAAGGTAAAGTGGAATTTATATTTATTTTGACAAGTAAAAAAAAAAAAAAAAAAAAAAAAATGGTCGCAAGTTGAATTCGAAACTACACTAAAGGATTACGAGTTTCGAAAGAAAAAATATAAATACAACGACTATTGTACCATTTTATGCCACGTGGGAACGGCAGCCATATATTTTTTTTTTTTGGGAAAATTAATTGTTTGTTATTGCCTTTATCTTTATATAAATAATTGGAACTATTTGTCGTGGGAAGTAAGAAATATTTTGTGTATGAACTTACGTTGTTGAAAAAAAAAAAAAAAAAAAAAAGAATTATTTTACAAAGCCTGTTGAATTACTATGGATGAACTTTGTTGAAACGTGTTGTGTCTGCATATTGCTACTAATTTACGATATACGTAAATTTACGATTTTTCTTTGGAATTATTGTGTAGAATTCGAAAAGACATTTTTGTACTAGAAGCTAACATGGAACAATTAGCAGAGTTAACTAAGGCTCTAGCCCTTAGCATCCAGGAACAGACAAAAATGACTCAACAATTTTTAGCGCAACAACAACAACAACAACAAATTCAACAACAACAGCTACAGCAACAGCTGCAACAACAACAAGAAAGAACACAAAAAACTTTAGAGGCACAACAAGAACAAACAAACATACTACAACGACAAATGTCGACACAGCAAAAGAATTTAGAAAAGCTAATTCTAACGTCGACCGGGAAGAAGACTAATTTTTCTGCCGAGGGTATTTCAAATTCACTAACGGAATTTCGTTACTCCCCGGATACTGGTGTTACTTTCCCTGCATACTACAGAAGATACGAAACAATTTTTACGAAAAGATGTTTAGACTGGACCGATGAGGAAAAAGTTACCCTGCTACTACAAAAACTGGGTACTGATGAAAACACCAAGTATGCAAATCTAATTCTACCAAAAAAACCGGAGGAGGTTTCGTTCGAGGAAACAATTAGTACCTTGTCGAAAATATTTGATAAAAGGGATAGCCTATTTCACTCTAGATACAAATGTTTGAACATTCAGAAGGCAGAAGCTGAAGACTATCTAGAATATGCTTGCACTGTGAACTGTTTATGCGAATCATTTAAATTGAATGAAATTTCCGCAGACCAATTTAAATGTTTAATCTTTGTACAAGGTCTCACAGCACCAAGGGACAAAGATATACGTTCACGGATCCTAACAATTATGGAGGCGGATCCTAACATAACATTGCAAAAAGTCACTGAAGAGTGTCAACGTCTGATTAACATAAAGAAAGACAACACTCGCATTGAAGAGAAAAATATTTTTAAGGTGCAGCAAGTAAAAAGGCAAGGGACCACAAGAAAGTCCAGGTTCCAAGAACACAGGATCCTTAAAGGATACAAAGACCCAAAGCTAAAGTGTAAATGTTGTGGTAGTTTAAGACACAACAATAAGACCTGCTGGTTTAGGAACAAAATATGTTATGAATGTGGTCTCAGAGGTCACAAGGGAACATACTGTGCCCAGAAGAAAAGACAAGGGACCGATAATGTAAATACGCTTCGCATGAATAAAGAAAAAAGCTGCGAAAGACGGAAATATGTTGATGTTCGGATAAATGGACATCTGGTTACATTGCTTCTGGATAGCGGTGCAGATATTAGTATTATAAATGAAGATATATGGAAAAGGATAGGTCGACCTGAATTAGCGAAAACCAGAAAGACGGCGAGAAGTGTGTGCGGCAAAAGATTAGAGTTCAAGGGAGAATTAAAATGCAAAGTGACATTCGCTAACCAGACTCATAAATCCAAAGTGTACATCGTACCAGGAAAGAATACATGCCTGTTTGGGGTAGATTGGATTGTCCTGTTTAATTTATGGGAGAAACCCATAAATTCGTTTTGTAACGTTTTAACTGCAGAAAAAGCAAACCAAAGGGAAGACTTCCTGAAGGATTTGAAAACTGAATTTCCCAATGTTTTTGCCGAAGGACTAGGACTCTGTATTAAGACAGAGGCAAAATTTGAATTAAAGAAAAATGCCACTCCAGTATTCAAACCTAAAAGGAATGTGCCTTTTTCAGCGATGGACGCAATCGAAAAAGAGTTGGATAGACTTCAACAACTGGAAGTCATTGAAAAAGTTAACCACACAGATTGGGCAAGTCCAACCGTGTATGTAAAGAAAAAAAATAACAGAATAAGGGTCTGTGGAGATTTTTCAACGGGTTTAAATGACTGTCTATTGGACCATAATTATCCCCTTCCGTCCGCAGAAGATCTGTTCTCTAAGCTTAACGGAGGAAAAATTTTTTCTAAGATAGACCTCTCAGATGCTTACTTGCAAATTAAGATCAGCGATGAATGCTCCAAATACTTAGGCATAAATACTCATAAGGGCATTTTTAAGCTAAAGAGGCTTCCTTTTGGATTAAAGGTTGCTCCTGCTATTTTCCAGCAAATTATGGACACGATGCTGGCAGGGTTGGAATTTTCAATGGCCTACCTTGACGATATCCTAATTAAAAGTGAAAATTTGCAAGATCATAAGAAGCATGTAAAAGAAGTATTCAAAAGAATACAGGAATTTGGTTTTAAATTGAGCCCAGAAAAATGCGATTTTTTTATGAAAAAAATGAAATATCTAGGTCAAATAATCGACAAAGAGGGTCGAAGACCGGATCCACAAAGGACTGAAGCAATTGAAAAGATGCCTGCTCCAGATTCAGTGACAAAATTAAAATCGTTTTTGGGATTAGTTCAATACTATGCAATTTACATCCCTAACATACATAATTTAAGAGCTCCTCTTAACGAGTTACTGAAAAAGGGTGTTAAATGGAACTGGAATAAGGAATGTGAATCTGCTTTCCAAAATATCAAAAGATGTCTACTGTCAGACTTAGCATTGGCACATTTCAATCCAGAAAAGGAACTAATACTAGCAACGGACGCCAGTGATTACGGTGTTGGCGCTGTATTACTTCACAAGTATGAGGATGGTAGGACAAAAGCTATCGCCCATGCTTCAAGAACGTTGGTTGCAGCGGAGAAAAATTACAGCCAAATTGAAAAAGAGGCGCTGTCGATAATATTTGGAATTACAAAGTACAATCGATTTCTCCATGGACGATCTTTTATTTTGCAAACCGACCATAAACCCCTACTTACCATATTTGGATCAAAGAAAGGCATTCCCACACATACTGCGAATCGATTACAGCGATGGGCTGTAACCCTCTTAAACTATCAGTTTAAGATGGAACATGTATCCTCAAAAAAGTTAGGACACGCAGATGCATTATCACGGTTGATCCCTAAAAGAAGCGAAAGTTTCGAAGAAACGGTAATTGCTGCGCTTAAAGACGAAAGTGAATGTACAAGTTCAATGTGTAATATGATACGTGAACTTCCGGTAACTTTCGAAAAAATAAAAAAAGAGGCAGTAAATGACATTTTCATTAAGAAAATGAAAAATCAATTGGGATGGATAAAAAAAAATAAAAAGGTAGATCAAACAACGCCTTTTTCCATCTGTGAAGATGTGCTCATGTATGGTGAGAGGATCGTAATTCCACTAACGTTACAGAGGAAAATTCTGAAGGAATTTCATACAGGTCATCCGGGCATTTCGAGAATGAAATCCCTTATGAGAGGATATGTGTACTGGCCTGGTATGGACAAGGAAGTTGAAAAATGTGTCAAGACATGCAGAGGATGTCAATTAGCAGCTCGAGATCCTCCAGTAAAAACGACGCCATGGCCAAAGACGGACCTACCCTGGTCACGTCTGCATATTGATTATGCGGGACCTATAAATGGTTATTTTTACTTGATTATTGTAGATTCTTTTTCAAAATGGCCAGAAATATTTAAGTTTAGACATCCAACAGCAAAAAACACTGTGAGTGCGCTTAATGAAATTTTTAGCCGTTTTGGAGTGCCAAAAACCTTAGTGAGCGATAATGGAACAGCATTTACTGCTCATGAATTCAAAGAATTCTGTGACTCACTAAATATTCTACATATGACAACACCTGTGTACCATCCACGATCGAATGGGTTGGCCGAAAAATTTGTAGATACGTTTAAAAGGGCACTTAAGAAAAATCTTACTACGGACACAGACGAACAATGTATTCAAACATTTTTAGCAATTTACAGGGTGACACCAAATCCTAATAATAATGTCAATTCTTCCCCGGCTGAGCTAATGTTTGCAAGAAAGATAAGATCTGTCTTCGATAGGCTGCTACCAGAGAAAAAGAAAGTTTTCAAAAAAGAAAACCTTAATACCAAGTGCTTCTCCCCAGGTGAAAATGTATATTTCAAAAATTTTCAAAATGGACGAAATCAGTGGGTTGAAGGTATTATCAAAAAAAGGATTGGGAGCATGGTCTATACCATCCAAGGATTAAGTTTTGTCTGCAAAAGACACAGAAATCAAATACGTCCCAGACTGTCTCCAAATGTGGAAGAGACACCAATGGAAACATTGTGCGATATTTTTGATATACCAAAACCAGCGTGTGTACCGCAAACAATGAATATTTCGCCTGAACCGACCATACGGGCTGGACAGAAACCTTTACCCCGGGTAACGCTGACCAAAAGGAAAAGCGCAAGAAAGAGAAAAGTTACCAGGAGATTAAGCCCTGACCCTAAAAGGAAGAGGTATTTAAGCTAAAATCAGGAAGATTTCAGCTTCAGGGGGAGGTGTTGTGAAGGAACATAACTGGCTATACACCGGTTACAAACTGTATATATATATTGGACTGTTTGGCAGACAGCGGCAGACAAGCAGTCGCAGTAAGACGGATAGTCTTACGTGTTGATTATCAGACTTTCTTTCCCATACTTGTTACTATGTACTTCTATTTACCTTAGGCGAGCAGCCTTACGTTTCTGTATTATAAATAAACCCCATTACACATACCACTCGGTGTAACTCACGTTTGTCTTTATTTCCTAAGTATTTAGGAATATAACAATTTCAGAGTTGGTTTTGATTATATGTATATAAAATAATATTTTCTCTATTCTATTGACAGCAAATGAAATGATTGAAAAGTCAAACATTGTTTCAAAAATAGATAATGTTCTAAAACCTCATATAGAATATTGCGTTGAGACATGGTCTTCAGTGTCTCTTTATTTTTTTCACCTATTCATTCCATTTTTTCCATTTTCTGATATTACACAATTTCATCCGCTAATTTTCACAGTTAAGTAGGTCAACTGTCCAAAATTCCGTTGTGTGGTCTTGTCTAATTACTTGCTTCCAAGTTATCCTTGGCCAGCCAACATTCCTGCGACTTAAGATATTCATGCTCCTGCAACAATTTATCGTTTGACCTGATGTGTTGGGTTTGATCAGATTTTGACAGTGCACATTCATCTTGCCAGAGAGAACTAGATAAGTGCCCAGCATTCAGTCATATATCGTGATGTTGCTGATACGCATATTATACAACTCATTGAGGTAATAACTCACAATGTCATCCAAGCTGCATTCACTTTTGTGACTGTACTAAGATCACACTTGCACTCAGCATAGCAGAAGGAGTCTACTATCTCCAAGATACTGTCATCTAATGCCATCTCTTTGTGAGGACGAGTGTCAATAGGATGTGCCTGTTCCATACATCTCCTATATCGAAATACCATTTGGAGTCAGAATGAACTTCAGAGCAGAGCCACTAAGAGGCAACTCCAAACCCCACAAAGCTTACAAATTGGTGCGTCACCATCAAATATAGTTTAGCATCATTCCCAGATTATGTTAAAAAAAATAACAGCAATAAAAGATTCTGAATTTTTGAGATGAGGATTGATAATATAACTTTTTTTTACAAAGGAGTTACCACTTATCAAGGTCCAGAGTCCACTCAAGGATAAGGGTTAATGAGTGTAACATAATCAATGGGGCAATATCATAGTAATCGTTAGTAGTAGAAATGGATAAAGTACTAAGTAATCAGTTCTAAGTGACACTCTTTTGGAGGTTGAAACTGCAGGTTATATTATGAATATAATTATGAATTATTTAAGACTTCTACCCAATTATAGATTATGGAATGAGAGCGTTACCTTCATAGATTAAATAAAGGGTTCAGTTCAAAATTCTGTATAGATTCATAAGTTTGAAGTTTGACAGAAAGATTCTCAGAGTTCAACAAAATACATTGAGATGAGAACGATAGTTCAAATAATACAAAACAACAAATGTATTTCTTCAAGATTTTACATTTTTTCAGTCTAAACCCCCTCTTCCCACTCCCCACAAATAATGGATTTCATCTTAAATGTAAATTTATTTTTTTTACCTCTGACACTAAACATGCCAGGAATGCCTCTAAGAAAAATTTGGTTGTATTTTCAGGTGGTTTTTCTCCAACTGCAGGAAGAATGGGTGGAATTTCACCTGGGCTGACAACCCCAAGATCATTATTATCTAAAAGTAAAAAAAAAAATGTCCATAAAAATAAAAAAATAAGAAAAAAAAAAAAAGAAAACCAATGCAAAAAAAGGAAAAGCCTAAGAAAGAAATAGTAAGAAAGAAAAAAAAATTGACTAAAAGATGTATTTAAAAATAGAGAAACAATTATATTCAAAAAAACATAAAAACCTGCAATTAAAATTTCTTTCAAAAACAGAATAAAAACATTCTTGTTTAAAAAAAAAAACATTCAAATGGACACAAAACGTGATAGTTATAAAAAAAAAAGGTGGGTAAAAAGGTATGATTATCGGTAAGCATTTTTTATTATAAAACTGGGATGAGGGTAAATTATGAATTTATGTTTACACATTAAAATCTATCAAACAACATCTTGTGTGTCCATATGTATTTCTCACTTATATGTAACTTTAAAATACAGTAGAACCCCAGCATAGCGTGGCCCTAGGATATGGTTTTTTCAGGTTACGATGTGAAATACAATGTTTTTCCAACCCCTGGTTATGGTATTTGCGCCCTCCCCTTATAGTGTTATTTATAATGTTATTTGATGATATACATGTGTATTATATACTGTACTATATTTTGTTACTAATTTTTAATGCCGTATTCCAGGGTTCTACTGTACATATTTTTTTTTTATTATTATTTACAAATATTTAGTGAACTAAAAAAAAAAAAAAAAAAAAAGGAGAACAGTAAAACACATTTTTAACAATCCTACTTCAAAATAAAAAAAAGAAAACAAGATTAAATATTGAATTTTTTTCCCTCAGTTTTTCTCTAAGGCAAGAGCTGGTTTTATAAAAAAAATTTATACAAAAATAATTATTATATCTAAGAAAAAAACTTATGAAAAAAATGTTGACAACTTACTGTCATGAAATCCTATCCGACTGTAGGCATCCTCTAAACTATTACTACTCAGGCCTGGTACTAAATGAAGGAAAATACTATGACACTCTTCGGAAGCATTTTCCTGTAAGATTTGGTACCAAATAATGAAAAGCCTCATCCCTTCTCGCCTCAACTGAAACAACAACAAAAAAACTCAAATTATATACAAAGAAAAAGTTTGGATGAAATCTAACAAAAATGTAGAGTTGAAGAGAAAAAGGAATCAAAATGATACAATTTATTCAGATGGTGAGGATTTTTACTATTTTGTCTATTAAAGTTGCAGTAATGAAAACAAAATATCAAAAATTTTAGCATTTGATTGCATCGTTTTGGTATAACCATTTTTTTTTCATGTTCATTCATACAAATGAATATAAAAGTTTAACATATCCTGACGATATTCACATCAAAATGGTTTTTGCTTATTTAATTACATGATTTAACATGAGATTTTGAAATACCGTATATATAGTAATCTACAAACACTCAAAAAAACTTTAGGTATTGCTAATTTGCATATTTATTATTAATGTCTGATGTCAGTGGGATGCTGAGAACAGATACTACACTTTGAACTATTTATTTGCAGAAAATATTTAAAAAAAATTTCTATCTTAACTACAATGCCAAAGAAATATAAAAATATTTTCATGACTAGGTATTTTTAAACGAATGAAAAAACAACTTATGCAATCTATTAATGTATTATCTTTTAATGGAGGTGGGTTGTGTTGTCATGAGAGTCTTCCCAGGAATTATCTTCTCCTTTTTTAAAGAGTTGGAGGTAATCCTCTAAGGTATTACATCTTCCTTTGAGGGAGAGATAATGTAGTAGCTGTTCCATTGTCCACAGAGACTAGGAATTGGAGGAGAAGGGGAAGACAATCTTCTACTTTTTGGGAAAAGGAGAGTAATGTAGCATCTTTTTAGCTGTCATCATACTCTCAGGCATTACCTTTCTTTTTTTTATAGAGAATCCTCCCAAATATTACCTACTCTATTTCGGAGAGAGTAATTTAGTATCTGCTCTGTTGTCATGATATTACCTCATTTTTTTTGGAGGAGATGGTGAATCTCCATAGACATTACCTTCTCCTTTTCATTTATTGGGATTACCGCCCCCCCCCCTTTTTTTACAGTACATGTTCATTTATCACTATATCATCCTCCCCAGAGTACCTTCTCCTTTTTAGAGGTGGGGTGTAGTAGTGTATTATATATTCTATTATGATGATATTATCTTCCCTGTTATTAATTCCTCCTTTTGTGTGTGTGTGTGTGTGTGTGTGTGTGTGGAGGGCGTTCATTCGTTAAGATATCATCCTCTCCGTATTTACCTCCTCCTTTGGAAGTTAGTATATTATATGTACATTCACCACGGTATAATCCTCCCACCCTAGCAAAAATATGTGACTGAATGGAGCATATAAATATTGCAATGTTCTCTCCCATTGATCGAACACTCTACAGTGGCTGCCTGTGTTTGTTTAATGAATAATAAGAATATTTCCCTTTCTTTGTCTTATAACTACTATGGGGAAAAGATTGGATAGAAGTTAAAAGGTGAGTTTAATCCGAGGTTCGAATACTGCAACTGCTGGTATGGGTTTTATCTAGCCACACTGATGATTCTTGAATAAGATGCAATGTATATGTGGATATTATAAATATTTATTATAAATCTCTATATGTATAAAAAACTCAATGTATGTGTGTGATATTTATGTGTTCCTTATAACTAAAAAGGTTAGAGAAAATTTACAAATGTATTAAATTTATCAAGGGAGACAATGGAAGTCGTTCTTGAATCTCTAAGTGCACTCCCAACCCCCTTAAAACTTCAAATATATCTTATTTTTAGAAAATTTAAAGCATAAGTATAAGTGGGTTATAAAAAAGCAAAAATAAAACAAACGCTCACCTTTAATCCATTTTTTGGGTGAAGCAATTTTTTCATTATACGACCTGAAAATAAAACCAAAAATTTTATGAACTAAAAAAAAGACTTTTTAAATAGATAAAAACATTGTGTAAGATTTTAAAAGGTTAAAAACAGATTAAAAAAAAAACATTTAAAAAAGATTAAAAATAGATAAGATTTTAAAAAGCTTTTTAAAAAAGATACCAAAAGATTCTAAAAAAGAGAAAGATTTTAAGATTTTTATAACTATTTTAAAAAAAAAGATTTATTTAAATTTAAGAAAAGATGAAAAAAAATCTTTTAAAAGATGTAAAAAAATAAATTTTTTAAAAAGATGTAAAAAATTTTTTAAAATGATTAAAACTTTTTAAAAAGATGTAAAAAAAATTTAAAAGAGATAAAAAATAGATCTAAAATGTTTTTTTAAAGATGAAAATTTATTTTAAAAAGATGTAAAAACAATTTTTTTTTAAATATCTCATGATTATCTAAATTGTGATGGCTGTAAACCAGTGTTTGAGTATTGTTGACTCTCTCTCTCTCTCTATCTATCTATATAAAAGCCAAGTACGTCCAAGGATGGAATACTGTTGCCATATCTGGGCAGGAGCTGCTAAAAACAGCCTATTCTGCCTTGACAGAGTACAAAATAGACTTCGTGGCTTAGTGGGGGATGCCCTTTTCTCTATCCTGCAACCTCTCTCCCACAGAAGAGACATTATGAGCCTATCCTTGTTTTATCGTTATTTTCATGGCAGGTGCTCGTCTGAACTCCAATCTCTGGTCTCCCCTCGCCAATCTTTCACGAAAAACACCCGTCTAGCTGAATCTACTGTGAAAAATTTCCCCCACTCTATATCTGTGCCTAAATCAAAACGCAGATTCCATGAACAAAGCTTCTTTCTTAGAACTGCACGCCTGTGGAACTCTGTTCCATCTGCCTGCTTCCCTCTGGACTACCACTTGGATGTCTTCAAGTCCAATGTTAACAAATTCCTAATGAACCGCCCCCTTAATTAAACACTTCATCAAATCTCCACACTAACGTAATGTACTTGCAATAACCCTTATCCCTGAGTGGCTTCCGGGCCTTGATAAGTGGTGATCACTGTAAAAAAAACAAAAATAAAAACAGTTTATTAATGAACCACTCTAATGTGGCTTTTTAGCTCCACGAGACAACTACATTCTTGGACACAACTGTTTTAGACATGAACAATTTTAACAAGAAAACATCAAGTTTAGTTGTTTTAATCCTGCCATGCTTTTACATACCTTTTTCCACTCATGTCAATTACAAGCCTCATATGGTTTTTTAGTGGCTGTTCAAACCAGCTCAAGTTGGACAGTCTATCACATATAAAACTGATCTAATTTCACAGTTTGTCTGTTGCTTTTCTGAACATCCCTCTTCAATTTTTCATGGTCCACTCGTTCATTCTCATACATATTCCTTCCCTCATGGGCTGACATCTTCCTTCTCTTTTCTCGATCCAGTGTTTTGCCCTTGAAGTTAACATCATTTCTTTAGAGATTTTCTCAAACAATCTTTCTGCTTCATGTGCAGCTTTTAAACTCTCAATAAGTTTGCCATAAAAAAAATGGCACTGCAAATGTCTATTCCAGTGTAATCGATGCTGAAATATGATCGATTCCATGTCCTGACAGCGGGCTTCTTTTCATACCTCAATGTCACTTAATGTGTACGCATCTATACACACACACACACACATTGATAATAATGGAGGTGAGAGCATACTTTGAAAATCATCTAAAATCATTTGTTGAAATAAATTCATGCCAGAAAGTTCAACATAGCAACGTGAATAACTATGCTTACTAACAAAAAGTTTTGTCTCTTTGTTAGATTTCACCTTACAATATCTGGCACTTTTTTTTTTAAACCAAACAAAGTATATTGGATATAAGGGGCTACTATTTGGGATTGCATCTAATACGAGACTGTGGGGAGTTGAGCAGCGAAATGATCTGTTCACAATTATATTTAAACTTCTCCAGGTTAGTACAAGCAGGGAAGCAGGAAACAGGCATAATTTCAAAGTCTAGTAGTGTGAGGGAAGAATTCAAAAGCTTTCCAGCATCTAGGGTCCTCAAATGTAAAGGGATGAGATTTTGCTTGGTTTAGTCAAATATGTACATCCAAGAGTCATATGTGCTATGAGTTCATCAAAGAACATTCTATTAAAGTACTTGTAAAATAGACACAGGGCTGCGACATTGCAGCGATGGGACAGAGGTTGGAGCTTAGACGATAATGGGCTAATATTGTCAGTAAATTCTGTTAACAGTCAATTATATTTCAAACATCATAGAGAAAACCCATGTCATTATTTTAACATTTTAGTGAAGGAAGAAAACTTTTTCCTTTTTTTATTTTTAAATAATATTGGGTGAGTATCAAAGTATCTTCTTGATATGAACATAAAACGTGACACGCTTGTGGTCATTCAATGTAAAGTAGCAACAATTGCGATGAAGATAATTTTAATAAATATAATGGAGAATTGTTTGGCCAGAAATAAATGCTATTCTGATAAAAAAAATATTTGTTTATGTTTTTTAAAAAAAAAAAGTCAACACTTTGCTTTCATTCCACAAATATTTTACTTTCACTTAAGATGTTGGCAACCTTCATGTGGTCCCTCCTGTAAGTATGCAATGTTTTTCTAGAAAGAATTCTGACTAGAAAAATATCGGGGAAACCAATGCTAACAATAAAATCTTCGGATTCATACAATATAATTATCACTTGATTACTACTGAATGTTTCAAACAAATTTGATAAATATTTTTCCCTTTCAAAAAAAAAAAAATTGAAGTATTAAATAATGGTAAAGTATAACGGATAATTGTTTTGGTGCATTGCTGGTGGATTTGAGAGCTGGAGATCATGAATGAATAGAAAATACCGGAATATTGGTAGACGGCATGACTAGCATTATGGTGGTTTGCACTGGATAAAAAAAACTTCAAAATATTAGCTGTATTAGCATTTGACAAAAGATCCTCTAAGAAATGCACTTTAAATTCTAAGAATATATTGATTCTTTGTCAAGACATAAGTTGTTTTTTTTTGTTTTTTTGCTTTTTTTTTCCAAAAATTGTCAAATTGATCCTGACCAGCTTAAAGCAAAAAATCTCTTGAGTCAGAATTGGAACTTTCAAAATTTCAAGAGTCAGAGTTCAGTATTTCGTCCATCAACTCACACCACTCTGATACAGATGAATGGGTAATGAACACTACTGAAATAATTTAAAACTTAAAGGATGACCTCGATATTAGTTGAAATTTAGGTGTGAAATAGCAAAGTTATAGCTACATGGCAGAAAGTGAATTATGAATAAGCTGAAGCGAAATAAATTGTATTGCAGAAAATATAAAAATGAAAGAAACGTCCCTGTTTATATTTATAAAAACTGGAGAAAAAAAAATTTTGATTAAAAAAAAAGAAATTTACCAATGTTGTGGAACATCCATTTTTTATGAATCTTCTCAGGTAAAAGGACAAGAATTTTCTGCAAAGAAATGAAACAAAGAAAAATAAAATATCAGGAAAAATTTTTCAACTGAAGATTTAAAATATAATGAAAACAAGATATAAAACTACTATTACTTCAAATAACATAACATAATAAATAGCATCGTAAAGATGTATAACTAATGATTAGTAACCATCAGTTATAACACTTGGGATGCAGGGAATGGCCAATACCCATCTTTATCAATAACAGGAGAATGTATGAGTTCCAAAAAGATCCAAAAAATAAAAATATATATAAAAAACAATTCTCGGACAGTCAAAACCAGTTGTCAAATCACAATTCCAGTTACGTGTTTACCTAAGCCTAATGTTTATAAAAGTTTGTCAAAATCATTTTTATTTTCATTCTACCAACTTGGCTTGAAGGAGCTTAGCCTAATAATAGGGGTAGGCTATAGAAACAAAATTTTTCAAATAAATGCCAAAAGTGGCTTATTACCTTCATTTATATGTAAATAGATGGGAACAAGTGATTTTGTTCAAAACGGGTCAAAATTGGAGGGTCGCTGGCCCCAAACGTGATTTGACCGCGTCGACGCGTGAAAATGGCCCAAATTTCGCCCCCGAACACACTTAATCACTTATTGAAAGCCACAGGGTGCATTTTTTTACTATAAATGCATTTGTATCATTAAATCTAACATTCCCATTGGCTATCCTACAAGTATAGGGTTTTTTAGGGTATCTCAGAGTCCAAAATGGGTCAAAATTACCCCAAAATTAGCCAAAAATGGTCGGAAATCACGGATTTTCCAAAATGCACCTCCCATGGGCCCAAAGACACCTCTACATGGCAGAAACTGTTGGGAAATGCTTGAAGCAGGCACTCTCCTAACTTTTGCACTGTTAATGAGGGGTATAAGGACCTTTAAAAGGGGCTAAATATGGCTGATTTAGCCAAAGAGAGTCAAAAAGTCCCTAAGAATCAACATAGGTTGTAAAAAAGGGGCTTAATTTGAATTATAGATGGAAAATTACCAAATTTTCTTTCTGTAACAATGCAATGGCATCTTTAAATAGACACGATAACATTGCATTGCATTAATTGTGAATTTTATTGAACTTTGCTTTCTTTTTCAGTTAGTAAAATGCAATGAACATGGCTGGTATAGCAGGGCAGATTGACGAAGATTATAATTACGACGATTGGACTTATCTTCTGCTTGATTCTCTTCCAACTGAGGCTGAATGTGTTCAAGCTGTGCAACATCATGCTGCCAAATATGGTACCACGACACAGAAAAATCATATTCACCAGTTCTCCTTGCGATTACTACAATTGTGGCAGAAAGCCTTTGGAAGTGATGTTCGTTATGTTACAATACCTGGGATAAAACAAACTTGATCGATCGCTAAAAATTTACGACAAAGATGTCTACAAAACAAAGGGTTCCAGACGTGTGAATATGATTAAATGGAAACGAGAGCACCATGTCCTTCTCAATATACTTTCAAAAGATGTGAATCCTGATGAATTTGATGTACATGAACGAAGATTCTTTGTCGATCAAAAGTCTCTCTCTCGCAAATGGCTCATTGACACTTTCCACGTCGATATGGAACATGAACGGTTTCTGGCAGAGCAAGAACTGCACAATCGTTTGGATTTGGACGATGATCAATTTGAAGTGGAGGATATGTGCTAGAGAATAATGATGTGATTGACGAGCTCTTTAATGCATTATATTGATATTTTACTGTTGAATGATTTTAAAGTAATGTGAAGTGAAGCTGTGTCTTGAAATAACAAAATAATTCCTTTGCTAATTACTCATATCTTTTATCAAGTTATTCAATATATTGGTTACAAATCGAGAAATAGCGAATCGAGGGCCATTTTCATCAATTTTGGGGTAACTATGAGAACAATATGAATTCAGACTCTTCTTGGACAGCATTTTATTGACATTCAATGTTCAATTTACAATTAATTACTTTCTGAGAAGTTGATGTAGTAAAGTTACGATGTTTCTAAAAAGTATCATTGATGAATGAACTAATGATTCATATGTTATGTACCGTAAAGCGTAATTTTGTCATTTTTGGATTGTTTTGACCCTTTTTACATCCCCCAAAGATCTCTAAATACCCTAAATACAAATGGATAAGATAACAGGGTAGTTATTTCAGTCTTCCAACTGTAAAAAGCCATACAGGTGTGTTTATAGGAGCCCGATGAGATATAATACCTGCATTTTGGGGATTATCCGTGATTTTCGTTCATTTTTGGCTAATTTTTGGGTAAATTTGACCCATTTTGGACCCTTAAGATACCTTGAAAAGCCCTATATAGGTGGGATAGCCAGTGAGAATGTTAGATTTAATGATATAGAGCCATTTATGGTTAAAAATTGCACCCTGTGTGGCTTTGGGAGGTGCATTTTGGAAAATCCGTGATTTCCGACCATTTTTGGCTAATTTTGGGGTAATTTTGACCCATTTTGGACTCTGAGATACCCTAAAAAGCCCTATACTTGTGGGATAGCCAATGGGAATGTTAGATTTAATGATACAAATGCATTTATAGCCAAAAAATGCACCCTGTGGCTTTCAATAAGTGATTAAGTGTGTTCGGGGGCGAAATTTGGGCCATTTTCACGCGTTGACGCGGTCAAATCATTAGGGCAAGCGACCCTCCAATTTTGACCCGTTTTGAAAAAAATCACTTGTTCCCATCTATTTACATATAAATGAAGGTAATAAGCCACTTTTGGCATTTATTTGAAAATTTTGTTTCTATAGCCTACCCCTACTAATAAGGGTGTAACTAAAATATGTATTTGCATATATAGCTAAAACTATCTTTATGAATAAAAATGTATAGTTTTACTTTTTTTATCGAGTACTATCAAATAAACAGGGGGATTCATTGAAGTATTGATTACGCAAATTTCTATGAACACTACTTCACCATAAGCAAACATTATTAAACAATAGAATTCTGCAGCTTAATCATTTTTTTTTTCTTAATCTTTTTAGATTAAAAATTAATAACAATGTTTCATATGTTTCAAGAGTACTTTTGATTCTTCGTCAAATCATCTTCGGGTGACAAAAATAATGAACAAAAAAGATGGCGGAAAAAAAAGAGAATATCTAAAACAACTGAGTATACTATATACAAGGGAGTAATTATGTGTGTGTGTGTGTATATATATATATATATATATATATACAGTGATGATCATATTTATTGGCACGGTAAAATAAAAGTTAAATTTTGTCTAATAAATTCTAAAAAAGGGATTAAATTAAAGAAAATAACAAAGTATATTATGTATTTTTAACTGGCCTTTCCGATGCAGCAATCGGATTTTAGAAAAAATAAATAACAAAGGAACAACAAACATAATTGCAAAAAACCCTTGTTCAAAATTATTGGCACGATTTATTTAATAATCAATTGTATAGCCTTTGGCCTTGATTACCTTCCTCAGTCGCTTTTCATAGTTTACAACCAAGTTGTTGCACTCTTCAGTAGTAATTTTAGCCTACTCTTCCTGACAATAATCCTCCAATTGAATAAGATTCTTAGGCTTCCTTTGCATTACCCTCAATTTTAATGTTCTCCATAAATTTTCAATTGGATTAAGGTCTGGGCTTTGTGATGGCCACTCCAAAACATTAATATGATTGTCCTCAAGCCATTTCTTAGTCAGTTTAGCCGAATGCTTTGGGTCATTATCTTGCATGAACCACCAACGACGACCAAGTGAGAACTCTTTAGCAGAGTCTTTCAGGTTTTCATCCAATATTTTAACATAATCTTCCTTTTTCATGCTACCTGTGACCTTAACAAGTCGCCCTGGTCCAGAGGCAGCAAAGGATCCCCAAAACATCAAACTGCCTCCACCGTGCTTCACTGTGGGTATGGTGTTCTTAGGCAGGAAAGCTTCGCCAGATTTTCTGTAAATATAAGACACTTTATTATGGCCAAATAACTATTTTCGTTTCGTCAGTCCATAGAACACGTTTCCAGAATGCAACATCTTTATCAATATGACGTTTTGCAAAGGCTAGCCTTGCTTTCAGGTGCATAGGCTTCAATAAGGGAGTCTTTCTCGGACGACATGCTTTTAAACCAGCTCTCTTCAAAACTCTACCAACTGTATGTCGAGATACATTCACTCCAGAGGTGCTCTGTTCATCAAAAATCTCCCCAACAGAGATCCTTGGGTTTTGTTTTACTTGTCGAACAATTTTCCCTTCATCTCTTGGGGAAAGAATCCTTTTTCTCCCTCTACCCTCTAAACTCATAACGTGGCCTTGCGATTTGAACTTGTTTATTATGGCTCTAACAGTGGATTTGGGAAGGTTTAGCTTCTTTGAAATCTTATCATAGCCCTCCCCATTGGTATGGCATGCTACAACAAGCTTCCTGAGGTCTTCGCTGTGTTCCTTAGTTTTAACCATGGCGATTGAAAATTATAATTTAGTCACTTATAATAGTTTAAATAAATCGCTATCTAAAAATTATCTGAAAAAAATTATTCACTGAATTAGCGTTAAACAAGCATAATATGGCTATAAAAAAGTTCAGAAAGCACGTAAACCGGAAATTGATTGATATTATACTGATACTAAAAGAAAAACAAAGCCGTGCCAATAATTTTGAACAAGGGTTTTTTGCAATTATGTTTGTTGTTCCTTTGTTATTTATTTTTTTCTAAAATCCGATTGCTGCATCGGAAAGGCCAGTTAAAAATACATAATATACTTTGTTATTTTCTTTAATTTAATCCCTTTTTTAGAATTTATTAGACAAAATTTAACTTTTATTTTACCGTGCCAATAAATATGATCATCACTGTATATATATACACACACACACACACACACACTATTGTATTGTAGTGTGTTTGGATTCTTAATCCGGCAGGGGGTGATGTAATGTGTCTAGTGTGCTACGTATAAGTTAGTGTTAAGTTCATGCTTGCATGTCTTCTCGTTTCCAGCTAACACCGCTGGCTAACCTCGTGGTGAAAAGGGAGACGCTATGCATAAGTTTTCCCTGTCAGTA
This sequence comes from Euprymna scolopes, assembly GCF_053919585.1. Classification (NCBI taxonomy): domain Eukaryota; kingdom Metazoa; phylum Mollusca; class Cephalopoda; order Sepiida; family Sepiolidae; genus Euprymna; species Euprymna scolopes. The sequence goes on from NC_136517.1 coordinate 4,280,882, forward strand.
CATAGCCTCTCCATCATCAAGACTCCTACAGTGCCTCCACATTGGCCACACACAGTAACTGGGTGCCTTGTTTTGTTTTTTTTTTGTTGTTTTTTTTTTACATGGGGATCACCACTTATCAAGGCCCGTAAGCCACTCGGGGATAAGGGTTATTTTGTGTACAATAATCAATGGGATAATATCGTAGTAATAGTTGGTGTTGGAGATTTGTTAAAGCGTCTTACTTAAGGGGGCGATTAATCAGGAATTTGTTTATGTTGGACTTGAAGACGTCCCAAGTTGTAGTCAGGTTGGAAACAGGCAAACGGAAGAGAATTCCACAGGCTTGCACTTCTCAGAAAAAGCTATGTTCATGGAATCTACGTTTTGATTTAGGCACAGATAAAGAGTGGAGGAAATTACTGACAGTGGTTTTAACTAGACGGGTGTTTATCATGAAGGATTGGTGAGGGGGGACCAGGGATTGGAGCTCGGACGAACACTTGCCATGGAAATAACGATAAAACAAAGACAGGCTCGCAACGTCTCTTCTGTGGGAAGAGAAGAGGGCATCCCCCACTAAGCCACGAAGTCCATTTTGTACTCTGTCAAGGCAGAATAGGCTGTTTTTTGAAGCTCCAGCCCAGATGTGGCAGCAGTACTCCATCTTTGGACGTACTTGGCTTTTATAGAGATAGAGATTCCATTTTCCCAGTGGCCTGGGCAACAGACTTTACATACGTGTTCCATTTCAGATGAGGAGTAAAGGACAAACCCAAGAGCTTGTCAAAACATGAAGCCTCCCGAAGATGAGAGCCATCCATTTCAATTGATGCTAGATGAGGAACAGAGCTTTGATGATGTAAAGTTAGGAGCTGGGTTTTAGATGCATTAAAAGTAACCAGCCACCTCTTCCCCCACTGAACGACGCGCTCAAGATCAGAGGAGAGAGAATCAGAGAGAGCTTTGTCATTTACGGCCTTTGATGTGTTGCCATAGATGGTCGTGTCATCAGCATAGATGTCAACGAATGAATTTAGTATGTGTTTTGGGAGATCATTGATGTAGATCAGGAAAAGAGTTGGGCCCAGGATGGACCCCTGGGGGACACCAGCATTAATACTGTAGGCCTCTGATTTCTGCCCATCAACCACTACTCTTATGGACCTATCAGAGAGAAATGATTTAATTATTGAGAAAACATTTCCAGTTATACCGTAGCTGGAAATCTTGTGAAGTAGGCCCTTATGCCAAACCTTATCAAAGGCCTTTCATATGTCAAGAGCAATTTCCCTAGAAAGGAAGCCTTTGTCGAGAGATTCACTAATCCTATGGGTTATAACTGTTAGCACATCAGCTGTAGATCTAGCAGAACGGAAACTATATTGCATGTCACTAAGGAGGTTATTTCTGCTGAGGTGGTTGACTATTTCTTTATTTAATATGGATTCCAGTAACTTATGACACACAAGAGACTTGTTGGTCTGTATTGAGAGGGGGATGATTTATCACTTGAGTTTTTAAATACAGAGCATACTGACGAGGTTTTCCAGGGTGTTGGAAAGCACTTCTCCTTAAGGCAACACTTAAACAGTTTTGTAAGTATGGGGGCAAGTTCTGGTCGAAGCTTTTTCAACACTATAATTGGAATGCCGTCTGGGCCAGTTGCTTTCCTGGAATCAAGGTTCTTGATTAGTTTGGCAACCTTGTGCACTTGTCTGTTGTAGGAGGAAATACAGGGAGTTGATGCCCTTCGTCGCAGAGGGTACGATCTCAGAGTAGTAGGGAACTCCAGAGGCGTTATGGCCCACTGATGTGTGGACAAGCCCTGGCACACTACCAACCCCTACCCCACTGTCTTGTAGGTGCCCTTGGTTGGGCAAAGACTAGAGGAACCAACCCTCAAATCAAACACCACTGCCTTGTGGGCCTTATCACAGCAAAAAGCTAAGAGATGGGAACTCTGACTTCAAATCCTATTGCTGCCTTGCAGTTTTCCCTAAAAGGCTATGGAACCTCATCCAGAAAGAAAAGGCGTAGTAGCGGACATGATAGGGCGACTGTCTACCTCAAACATGTTTGAATTTATTTAATTACTTAGATTTAGCAGGTGCACATTTTAATGACTAATGAGGTCAACTTTGACTGCGGGATAGTATTTCATTTACTGCGGGAACACTTTTTTTTATTTTTATTTTCCCAAGATGTTGGGGGGGGGGGCAATGCTTTCGGGCATTTCCGGCGATTGCCACCGGAAAAATACTGACAGAATTAGTGTTGCTTTTATTATACAAAAAAAGCCTAATCCACATGCAGCGAGCAAAAACTGTTGAATATTTATCTCCTCGAAGTTGAGCAAATTAAATAGACAGGCGACCTCCATTGTTAACTCGGAGATATTATGACTTATATGTGATATAAAAAGTTTTAAGAAGTTGTGAACCGACTGACCGCTTCTCTGAAAAAAGCCTTTCTTGGACATACACAAAAAGCGAACATATATACACACATTTTCGCTTTTATATATATATAGATAGATTATTATAATTTCTTGTTTGAATTAATGAATATTGTAATTTATTCAATTTTATCTATCTTTCCTATTTCATATAAATAAATAAAATTGCATCTCTCAAATAGAATCATAAAAATTAAAAATCAAAAATGCATGAGAAAACAATATAATTATTTACCTCAAAGATTTGTAAGATAGCTTCTAATTCCTCCCGATGTGCTTTGCTGGCTGAAATGAAATAAAATATTAAATTAAAACAATTCTAGATACTAATTTGAAAGCAGAAAAAATATTTGAAAATGTTAAGTTTGAATTTTTTTCTTAAAATATTTATAAAAACTAAAAAAAAAAAAAACAACTTTTCATGTTCAGCAGAAGCAGCCAAAACTTTTCATGTGACAAATTCATACAATTGAATAAAATTTTTTTAATCTTGTGATCATTTTTATTTGTTTGAAAAGCTTACACATACACCTTAACAGCAAGTGAAAACCGTTTGAGTTTGATTCATACAAACAATTTGTAAATAAACCGCATCTTTAGACAAAATATTTTAAAGTGACAAAATGTAAACAATATTTTAAACGTCCGACACACTTATTGAATTTTATAGATTCTGATAATTGATAATCAACTTGACGGATTTGTTTCTTATCGATAGAATAAAGGATATATTATTTAATTGTTGGAATTCTTTTGGAGATGAGTAATTTGTATATTTTATTTTTTTATTTGCAGTCCTCATCTGTATAGTTGTTGTTTCACAACGTTTCGGACAACTATTCCTCTGGCCTTCATCAGGTGATTAACTGCAACAGGATAGAAATCCTGAGTCTCGTAACTGTATGCCCGGTAATTACTGCCTTCCATAGTTGTTGTCTCACCACGTTTTCGGCCAACTATTCCTCTGGCCTTCATCAGGTTGTTAACTACGATGGGATAGAAATGATGAATCTTCAACTGTACCTTCAGTAATTATTACATTCCATAGTTGTTGTTGTCATCTCACGTTTTGGCCAACCAATCCTCTGGCCAACTTTGGATAGGATTGAAACCGCTATCTTCATCTTAATATATACCATTCCATATGGATCCGACAATGGATTGGTTGGTTGTTTTTGTTTTACGGCATATCAACCCTTTTCGGGTTATTTAATGCCGAATCCAGTGATTTTGAAGAACAATTTTTTAATAGAGTATATTTATTTTTTTAAGTCGGTTTCTATTTAACCCATAGTTGGGACCCTAACAGGTACTACCACTCCAGGTCAGAGTGGACCTGGGAGCAATGGCAATTAAAAGGTGGCTCCACACTCCCCAAAGCCCGTAAGCTGGGGCCTCACCATCGGATATAGTTTAAGGTCATATCCAGGACCTCCGACAATGGAAGATCAGATAACAAAAAACTTGGATTTATAAGACCAAAAAATCCAACCTTGATCGCTCTTCAGGGCCCGTGGCGCACTGGATAGAGACATTGAATCTCTACAGTTCCAGGTAAGCATTGTCTGAAGATAGCGGTTTCAATCCTACCCAAAGCAGGCCAGAGGATTAGTCTATGGAAGGCAGTAATTACTGAAGATACAGTTGAAGACTATCCTGTCGCAGCTAACAACCTGACAAAGGCCAGAGGAATAGTTGGCCGAAACGTCGTGAAACAACTATAAAGATGAGGATAAGTCCACAATAAATAAATAAAAAAAAGAATAAAGGATATTTTCAATTAAGGTTGGGGGGGGGGACAATTGCTACTTTCGGCTTTCAAAATATTAATATCACAAATGAATCTTGTTTAGAAAGCAAGTAAACATAGTGAAATTTTACATTTCTGAAAATTTTTAGATGAGGATTCATAATTTGTGTTACTTTTCTAATTTTGTGCACAATATTTCGATCAATGTAACATCAGGTGTCTCTTGTCCAACTTGCAAATTATTCTGTTCAACTCAGGAATCGACATGGAATTTTAATGGAACGTTTTATTTAATTTAGCATGCTTTCGTTCTGCCATGACTTAGTAGCACTCCTAAATATTTTATTATCACCCACATTGAGGATTGAACCTTGAACCTATAGAAGAGTGTAACTTACAACTGAATTTTTACAAAGTTTTTTTTTTTTTTTTGTATGGGGGTTTAAAATTAAAAAAAAAAAAAAATGACATGTGCCGAGCACAAATACGCATAACTGAAATTAGTAACCGAACGCTTTTACCGATGTAGCCACAATTATGCAGATGCTATGACATTGCAAATTATAGCTATTTCAAACGAAAGAAGGAATCAATGATTAGTGCATGCGCGGCTTGCAAATTGCGTCAAAAGGCAGGTTTTTATTTGACCCCTTCCTTCAAAGAAAATGATATTTCTACACAAAATAACTGAAAAAGTTTAAATATGATAATTTGTGACGGCGAGGGAGCACGTTTCGTAAGTTTCATAAGAAAAAAAAAAAATTGTGAGAACCGATGGGGGTGGTACAAGCAAAAATATCTGGTGCCATCAGCCAGAAATGAAACCAAAAGCAATATTTTGTAAGCAAAAAAAGAAATTAAAAAAAATAAAGGAAAAAATGACGGGTGTGAACTCACATAAGTTAGTAACCAAACCTTTTTAGCTATGTGACCACAATTATGCATCTGCTTTGACATCTCAAATTATAGCTATCTCAAATGAAAGAAGGTATCAACAATCAGCGCGGTTAGTCATTGAAACATTTCACTCTGCAATTCATCACCTTCCTTTTTGTTATACATGTTTTGTCATATAAATTAAGGAAGTTTTTATTTGGGTGCACCTGAACAATTGGAACCACTCCTTGTTTCAATTATTTCTGCGGATTATTATCGATTATTAGCAACTTTTTGCGAGATTATGTAGATTATTGTCCCTTATAATATGAAAGCGATTACCCTTCTCTCACTCTTTTCAAAAAGCATTCTATACTTTCACCTAACAATTTAATAAAAAAGATATCGTAAAACTTGAATTAATCTTGAAAATATTATGGTTCACCTGAACAATCATCACCCCCCCCCTACTCTTTACAAATGTTTTCCTTTTCGTCTGTTTTTAAATATTTCTGTTAATTATTTTGATTGGTCACAAAGTTATAAAATTATTAAAAAAAATTTGAAAAAAAAAAAAAAAAAAAAAAAAAAATCAATATTTAAAGATTTGGAGGGGGGGGGGGTTCAGTTTCAAATATTTAGAACGGATTCAGCCCCCACCCCACCATTATCTTTTTTTTGTTTCCTTTTTCAACTTTAACTTTGTCGCTCCCCACACCTTGTCATTTTTTTTTTTTTTTTTTTATTTACAACTTTTTTAATTACATTCCTTGGAATTCGACAGAAACTTGTTGCAAACTTGTTTGTAGAAAAAGGAGTAGAATATTGCTAGGTTTTCTATAATTAAAATGTTTTATATGCGTAAATGCGCGGTGTTTATACGTTGTCTCTTTTTTCAACTTATTGTATAGTCACTTCTTTTCACCGTCATCGTTTTGCCTTTAACAACCCGCACTATTTTTAAAATAGTATTTTCAAGATTAACGATGTCTTTTTTATTAAATTGTTAGGTGAAAGTACAGAATAGTTACAAAACACAGGTTTCTAAATAATAACAATATTATTTCAGCATGGGTAGTTTTTTATTAGGTAGGGAGGGGTCTGCTAACAATAAATATTACATCTAAATACGGCACAAAATTTACCACTTGGATGATATTAATACCTGTTTCTTGGGAAGAGTAGGAGTGGTGGCACTCATGTTCATATAAAAATTTAACATAATTTAAGGTATGATTTACCAAAAAAATATTATGTTTAATCTACATAATCTCTCAAAAAGTCGATAATAATTGATAATGATCCACAAAAATAGATGAAACCTTAAACTGTTAAAAAAAATCAAAATCAAAAATGAAAGGAAGTTTGTTTTTTATTTGTTTTAATTAAAGAATCGTAATTACATTTGAATTTTTGTTTCTTTTGAATAAAAATTTAACCCTCATTGGATTTAAACCGCTGATTAAAAAAAAAAAATAAATAAATAAAAAAAAAAATCGAAATAAGGAAATTCTTTTTTTGTTTTAATATAATTAACCACCAAAATTACAAAACAATCCTTTTTAAATGAGAAAAAAAAACAAAAAAAAAACGACCACCCTTAGACGTGCGCGAACCTCAAAACCAATGATCATGATACAACCTCCTAATCCACTGGGTTACAGCGCTGATTGCGAAATCAAAATGGAAATTCTTTTATTCAAACAAATTCAAAGAACAATGGTTAATGCATGCGCAGTTGTTGAAATCGTTTACAAAAAAACGACTTTAACTGACCCCCGCTTCATGTAAAACGCAATTTCTATACAAAATAATCGACCATTTTTTCCAATTTTTACATATGTGTCCAAGAGATTGGTCTTTATAACAATACCAGGTTTGTGACTGTTTGATGAGGCTGACAAAAGTTTTTAGCAGACCTAGAAACCCACACACACAAACAGGTCCCTTTTATATAATAGACTAGCTTGGGTGCCCGGCACTGCCAGGGTGTTTGTGTGTGTTGAGCAAAGAAAAAAAAAAAAAAAAAAAGTAGTAGTAGTAGTATGCAGGCAGGCTCGAACCCGTGACACAAAGGCGGAAAAGAAAGTAGAAGAAAACCTGACATCTTACCGCTACTGCATGATGCAACCGAAAGTGTAAAGCGTTCAAATTTAGCGATATCAATCAAAAAGTTGACGTGCAGAAATGACATTGCTTTTAAACCTCCACCGAAGATCATTTTTAATGTGGGGGACTCCTTTACTTCACTGCTACCAAAGACTGTCAATGCTATTTAATGTGTGTGTGTGGGGGGGGGGGATGTCTGATATGAAGGGTTTATGTAACCGACGTGAGAAGGCTGACGAAAAAAGCCTTTCTTAGAAATACATAAACGTTCACGTCCATTTCGCCTTTTATATAATAGACTAGCGGGGGTGCCCGGCCTTGCCCAGGTGTTAGGAGGTGTGTGTTGAGTAAAAAAAAAAAAAAGTAGTAGGCAGGCAGGCTCTAACCCGTGACACGAAGGCAGAAAAGAAAATGAAAGAAAACCTGACATCTTACCGCTACATCTTGAAGATGTTTGCTCATCAAATGATCAAAATTCAGCCGCTATGTGGAAATTTCTTGCAGAATTTCATCATTTTGTCGCATCATTCGATGACATTTGGCCAATATTTCTTGCATTCCGTCATCGATTTGTTCGATCAACTGCAAAGCGTCACGTTTGGCTTTTTCACAAATCGATTCGTATTCCGACCAGATTTGCACGTTTTATTGTGCAGTCCGATTTGAATTCTTAAACAAATTGCAAAACTTTTGTTTTACTCTTTAGTCATGACACGTGCACAACTCGAATGCATACACATCCAAGACAATGGCCGAATCCTTAAATAGAAAATAGCCTCCAGTTTGTAGTAGAATAGAGGATCACATTTGAGACTACTAAGACAAAGCTCCTTTCCTTTAACAATTATAAGAAACCTTTCCAACCCCGAATTGCCATGGCAGATAGCACTCTGCCAAGAGTCCAATGTTCAAAGACTTTGACCTAATATTTTCAACCAAAATGATAAAAACATAAAAAATACTGACAAGTCTGCTGCAAAGAAAGTATCTCCTCCTACTGGGTTAGAAAATTTTCACATCTGCCAATATCCTATATGTCTATAAAGCCTCCACCCATGCATGGATTATTAGGGTCACATTTCAGGAAGTGCACTAACCTTTTCCTTTCTGACAAATTGTTATGAATGGTCATATAATGTAAGCTGAAAAAAGGGGTTCTCCCAAATCTATTTTTTATAATTCAATTTTAGTCGTATAGGTCTCTACATGGCTTTGTAATCCAGTCTGCCGCTTTCACATCTCTCTCAGGTTGTTCTCACGTGAAGATGCAAGAACTCCCATGACAGAGTTCAAGTAGAAAAGGTAATTCTCTACCGTTTACAGAAAAGGGGTTAGTTCCCTTTAATCGTGTATTATCATCCTTACAACTTTAAATTTTGTCGCTTGTACGACTCCAGTTGTGAGTCCACCTGCAAGTGTTGTGCTGGAAAGTAGGTACAAACTAACTTTCGGATGTTTGTAACCTGCATTTCAGTTTCTGTGTTCTGAGAAGTTTCCAGGAGTTTGCTGTGGCAAGTGAAAGGTGTCCAACAAGATGTTCAATGGAATGGTAGGATCTGGTATTCCTAGTGGAAGAGTGATACTCACAGTTGGTTAAAATGCCAAACCCAAATGGAATTTGTGACATTTACAGTTTGTCGTACAATAAGTCCTTGAGTTCACGTTTCTGTGTTGTTTCAGTAGTATCTTGGCAAGACTTGTTGATCAAGTAAGAAATCCCTTTAAACAGAACCATAATGGTGATTGTACTGCCATCCCATTTTTGCGTTTCTCCTGATGGAGTGATGTTGTTTTGGACATAAGACTTCAATGTGTAATCAGATTTTCCAATTCATCAAGGATTCAGCAGGGGAGCTCCCATTTGGTGTATAAGGGTTTGGTGCTGCCTTATATAAAAAGTTTCCATTATTTCTGATTTTGTCCCTTCTCCTCAGAGTTTTAAAAAGGCTCTTTTGAAATTATTCACAAGATGTCAAACCTGCCCATTTGACTGTGGATAGAATGGTTGTGGACGAATGTGGTTGATACCATTTTGTTGACAGAAAGAAAATTTGGCTGAACTATAATAAATACGATGCCATTGTCAGAGATCAAGGTCTCAGGGATACCAAATCTGTTAAAAATTTCCTGATGTTTGGAAATTGTTTCTTCAGAACTGATAAGTGACATTGAAAAAAGTCTCAGGCCATTTGCTGTAGACATCTACAACAATGAGAAAAGATTGTCCATTTGTGGGTCCTGCAAAATCTATGTGGAGGCATTACCAGGAGGAATCTGGAACAGGCCATAAAGAAAGCATAGATTTGTGAGGTGATTCGTCTGCTAGCTGGCATTTGGTACAAGCGTGTGCAAGGTCTTCTAGTTGCTTATCTATATTTGATCAATAGACGTAACCACAAGCTAAAACTTTCATAAGATTATGCTTTTGTGCCTAAAATGGAATTGTTTGAGAATCATGTTTTGCAAGGATGAAGGAATGATGACTCCCTTCGGCAAAAAGAAGTACTTCAAATAGGAAGATTTCTGTTCGAAGAATGGTAGTAACTGTTTATTCGGGGATATAGTTAGCCGCGTGATATGGTGATAGCTGATGACTTCTTGCAGGAGAGGGTCAGAAGCTGTGACTTCGTTAATCATGTGGAAGTAATGTAGCTGTGAGCGTTGAAGAGATTTTTGGCTCCAAGGATACTGCTGCAACAACCAAATCTTTAAATAATTTTTGGTGTGTGTTAATGAACCTCAACAAAGCATCTGCATGTTCAATCAAATTGGTTGAAAGGTACTTTATCAAAAAAATCATAATCAATTAGCGTGCTAGCCCACTATTGTAATCAATTAGCGGTATACACAGGAATGCCTTTCTTGGATCAGAAATGCTTACAGAGGTTTGTGGTCTGTGATTAATATGAAATGACATCCTTAAATCATTTTATAAAATTTTTTATGGTATATATATTATTGTCAAAAGCTTCTTTCTCGATTTGGCCATAGTACCTTTCCGCTGGTGTCAATGTGTTTGCTTTACTGATGCCAACAATAGGAGCCACCCATCTCGAGTAGTTTGTTGATTCTATTACTCAAGTTTCCTAGAAGTAAGTTAGTTCCTTTTCTACTATGTTGTGAGTTAAGACGCAGGACGTTTGGGTCAAATTATTGGCTTGCTATCTGCTTTCAACTTGAAAGTGGCTTTGATCTTCGTACAACATCTCACATCCTTTTAAAAAACATCACTGAACTTAATTGTTTGAGTACCATATTCTTCATATTTTGAGCTTATTTGAGGGAAAATGTATTGGAAACAGATTTCAATGTGACGGTGAATTGTTTATCCTGAAAAGAGATGGAACAATTTAGTCCACCAGTAAATCAAGTTTGCTAAGTTTTATCCAGGTGTTCCGAGAAATAAGGGTGATATCAGATGGTGTGCCAAATTGAAAAAACTGATATTTTGTTTAAACAAATGCCAATATATTTTCAGTGGGATTTGAAATCAACTTTGAAAATTGCAGACACTGAATTTAATTTTCTCTGCTCGTTTTTTTATAAGTTTGGTGAGATTTACTATCAGATGATTAGGAGGTGTGGCCATTTTCTTTATGGTTAAGTTTATGTGGTTTTTGAATCGACAAAAACATGCATCACTGCAAGACCAGCATGTAGACGGTGGAGTTTCCTTTGGACCTTTAGATTTGTCGTTAGAATGGATGTGACTAACTTGAGATGGTTGAAAAGATAGTGTGGATTTTTGCTGGACCAACACGGCGTCTTTTCTTAATTTTACATTCTATTATATTTTGTTGTCAAATCCTGAACTGTTAACTTTTTGTCTGTCTAAAGGTTTGCTAGCAGTTGGGAATGTATTTCCGAATCATTTGATGATTGTAGACTTGCTCTGAAGATTAAACATTTAAACTGATTTTTCGTGAATGTTTGAAGATGAAATCTCTCATGATTCACACGCTCAACATGTGTCATTAAGTGACAAAATCATTTGACTGGTTTTTGCCTACTTTGAAACAGTTGTAATGGATGTTGAAAAGAGATTGTTGTTCTCTAAAAATGCTTGTTAGAATCATAATGGTCTCAGTGAAGATCAAATCGGAGGTCGTTTGGATAAAATAAAATTCACAAACCTTTCGTTTTCCTTTGTACCTAATTTCTGTATAAGTAAAGTTTCTTCGAATAATCGGTTTTGTTTGGGAATTCATGATGAGAAATATCCTTCCATCACAAATTAATTGAAAGTATACCTGTTTTTAACATTACAGGTAAATTCTAAAATTGCATTTGAAAGGTGAACACAACTGAATTACCGGTGTCTTGGAACTGAAATTTTTGTGTTAATGTGGCTATTAAATTTAGTTGAGCTATTTCAAATTGTTCTTGCGGTTGTAATAGAATTTGCTTAAAAACTTCTGCAGAAATAGATTGATTTTTTTTTTTTTTAAAAGTTTGATTACTCGTTGCCAATTGTTATGAATGAACCTTTTATTTGTAAGCTAAAAAAATGGTTCTTCCAAATCTATTTATAATTCAATGTTCTCCACGTTGCTTTGTAATCCAGTCTAGCGCTGCTAATCTCACTTTTCTCTCATGCGATTCTTGCGTGAAAACATGGTTAAAATAGGGGAGGTAACTGCCTTTTACAGAAATAGGAGTTACTTCCCATTGAAAGTGTGTTATCGTCCTAACAACAAGTACTTTTATGGAATGTGCTCCAATGAACTTAGTTCATTTGTATCCAGTCAACAAAAATACCTCTGACCTACACAAGAAGCAAGATCCTACCTTTAACTGTAAAGGTATGTAAATGTCAAAAAACTTTCTACTTAAATAGCTTCTTTCATCAAACCATTTGCCTTTGGAATTCCCTTCCTGCTTGCTTCCCCTAATTGAACCAATATTCAGACATTTAAATGTAATATGTATACAAACATCTTGCTGCCAAACTTCCCACTTAGATTGACCTTACGCTACATTTCCAGGTTCACCGACTCAAAGTGGCAGCACCTGTCATATGTCAATCTATAAGTTAACTAAAATTTGTTTGCTGACTATTTAATTACAAATAAATGCGGACAAAATTAATCCATAAATAGAAATACTTGAAGTATAAAAACCTTTTTACCAAAATGATGGAATTCAGCATTGAAATAACATGTAAAAGGGTTGATATGCCATAAAACAAAACAAGTCGATACAATTACCTTTTTTTTTTTAATCAAAACTGAAACATTTCTATTTTCGTAGTTTAAGACATTATTCTTACTCAATTTCGATTCAACAACTCAACTTGTTATCCGTTAGCAAACAAACTTTCATCTTTGAAATACTTACCTCTTTGTTTCAGTTCAGTTTCAACATTCACAAAGACATCATAAAAGACGTAATATATATGCGAGTAATTCTCATCAAAGAATGCTTTTTGTTCCTGAATATCATATGTTTCTGGAAAAAAAAAAAAAAAATTTTTAAATAAAATATGGATGGACAGAATTACAAGATAAGGAACATAAAAATATTATTATTGGAATCATTTGAGACGAGTAATTTGTATATTTTATTTATTCGGGACCCATGGTGTAGTGGATAGAGGCATTGGATCTCTATGGTTTCAGGTGAGCACTGTCTCAAGATTGCGGTTCCAATCCTACCCAAAGCCGACTAGAGGATTAATTGGCCAAAACATGGTGAGACAACAACTATGGAAGGCAGTAATTACTGAGGATACAGTTAAGAGATGCAGCATTCCTATCCCATCGCGGTTAACCAACTGAAGAAGGCCAGAGGAATAGTTGGCCAAAACGTGGTGAAACGACAACTATGAAGATAAGGATAACAGTCCGCAATTAAATAAAATATAAAAGACATTTTTGTTTCTTTTTAGACAAGGATTAATATTTTGGATTATTCAGATTACTATTCTAATCTTGGTGGTTATTTTCACCATTTTTTCCAGGTTCCCAAATTAAAAAAGGTACACCTGAAGAAATGTAATAGAGCCACTGACACTGGGAGCAGCAGCAGCAGCAACCACATAGATATGCAAATGGCCGAGCCGGCTGTGCGAAGTGACGTCACAGCAGAGACGAGGAGAAATGAATTGCTTAAATATTTAGAAAAAATGTGTTGTTAGAAATACCAGATGTAAATGCTTTTTGTTTAAAACTGAAAAACGAGTTTCTTCCTTCTGTTTCTTTGATATAATGACTACGTTACAGAAGGTCAGAAGTTCCATCAACGAAGATGTGAAAATAACCAAGATTAAAGTAGAAATCCAAATAATTTAACTCTTTCACGATACCCAATCTCATTCTCAAGGCTCCATTTAAACTGACTCTAAAATTCTTAAATCCTCTTGTATTGGACAATTAAAAAAATTTCAAACTATGAGGCATTCTGAAATTAATGCCTTCTATTTTTTCATTCTGCCTAGAAGGATTATAGGGCATTGCAAATTACATTACGATGACTGAACTTATGCATTCACGACCTGAAAGTTTCAACTCTCTGTTGCAGAAGAAAGTCATGAATGGGCGTCAGAAGCAGAGATGTGTCACTGAATTCTTGGCAAAAGCGCATTGAGAATGGTGGTGACTATGTAGAAAAATAAATTCTGGAGCACAAAAGGTCGCTCATTTTAATGGTATCACTCCTGCCTTCATAGCTCTTCAAATTTTGGAGGAAAAAAAAAAAGGTTTTATTTTTTGAACAACTTTGCTATTTACATCCAATAAATATGGATTAAAACAATTACAATTTTATAACAATTTTGTTCAATAATTAATTTCATAACCAAACAATACTGCAACAATTCAATTATTCAAATTAAAAAAAAATTTGATAAAAAAATTAAACAAATATGAAAGCTTTAAGAACTCTCCCTGCAACAATGGGTTCGTACGGATATGTAACAATTAGAAGGCGGTTAATAGACATGTAACAATTAGAAGGCGGTTAATAGAGCAGTATACATGAAAAAAACTTAAATTAATAAAAATATTTCAATCATATAGATAGAAAAAGATTTATCTAAGAAAGGATCTTTTATAAAAATCTTTTCAATCTAAGGGAAAAAAAACTTATTTTTTGCGCCCTGCATGGTTAAATATTTGGTATTATTTTAGAAAAAGCGTGAACTTGAACTAGTAAATAAAAATATATTGTTTTGTAGATTTCGGTGTGCTAAAAAAGAATCTGAAAACCGTATCCATCGCAACTTAATAGTTTCAGAGATATTAATATTTTTCCAAAAGGATTATTTTCTTTATAAAATCAGCTATAAAGGCGTAAGTCGGCTGATTATGCATGCGCACAGACCAAAGAGAAATCATATTTTTTTTTTTTTTTAAACCAGCATTTTATTAGTTTCCGTAAGTAAAAAGTAAATATCACAACGCATCGTATTTGTTCACATAATTTTGATTCTTGTGCGCACGAGCGTAAAATAACTTGTCACATTGCAGAGGAATTTTTAGCGGGCATTTTAAAAAAAAAAAAAATGTGGTTCATTTTTGTGTGTTTTTAATGCTTTTTAATTGATCTAAAAAGAACTCAGTTTTCATGAGCAGTTTACAAAAACATAACCGTTTTTCTGCAAGTGAAAACTTACTAACAGCATTATTTTTACTATAAAATGAGATAAGAACTTTTTTTTATTTCATAAAAATATTTCTTGTAATTTAAAATGTCCACCATGTATACATGCGCCTTGTGAAATGTCACGTGACTACTGCTCATGCATAGCGTAAATGAAGTCAGTGAAATGGCCTCTGTGTGCATGCACAATCAGCCGACTTACGCCATTATAGCTGATTTTATAAAGAAAATAATCCATTGGAAAAATATTAATATCTCCAAAACTATTAAGTTGCGACGGATACGGTTTTCAGATTCTTTTTTAGCACACTGAAATCCACAAGAAAAAAATTTTTTTTCTACCAATTCGAGTTCACGCTTTTTGTAAAATTTTACCAAATATTTTCCCCCTCTTTTAGACTGTAAGGATTTTGCTGTTTTTCATGCTATTTTTTTTCAATAAAAATGTTATATTTTTGTGAAAACATGAAGTTAAGCAATGAAATTTGCAATATATTTTTGTGCTAGAAATCAAATTATTTCACTGGAAATACCTAGAAATTAATGGTTTTCAAGTAATCTACAGGAAATGCACATCTGTTGCAATACCTTAAAAATACCATGTATTCTTTTTTTTAAAAATAAACTGATAAAATTCAAGTTGAATTGTAATGTATTTTCGAAATCTAATACTAGAGTTCTCTTAAATTGGACCCATTACAAAATTTCCCAATTATTTTTGCAATATAAATTCTGCATAATACCGAAAAGGTTTCGTTTTGAACATCAAATTAGTTTCAAATATGTAAAATTGTAAATGAAAGTGTGAAAATTTATAAAAATCAAGATAAACAAATAAAATAAATTTTATCTAAAAAACAAGTTGCGTCACCAAATCTAACAGAAAATAAGTGACCTTTGATCTTTTTTCAACAAAAAAAAAAAAAAAAAAAAAAGCGGCCTTTGGAAATAATTTGACAGGAAAATAAATACAAAAATAGATAATTTTTAATCTGTAGTATTTCCAATTACATAATACTTTATCGGAATTTTTGAGATGATGGGATTGATAATTTGGATTAAAATCACTACTGCTCTCCTTTTGGATGGCATTCTCACATTCCGACCGATGTAACCTCCAACCTTTTTCAAGTGCATCTTGTTAAACTCCAG
Source organism: Euprymna scolopes (assembly GCF_053919585.1). NCBI lineage: Eukaryota > Metazoa > Mollusca > Cephalopoda > Sepiida > Sepiolidae > Euprymna > Euprymna scolopes. The sequence continues at coordinate 4,296,805 of NC_136517.1, forward strand.
TAATCTGTATGAAATTTCAGGAAATTATTTCATAACACTTAAGGGAAAATTTTGGGTCAATCCATAGAAAAACATGAACTGAAAAGGTTAATAAAAATGAATATATTATAAAACAGTGAAATGAATCATAATATTCAACTTTTGCTAATAAATTTTATTCTAGTCATAAATTATTTCATATTCACCAATTTAAAGGCTCCAAAATTATTTTTGAATGTCAACTCTACCCCTGTAAACATTATGCCCAATATACTTTTGCAAAATACTCATCATGGATTAAAAATTTAAAAAAAATGGCCACTAGGTTGATTTCTTAAAGTGTTAATTTGAAAGTAATTTCTGGTTATTGCTATAATTAGTTTCCAAATAACTGTTTAAAGATTGTAAAATCACTTTAGATTTTTCTCAGTCATATTTTTATCTACACATAATAAAATGAAGTCACTTCTAACTCCTCTCATCTATATTCAGGTACTATAGGACTATAAACATAGGCAGTCGTTAAAATTTCAATACAATGATGCTTCCCATCAATAACTGATGCATATTTACAGTAAATATAAGTCAGTATGATTTAATTTCACATTTACCTACATTAATTCTAACCTCTTCACAAAACAATCATATTTAGAAAGAGGAATCATAACTTACTCGCTATACAGAACCTACTAATACTCTCCAATCTAACACCAGTATTTCTCCTTCATTGCACACATTTTTCACCTCAGGCCATCAATGTTTAATTTTCTTACTCCGTGATATTATCTATCATAAAATATTCCTTCAGTAAAAAGAGTTTGCTCTCTCTACATCAGAAACATATTTTCAGCACAATTTGATTGGTTGACTATAATCATATTGGAGTATTCCTTGAATATAATTGCCAAACAATAAACAAACATGGCATCTCCATTTATTCATAAAGTAAAATGCTTTCACTTACAGAAAATAAACTGTAGACTATGAAAATTCTGTTCTTAGATTATTTGGATGACTGCACTCATCTTGAGTGTTATTCTCATTCTGATCAAGATAGACCAGAAGAAATTTACAGGTTACACCGGCCGAAATGTTGCGAGAAAATTACTCAGGATGAGAACAGTAATCAGAATGATTGAAATATTCTTGTATTATTACTTACTAGTGCGGGTGGGGTGGGGGTGGACATCCAGCTCTGCCCAATCGTAAAATACGCTTAAATATATTTAATTTGTCCAGATTTTGTATATATTATTATAGAATCGTGATTTCAAAAGTAAAAAAAAAGTATTTGGATGCCATCAGCTAGAATTGAAAGCAAAACTGTAGCATTCAAAGCTGGTGACGTTAGCACTGTACCAACGTGACACGCATATGAACTGATTAAAAATTAATAATTAAAAATAAACTAAGATGAATGTACAAAATGTATAACTATTTTTCAATTTTTAACAAACTAACGTAAGGTAAACGAACGATGAAAACAGAAAAATGAACATGTGAAAAATGGCTTAAATAAGTCTGTTCCGATATGAAAATTTTAAAAAAATCGGTGGGTACCTGGGTGTTTTTGGGTGTCGCTAAGAATAAGCGAAGTAAAAAAAAAAAAAAAAACCAGAAAAATGAACGTTACGTGAAAAATGGCTTAAATAACACTGATTCAATGTTTAAAATTTAAAAAAAAAAAAAAAAAACACCTCACACCACGATTCGAACACAAAACGTTTAGATAATGAACCAAGGCCTTAAAAAACTGAGCTAAAGCAACGTACATGAAATTTGTTCGGTTTTTCAACTATTTAAAGTAAATCAGGTCACGACGTCATCTGACGCATGTATAGAATCGGTCATTGTCACGAGAGGACGGTTTTTTGTTGTTGGATTTTTCAAATGATAATGTCTATCAGAATAATATTTTGCATGATAAAGGCTTACCTCCCATTTTTTTTTTTTAGCTGTTTTTATGATGTTTCTATTCAAAGCCATTAAAATGAAACTTAGTTATGCTAATTAGTTTAATCTACTTGAAAACATAATTATAATCTACAAAATTTCCTTTCATTTGATATGCTACAAGCCATATTTTGTTAATTTCTTTTTTTTAGATACTTTGAATGATCATAACTCCAGTTTTGATGGGTGGATTTAAAAAAAAACTAAAGATGATATTCCTTTGTTTTTAATGCTCTTTTCAAAAATGCACCATGAAAAATCCAAGATGGCAACCAGGAAATCCAAGATGGCCACCACGACACAATTCAAAGAAATTATTAATAAAATATGGCTTGTAGCATATCAAATGAAAGGACATTTTGTACGGATTACAATTACGTTTTTAAGTACATTAAACTAATTAAGATAATTAAGTTTCATTTTAATGGCTTCAAGTTCTGAAAATTATTGGGTAAGTTTCTACCACTATTTTCCTCCTAGCAAGTGCAATTTTGGCATGGTTAGGAGGCTTGCATATCTCTAGGACCTGGATAGCTATGCTGGCGAGAGATTTATCTCCTGGTAGGGTCAATCAAGCTAGACAGGTTGAAGGATAGAGATCAGACTAAGAGCACTCACTGGTCCTCCGGGTTGGGAGTTCGAATAAGGCCAACAACCCAATTCTGTAAAAGAAAAAAGTTACAGAAACTGCAACAACATCATCTGTTGTCCTGGAAGAATCCTCTCTAGTAGAGTTCATGACGCGAGCAGGTGAAAGCCTCTGGGAAGCCAGTGCACTGACAACCCTTCTGATGACCAAGGCTAAGACCAGGATAGGGACCTGGAACATCAGAACCCTATACGAGACAGGCAAGACTGCATAGGTGTGAAGTGAGATGCACAAATACAATCTTAAGATTTTAGGACTTAATACCAGACCATTTTTTTTCTTTACATCGAATAAACTCAAAGCATTTTTGAAAAGAACATAAAAAACAAAGAAATATTATCTTTAGTTTTTTTAAATCGGTCCATCAAAACTGGAGTTATGACCATTCAAAGTATCTAAAAAAGAAATGAACAATGGTGTGTATGGAGTACTGTTGTCACATTTGGGCTGGTGCATCTGCTACTAGTCTCTTGCTCCTGGACAGGGTCCAAAAGAGAGTCGCCAACCTAATAGGTTCCAAACTGTTATCTAAGCTTCAGCCCCTGTCCCATTGAGGAAATGTTGCATCCCTCTGCTTATTTTACAAGTATTTTAATGGTGGATGCTCTGACGAACTACAAGCCCTTGTGCGCCCCCTCGACGAAAATAACCCCGACAAACCCAACAAGTAGTGAAGTCCCACCCTTACACAGTCGAGATCCCGAGGTGTAAGAAAGCCTTTTACTCTAATAGCTTCTTCCCCAGAACTGCTGGACTTTGGAATTCTCTTCCAGTTTCCTGCTTTTCCGACTGTACTGACATACAGAAGTTCAAGTATAATGTGAACAGACATCTTGCTGCAAAACTCCCTACATAGTATCCCTCCAACTTAGGTCCCTATCCCTTACATCAATGTGGCAATGTGCCTTGTTTGGGATGAAAATGTAATAAAAAAATTTTTTTTTAAAGTGGAAGAACAAGACTGACAAGTGGAGACACCATCATCTACTCTGGACAAGAAGGCCAACCACACATGTACGGTGCAGCGCTGCTGATGACACCCGAGGCAACACAAGCACTGTTGTCCTGGGAACCTGTATCTTCAAGAATTCTCATGGCAAGATTCAACTCCAAAGGCAGGAAGTCACAATAACGGTGAATGAATTTTTGACGCTACCACCGAATATTAGAGAATGTGTTCGTGAATTGCCAACAAGTGACATCGGCGGACGAGATGGCTTGAAGATCTTAATAAAGAAACTGGATGACATATATTTAAAGGATGAACACACGCGCGCTTACATGACTTTTAAGGAATTTTACACTTATAAAAGACCGTCAGGTACCAGTATAAATGACTTTCTTGTTCGTTATGAGTTTTTGTACCAAAGATTAAAAAAATTCTACATTATTTTACCGGAAGGAGTGCAAGCTTTTCTTGTTTTGAACGCGGTTAACATATCGGAAGAGAACGAAAAATTAGCGCGGACAACGTGTTCTGTTTTGACGTATCAAAACATGAAGGAATCGATAAAGAAAGTATTTGGTGAATTCAACAACGAACACTATAGACAGATGAATGAAAAACTCAACATAGAGACCTGTACTACTGCCGCAGAAAGTCCATTCAGCAACGGTACTGTAGAACGTCATAATTTGATAGTTGCTGAGGCAATGAAAAAAACAATTGACGATGAGAAGTGTGAACCTGAAATTGCCTTGGCATGGGCTATTTGTGCAAAAAATGCCCTCCTCAATTACTCTGGACACAGTCCAAATGAACTTGTATTCGGTTTCAATGTAAATACACCCTCAATTCTGACAGACCAGTTACCTGCTATGGAGTCCTCTACTACAAGTGACATGGTGAGAAAAAATTTAAATGCTCTCCATAGTGCAAGGAGAAACTTTTTGGAAGCTGAGTCCAGTGAGAGAATTAGGAGAGCTCTCAGGTCTAATGTCAGAACTTATGCTGATGAAGATTATGCTACCGGAGACCAAATCTATTATCGGAGGCAGGGTTTTAAAGGATGGCGTGGTCCAGCAAAAGTGTTGGGCAGAGAAGGCCAGTTTGTCTTAATCAGACATGGCGGAGCATTTTATAGGATGCATCCGTGCCAATTGATGAAAGTGAATAAAAACAACGAAAAAAGAACAAAAAAAGCTGAAATGCTGAGAAACACTACAGAAGGGAAGAATGAATACCTTCCAGTTGAGGAGGAGGAGTTGCAGAATCAAGTGGTAGAAAGTGAAGATATAGACAGAGAAGAAGTTGTTGATAGTTCTACCAGTTTAAGAGATAAGACTGAAAAACCTGGCCGAAATAAGACCATAACTTATAAAATAAATGGAAGTGAGGAGTGGAAGAAAGGAAAGGTTATGTCAGTACAGCCTAAATCAACTGGCAAATATAGTCATTGGATCAATATAGAACCTGAGGATGAAAACGAGGATCAAGTTTGTATCAACTGGAATCATATTGATCATTGGAGAGAAGTGCCCCAATATACTGAACAGGAAAATGTAGTCCTGCTCACCGCTGAACAAGAGCAGTCGAAAGCTGTAATGGATGCCAAGCATAAAGAAATAAAAAACATGAACACCTATGAAGTATTTGAATGTGTGCCATACACAGGTCAAAAAACAATATCCACAAGATGGGTGATTACTGAAAAATTCAAGGATAATCAGAAAACAATGAAAGCTCGCCTTGTAGCACGAGGCTATGAAGAAAATAGTAATCTGAAAACGGACTCCCCAACATGTAGCCGTGAAGCTATGCGAATGGTCATGCTAACCGCATCAATAAAGAATTGGATGCTGCAGACCATAGATTTTACCTCAGCCTTTTTGCAAGGTGGTATTTTAGAGAGAGATGTGTACCTGAGGCCACCATCTGATGTTTGTCCTAAATCTCAAGTGTGGAAATTAAAAAGATGCATCTATGGATTGAATGATGCTCCACGGGCATGGTACAAGAGAGTTACTCAGGCTTTGATTGAATTAAAAGCAGTAGCAAGTGCTTATGATAATGCATTGTTTTTGTGGCATGATATTAAAGGAAATTTGACTGGAATTCTTGCTATGCACGTGGATGATTTTGTTTTCTGTGGAAACACAGAGTTTGAAAGGGATGTGATTGCAACATTGAAAGAAAAATTTAAGGTGGGATCTCATGAAAGTGGAACATTCAAATATGTTGGACTGAATGTTAATCAACAGGAAAATGGGATCACTGTAGAACAAGATCTATATGTATCTTCCATATCTCCAATAGAAATAAGCAAAGGGAGGATACTGAGGAAAAATGATGAACTGAATGAAGAAGAAAAGCATGAGTTGAAGAGACTTGCAGGTCAGATGATGTGGGTTTCAACTCAAACACGCCCTGATATAGCTTTTGATGTGTGTAAAATGAGCAACACTGGAAAGCATCCCAAAGTAAAAGCCTTATTTGAGGCGAATAAAGCCTTATCAAAATTGAAATCCAAGAAGGGTTCTATAACATTTCCAAAATTGGGAAAGCCCTCAGATTTACACATTTTGTGTTATACTGATGCCTCTTATGCCAGTCTGGAAGATGGATCTTCACAGGGTGGTTTTGTTGTCTTTATTGGAGGAAGTACTGACAAAATGGCCCCCATGTGTTGGGCGTCAAAGAAATTGGACAGAGTGACAAAAAGCCCATTGGCCTCAGAGACTCTTGCTCTGAGTGAGGGAGCTGATGCTGGTGTTTTGACTGCGGTTATGATACAAGAGGTATTTCAGTTATCTAAATTGCCAGACGTTCTCTGCAAGACAGATAATGCATCACTTGTGGAGACATTGAATTCCAACAATCTGGTAAGCGATCGACGATTGAGAATAGATGTAGCAAGGCTGAAGGAAATGAAGAGTAGAGGGGAGATACAGATAGAATGGATCAAGGGTTGTGATCAGGTCTCTGATTGTTTGACCAAGGCAGGAGCTTCGTCTGAGCTTCTAAGGGACTTGTTAAATCAGAAATAAATTATTCACTTGAGGACAGCAGCAATGTTAATGTAGACATTGGTTACCTCCCTTGCTTGTGGTGATATAAATAGGAGTCGGCCATCTTGGTTTAGTCAGTTCGTTCGTACAGTTTAGACAGACTACATGTGTCTCAACAAAGGAGACATGAAGTTTTAAACACAACGGAAGTTGGCACACGTTTCTCAATTCAGCTATGGAAGCACAGAATCGATACAATTTTCAATTATATTTTATGTTTATTTTTTTAAATTAATTAAACAGTTATTTAAAAAGATATGCAATGAGGTTTTGTTTTTATTTAAACCTGCATAATTTATTACAATCTTTTTTTATCAATTATTTTTTAATCGATCTTTTTATCAATTTTTTATTTTTTAATCACATCTTTTTCACTCCAACGTTTTCATTGCGTCTCTTGACGCTATGTTTATTTTGAATAATACGCTACTAGTGACACCTTTTGGGAATCACGAGAATGTAGGATCAACAAGGGCAGACAATCGACTTTATGCACCAACTTTATGACCACCTGTTTGGGTGCGGAGGGAAAGGCAATGTACAATGAACACAATTTTACATGAAACGAGCATCTACACGTTGACCCCCACCCCCCAACAAAAAGTCTGATTACATTTTTGGGTTGGGGGGGGGGCAAGACATGTAAAAAGATGGCAAACCCTCTTTTTTTTATTAAACAAACAGGTGGCCATAAAGTGGGTGCTCATTATACGCTAAATTATTATAGAAAAGTAATCCCCCACTTTTTTAAAAGTAACATTTCTTCATATATTAGAAACTACTCGTTTGCTAGAATGGGTGAACAGTCGATTGTCTGCCCTTGTTGATCCTACATGTGTCACTAGTAGTGTATCATTCAAAATAAACATGGCATCATTTTTTCTACGATAAAATGTGTCATAATATTTGACTTTCTTAAATAAAAAAAGAACTACTTGATTTTTGGAATATGATATCTTCGTGCGGTGACAGGTACATACATCATAATGATTTTTCTGGAAAAAATTTATAGACCCAATTGTAGACAAGCATCAAAGCTTGCCCTATGTCTGAATACACTTTATGTAAAATTTCAAATGTTTAGACCAGAAATTGGCTGAGTAATTTGGCAGAGACTGCAGAGGTAAAATTTTTAAAAAATTTGACCCAAATTTTGACTCTAACATTTATTGTTTAGGGCTCAAATCAAATTAAAAATTTGATACATGTCCAAGTAACCTACATCTAAAATTTCAAGTGTTTAGACCCAAAATTGGTGGAGGAGTTTGGTAGTGTTTTCAAAGGTCAAATAGTTGAACTCTGAATGCGATTAAAAAGATTTTCCTAAATCTCAATACCCCTTATGTCAAATTTTGAATCTGTAGACTGAAAATTGACAGTAGTTTGGTAAGGGAATGTACACACACAGACAATTTTATAGATATATAGATTGTTAGGTGAAAGTACAGAATCGTTACAAAACATCCTCTCCTCCTTATGTTAAGAATAATTTTCTAAATAATGTTAGTACAATAATTATTTTTTTATTAAATTGTTAGATGAAAGTACAGAATAGTTATAAAACATTGTAACCTCATGCTAAGAATGGGTTTCTAAATAAAGCATTTCAGAAGTTTGGGTGACTGTTTTAGAGTTTTAAACCACCACTTAAAAATTTTCCAAAATTCAGGAAATCAACCAATTTTAATGAAATTTTTAACTGTAACAGAATTTTTATACATATTTATAACATTTTTGGGCATCTTATTTTTTGTTTTAAAATTCTTATCCTGTTTTTCATTTATTCTCATACAAATAAACTTTCGGTAGCTATGCACTTATGTTACTGTGTTGAAATAATGTTATTGTTTAGAAATCCAGTCATAAAATGGGAGGGGGTTTTGTCAATATTTTGTATTTTCAGCTACCAATTTTATAATAAAAAAGATATCGTAAAATTTGAATTTAACTATCGATGGAAAACATGGGATAAAGTTCAGAATAGTAAACAGTCAAGAACTCGTAAAAAACAAAAAATGTTTTCTAAATAACAAAAATAAAAAACAAAAAATGTTTTCTAAATAACAAAAACAAAAAACAAAAAATGTTTTCTAAATAACAAAAACAAAAAACAAAAAATGTTTTCTAAATAATAAAAATAAAAAACGAATACTTTATGTTTGTAAGTCAGTCGACAAACGTTGTTTACAGATTTTCTGTGCGCGTCACGACACAAAAATTCTTATGCCTTTGTCACTATTTCTATCGACTCGTGCATAAAAAGTTTTTATTCAATTCTTTTCAAATTTTAGGACAAAAGAAATTAATATATTCGCTATTAAATAGCATTTGAACACAGTTTTTATCTTTACTTATCTTTTTTACTACAAAGCTTCAACTTTGAGATATTCTAATTTTTGACTGGAAAGACGCATGTGTTGTGTTCAAATTCTGTAGCAAAGACAGAAGGCTAGAAACATCGTCGACGGGTACAACTTCCGCTTCGAGTATTTATGTGAACACACCCCGATCGCTTATTTGCAAAAAGTGATCTACCACCAGCAGGCATGCTATGCTGGCATGTTTCGTCTTTAATAGTCGGATTTAAATGTCGATTTCTTTGAATCACAACAAAACCTTTATGTAGGAGGATTTTGACATCTCCCTGCAAGATTTCCAAAAACTGCAAAAGAACTGATAGGGATATACAAGCGACTGGAGACGGCTTGTAAATTTAATGTTCTCTTGAAACTTCAACCTTTGGAGGAAGTTGGTTCAACCCACCTGGGGTGAGTATCGCTTTGGGGTTCACATGGCTGACAGACTGTGGTACGAGATGCCGTAAATAAGTTTCTAGACTTTTTTGTACAGACATTTAAAATTGTCGTAGACTCTTAAAAATCCAGTATGTTATTGCTATATATGCTATGAGATGACTGACCAATTTTTACGATTTCAAGTTCGAACGAACAGTTACAGCAGGAATCGGAATACACCCTACTAAAGCCTGATCGTCACAGCTGGCGAATTTCAAAAATATTTGGACATAAGGACATTAGTACAACAATATGCAATAAAATTCTGTTTTAAACTTGGAAAAAATGCCACAAAAATGTATGGAATGCTTCAGACTGCTTTTGGGCCATTTTGCATGAGTGGCATAAGAGATTCAAGGAAGGCAGGAAGTCTGTAAAGGATGATGAGAAATGTGGGAAGATTAAGGAAGTCAGAACACCAGATTTGATTGGCCAAATAAAGAATTTCATGGATAAGGATTGTCCTGTGTCTATAGAGACAATAAGTGCACAGTTTGATGACAGTGTGGGAACTTTATACACAATTATTTGAGAGGACCTGAAGATGTGGAAGATTTGCACAAATGCACAAGTCCACAACTCCATTTTTGTAACAGAATATTTGAGCAAGATAGACATTAAGACAATTCCTCACCCTCCCTATAATTCAGACTTTGCTTCCTATGACTTTAGGTTATCTCCTAAGCTCAAGGAAAACCTTAGAGGCTGTTACGAGATAATTGAGGAGATGAAAGAAGCTGTGATAAGGGTCATGGACACACCCACGTAATAGGACTTCCAAAAGTTGTTGGAACAGTACAAGTGCATTACTTTGAAGGGGACTAGAGCTTCAGATGGGTACTATCAATAAAAGTGCCCGTATAAAAAAGTCTGGAAACTTATTGAAGGCAACTCATACGTTTTTGCATCGTTTTGTTTTATCCAGATAAGAATAGTAGTCTGAATAATCCAAATTGATTTCAAAAATTTATTTTTTTATGGAAATCACTTCAGTCAAGGCGGCATGAGGCCACTTGATGTAAGGAGCTAAAAAAAAAAAAAAAAAACACTACTTCAAAATCAAAAACTAAGCCAATAAGTGTTAGATGGATAGATTCCAACTCGGAAAATCAGCAATTCTTCCCCCTATATCAGAAACATCTCTCATGGAATGTGAGGAGTAAAGGACAAAATAATAAAAGAGTTATGAGACTGCCGAAAGTAAACTTAACGTCCACTTTCTACTCTCCTTTACCTCAAATAGGTTTGCTAGTAGTAATAATAATAAACGTCAGGAAAACATTTTCACATGCATCTCTGTCATACCAAAGAACCGCAGAAGTAATGGTATTCAAGAGGAAATGTCAAGCTTTATTTACTACATCCAGGAAAAGCAACTTGAAGTAAGAGTGCAAACAGAATCAAACAGCTGTTGTTGCAAAATGGCCGTCGGCTTACGTTTTTGTTCATATTTGCTTTTGTAATACACCAATAAACAAGCCTACAATGGTTAGAGATCAAACAGAAGAGATAGAGGGAGAGGGGCGAGGTTTCCAAGGACACAAGCAGACACTTTATTAGAGAGAGAGAGAGAGAGAGAGAGAGAGAGAGCACTTGTAAAAAGATGAGAGCTTTGCTTTTCACTCTCTCTCACACACTTCTTAGTCGAAATACAATTGGTTTAAAAATAGGTTAAATATGCCATGTATTATTTTATGGAGTTTAACAAATCACAAAGACACAGATGAGCATAAAGATATCATGTTCGGTCTGATTTATTTGCCTCCCCACGAGGACAACATTAGACGTGGTCGGTTTTTAATGCGGACAATCTGAACTTTGAACATGGATACCTGAATAGTTCTGTAGGTGTTCCTTCACCTAATATTTAAGGGTGCCACGTACCACAGGCGACAAACCGATCTTCTCTTTAAATGTTGTATTATTGAAGAACATCGAAGTGGGAGGAGGTACCTCATGTGGCCGTGATGTCATGAGAAAGAGGTCAGAGGTCGAATGGGTCTCTTTCCCAGGCTACCACTTCCTCGAGCAGCAATCAGAAGGTTTGTGTACATATCAATGCCATTCACAAATGTTTCACTACGACAATGGGTTTGATTTGTTTTTTAATATTTTGACGTTTGATCGTTAGCACTTATTAAAAGGTTTCTACCCATTTGAACTTGAGGAACTTAATTGTAACCGCTATCACTCTAGTAGGTTTTAGCTGGCTCCCTCCCAAGCAAGTACAACGTTTAGCTATTACAGTCCTCTTTTGCTAATGCTGAGATCACACATGGTTACTCAATCCTGATTCTATAGAAGACTAACTACTTGTGTGCCTAAGTCACCTGTGATCATTGCGATCTATGTTTTCAACTTCCCACATGCAGATTGGTGCTAATCAAATGGAAAAGAGGCAAAATGGATTTCCCTGGCATCGATCGGCATCCCAGAACCATAATAGTGTTGTAGAAGGACAGTCAGCAACAGTCAAAGCTCTAGTTGTTGATGGAGAGCCTGAGTTGTTATTAGATTCACAGGATATCAGTAAAGACATTCTTTATATGATTTCAAGGATAAAAAGATAAACCACTCTCATTGGCCACATTTTGCAATCATAGAGACGGATCGTCTACTCCATAGGCTGATAAAGTATATAATCTCCCTATTATCACAGAAAAGTGTGGAACAAGACCAAACGGTTGGGCAACTAGGTCAGCAAAGATTCATATATTTATGTACATATACACAAGTAATTCCATATCAAATCATCCAGACCATGTCATGCATACCTATCAAATTTTTTTCAAACTTTCCAAAGTGGTTAATATCATAAAATCTAGATAATCCTAATAATAATCCACTGGTTCAGTGGGGGAAGATGTGGCTTGTTTCCTTTAATGCATCCAAAACCAAACTCCTATCCTTGCATCATCAACGCTCTGATCCCCAGCTGGCATCAATTGTGATGGATGGCTCTCGTCTGGGTGAGGCTCAGTATTTTGACAAGCTTCTGGGTTTGACCTTTACTCCTGATCTGAAATGGAACACGTACATTAAGTCTGTTGCCAAGGTCGCTGGAAAGATGGTGGGATCCTTCTACCGCTCCAGAAGATATCTCACTACTGATGCAATTCTCTATATAAAAGCCAAGTACGTCCAAGGATGGAATACTGTTGCTATATCTGGGCAGGAGCTGCTAAAAACAGCCTATCCTGCCTTGACAGAGTACAAAATAGACTTTGTGGTTTAGTGGGGGATGCCCTTTTCTCTACCCTGCAACCTCTCTCCCACAAAAGAGACGTTGCGAGCCTGTCCTTGTTTTATCGTTATTTCCATGGCAGATGCTCGTCTGAACTCCAATCTCTGGTCCCGCCTCGCCAATCTTTCACGAAAAACACCCGTCTAGCTGAATCCACTGTGAAAAATTTCCCCCACTCTATATCTGTGCCTAAATCAAAACGCGGATTCCATGAACAAAGCTTCTTTCTTAGAACTGCACGCCTGTGGAACTCTGTTCCGTCTGCCTGCTTCCCTCCGGCCGGACTACAACTTGGATGTCTTCAAGTCCAATGTTAACAAATTCCTAATGAACCGCCCCCTTAAGTAAACACTTCAGCAAATCTCCACACTAACGTAATGTACTTGCAATAACCCTTATCCCTGAGTGGTTTCCGAGCCTTGATAAGTGGTGATCACTGTGTAAAAAAAAAAAATTTGAGCTTGTAACTCTGCAAGTACTGTTTAACATTTTTGCCTTTAGTTTTGATGGCAGGTCTTTGTTACTATGTCCTGATTTATTACACATAAATATATATATATATACACACACACACACACACATGGATAATATGAAAAGTCTTGGATCAGTATCCAGCCACATGCTTAGTCAACTTAGCCGTTGTTACAGCATTTCCCTAGGAGAGAGTAACTGATAAAAACCTGTGGCTTCATGGGAATCGGAAGTTATTGACTCGTTCTTCTTTTGAGAAAAATGTTCATAGCGAGAACCAAGTTGGTCATGTACAAGATCTTACTGAAAATTAATTTCATGCACAAATATTTTCTAAAAATGCAACAGTTTCTGTGATTCAAAATAATAATGTCCAAATCAGTGGCAATAATGATCATGAAAATTGCGGTGAAGGAGTCTAACCTAGCAAATGTTTCATAGCACGAGTTTGGACCCAATCGCTATTGTTACTGCAAAAAAAAAACATACATTTATTACTGTTGGAAAGTCTGGACATTGCTAGACATCGAATCAGCTGAACCCTATCTGGAACGACAATCTGAACTTACTGAAAAAAATTTGGTTATCATAGTATTATCAGAACCTAGACTAAATAGTGAGGGTCACTTCGGTGAGCTTTTAGGCTGGTACATGCCATATTGAAGTGGTAGGACAAAAATTGGCACTAATTTTAATGTGAGGAAAGTTAAAACAATGATCCTGTGGTTAGAGTGATCGCTGTGATGATGGCCCCCCCCCCTTTTTTTTTTTACTCATGTTCACCCCAAACAAGGCACATAACCACTTGGACATAAGATGCTACTATTTGGTACCTTGCTTAGGGAAGATTAACAAGATATTGGTTTACATTACATTTAAAATTCTGTATATCAGTACTCAGAGAAGCAGGTAGCAGGAAGAGAATTCCAAAGTCTAGCTGTCTGAGGGAAGAAATGATTAGAATAGAAGGCTTTCTGGCCTTTGGTACACAACTTTGAATTCTAGTGAAGATGAAAAACTTGTGTTTTATTTATTTATCAAAGAAGTATATTGAAGTTTCCTCATGCAGGTTAAGGTTATTGTTGGGGATTTAAATGCACAGGTAAGGATTGGGAGACTGGAAATGTGCTGGTAAGCATTGTAACAGTAACAGTTTGTTACTTTTGCAGATCTGTGGTCAGCTTTATCATATGATCGGAAACACTAAGCATAGCACAAAACGACCTGGATGTATCTTAGCTCAAGGACACTGCATATAATTGATTAGTACTGTAGTACCTTTAACGTACGTACGTGTGTTGCGGTTTCCAGATTATGGTTTGGTTTGGTTTGGTTTGGTTTTACCGCATATCAACCTTTTTTTTTTGTTATTTAATGCCGAGTTCCAATTTTTTTTTTTTTTTTTTTGGAATAGATATTTTGATTTAATCAGTGAGTCAAATCAGACTTTTTGTATCATTAGGTGATGTGCTTCCTTTTTTTTTGGGGGGGGGGTAAAGTTGGATTGAATTAAAGTTATATTCTTTTATATAGATTTACTTTTTTCAGAAATGTTAGTATTTTGTTGGAGTTTATTTTTTTAAATAGTTCTTTCATATTGTTGACATGGTAATAATTTTGCCGGATATGCGCGAGATCGCCACAATCCAAAAGAAAGTGTTTTACTGTAAAAGGTTCTTAATTATTCGATCGGGAGATCCTATTCATTAAAAAGGAAGATAGAAAGTGATGACATACTATGAACATTAAATCATCGATATACTAATTTAATATTCGTAGTATGTTATCACCTTCTCTCCCACTTTTTAAGAAATCGGATCTCTTAATCAACAAAGACGCAATGTAAAAGAAAAAAAAAAATTAAATTAAAAAAAATTAAATTAAAAAAAATTATGCCGCTTTTACATGAAACTAAAATATACCTTCTTGATCTTCTGGCTAAGATCCAAGATTTATCTGTTTAGTCTAAAGATGGTATAATGATATTATGGGGTTTCCGTTCACACCGAGCGTCCATACAATGGAAATATGTCATACTGCTATAAGGATATTGGAGATAAACTGTGATAACAGATATATTCTGACACTACATTAACCAAATTTTACAGTTTTAACAAAAAGGCTGCAATAATATCGCGGGGTCTACATTCACACTGAACGTCCACCGAATGCCCAGCAGCAATATATTACATCTGAAATATGCCACCATGGAATTTCCACAGGTTCTGCTAGTATAATTGATTATGTCTTGATGATTAGTGGTGGTTGTTTTGGGGGTATTTTTAACCAGCATATCAACCTCCTTTGGGTCAATCAATGGTGTATATAAGTTTGTTTTGTTTTTTGATTTTTGTTGTATTTTAAGTTGACTATTTTTAAATTTTGTCTTTTTTGTAATAGAGATTTGCTCTTTTTAAGTTTAGGATATTATTAAGATTTTCTTTTTAAAAGAGGTCTTTTTAGATTTTTGGACTTGTAAAAGTGTTTATGAATGTATGTGAGATCATAACAGTCCAATAAATAATGTTTCACTGTATATGGCTTGTGATATGTTATACATTCGGATGATTCCTCATCTTTTTATATGAACGAGTTATGTGTGTCTTTTTCTATGTACTTCTTTTCATAATATTTTTGGAGTCCGACAGTTGTCTTAAGTATAGGTTTAATTTTGAAATAGTTTGTTGTTTTAACAGTTGTTTCAGGTTTCTTGTCATTTCTTTGTAATAAATTCATTTATTAAGGGTTTGTAGTATATGTAACCTTTATGTCACTTATTTCAAGTTTTAATTTTATGCAGCCATGTCTGCTTTTTTATTCCCGTGGAATTCATAGTGATTACGAATCCAACAAAAGAGAAAAGTTTTGTGTTGCGAAATAGAATGGACTTTGTAGAAGTTTGATCAATAAAGGATTTTTTAATTTTTGATTTTTTAATGATTCCAGAACTGATAAGGAGTCCATTGATATAGACTTCTTAGAATTTAGGTTGATGATATCCAGAGTTAAGTCTATAAAAATACAAAGTGCAGGTTGTTGAAAGGATAACCATCTTGTATGAGCCATGTTTCAAGTTTGGGTAAACCACCTGTGTTAGTATTCTTAAAAATGAAGCATGAGGAACTGTTCAACCACCATAAATCAACAAATAAATGATCAAAATTGTATAGCATCCAGAAACCATTGTAAAAATCTAATTGCTCTTGTGAAAAAAAAGTATGTACACCGAGACGAAAAAAAAATTGAAAACGCAATGAGTCACAAAAATTAGAAACTCACAATTTCTGGAAAATCTCTAATTGTGTTGTGAACAATGCGCATGGCAATGTAGAAGGCTGGACTTCCTGCCCAGCAATTCACCTTAAACTCTACCTTGGACCCAAGAAACCACTTCCTCCAAAATTTTTTACGTCAGAAACCATACTTGATAATCTGATCATGTCCTGGATATGATAAACAACCCTTGACATCTCTGATACATGTGAACCTGATCTTATCCCTGCTCTAGTAAAAATAATAATAAAAAAAACTATAATAAATGTCTTCCTTGATATCTGGAAATTTTTATCTTAAAACAACACATTAATGCAGAAGTCGATCCTTGGACTTTTATTGTTTCTGATTTTCATAAATGATGCAATTGTGTCAGAGATGGGTATATTTACCGATGACCCCCATGCTCTATTCTCAACATGACGGCAAATCAAATGCATACATATCCAAGGCAATGAGTAAATTTTTAGAAACAACATTACCTACTTGGTTTCGAAGCCAGTTTTGAACTCTGTCAAACAGCCCCCCCCCTCCCAGTACTCCATTTGAAGATGTATTTGATTCATATACAGGTAGCAGATTGTATTGGGAGTGAGATATCTTCTGGGGTGGTAGAATTTGAATGATGCACCCATTTTTCTAGCAATCTTCATAATTGATTTAATGTAAGTCTTCCATTTCAGGTCACGAGTGAACGTCAGTTCCAGAAGCTTGTTGAAGCACACTGCTTCTTTGAGACGAAAGCCATTAATATCAATTGGGGCCAAGTGAGAATCAGAGCACTAATGGTGAAAAGATAGAAGCTTGGTTTTGAATGCATTAAAATTAACCAGCCACCTCTTTCCCCACTGCATCATGTACTCAAGGTCAAGAGGAGAGACTCAAAGAGATCTTGGTCATTGCTTATCTTCAAAGTGTTGCCATAGATGGTGGTGGCATTTGTGTATATGTTGATGAATGAATTTAAAATGTAGTTTGAGAGATCATTAATGAAGATAAGGAAAAAAGTTTGGCCCAGAATGGATCTTTGAGGCACTCCAAGATTGATACTTTGAGTTTCGGATTTCTGCCCATCGACAACTACTTGTATAAACTTATCGGAAACAAAGGACTTGATGGTTGAGAAGACATTTCCGGATATTCTTTAGCTGGAAATCTTGTGAAGTAGACCCTTATGCCAAACCTTATCAAATGCCTTTGATATGTCAAGAGCTATTGCTCTAGAGAGGAAACCCTCATTAATTCACTGATCCTATGTGAAATTACAGTCAGTACATCAACTGTAGATTCTGCAGGATGGAAACCATATTGCTTGTTGCTGAGTAGGTTGTTTTGCTGAGATGGTTGCCAATTTATTTAACACGGATTTACTTGGAAAACTAATTCGTCTGTACCGAGATGCAGAAGACTGATTTCCAGTATTTTTAAATACTGAACAAACTAATGAGGATTTCCTAGATGTTGGGAAGTGTTTCTCCTTTAGGCATCAATTGAACAGCTTTGCAAGAATAGGTGCTAGTTCAGGTAGCAGTTTCTTGAATATTATGAATACAATATTGTCAGGAGCAGTTGCTTTGCTGAAGATATATAGAAATGACTGTTTAAAATAAAAATAATCCCTGCTTCATGTTTATAAAAATAATAAAGAATTTCATAAAATTTTAACTTTAGTTAATATAAAATTGACAATTGAATTACTTCTATTTTTTATACTTTTTATGCATTAATGTTTTTGTCGTTTTACATAGGGGGTCCAGTTTACAATATGACATGAAACTGATCCTTGGCTTTTTGACTTACAAGTAGATTTCTTTCCCTTTGTAAGGGAGGGAGTCTATTCAAGTATTTAAAAAAAAATTTTTACAAGGGAGTCACCTACTTATCAAGGTTCGAATGCCACTCAAGGATAAGGGTTAAATGAGTGTACAGTGATCACCAGGACAACAGTGTAGCACTCGTTAGTGGTAGAAATTAGGTATAATTTGATTATTTAAGGGGACAACTCAACAAGAACTTATTTACATTGGACTTGAAGACGACCATGTTGTAGTATTGCTGTTTAAAATGAAATGTAATGGTATCTGTGACTGTGTGTATATATGCTCATTTCATAGCCTTAAATATTGTATACTGGAATATATACCTGGCGTTGCCCAGTATTGAACGTAACGTTAAATTCCTTAAAAAAATGAAAAAAAAAAAAAGAAACCGAAACATGGTCATATGAGTATTGTTTTTTCTAAACAGTTCACTTTTTTGTAAAAAAAATTTTTTTTAACTCAGATCAAAACCAAAAGACAGCAAGTTAAGTGTGATAACCATTAGAGCAGCTTATCACGATCTTCAAAAAATGTTTTCAAACCTACTTTTTCTTAACAATGTGAACTATTTGTGCATATGCAGTCATGAAACAGCAAACAGATAAAAATCCAATGACACCCATGTACCAAGTTTTCAATTTTGACCACTTAGCAGCCCTTTTTTCTGAATGAAAATGGATCAAAAAGTTTTCCACATGTCTGAATACCCAATATACCAAATTTCAAGTCTATAGATCAAAACTTTGTTGAGTATATAGGTTGAGAAGTGTCCTCACACACAAATTCTCACTTTTATAGATATGTAGAATAATTGAAATAAAATTGTAAGATTTTATTCAATTTCATTTCATCAACCTGTTTACTTTGAAAATAGTATCTGCCTCAGCAAAAGACTAGATGACTCAAACTGAAATTGACATACAGTGTCATTTTCTATTTTTCTTTTCCCATCATTTTAAAATGTTCTGTGATCAAATATAAACAAATACATTTCAGAGAAATTTATCATTTCCTATGTTACTAAGATCAAAGTGATGAGCAATAGGAATGATACTATGGATATGGAATGTGAATCTTAAGCTTAGATCTCATGACCTCAGAGGAAGATTAAATCTGAACAATGTAAGAAGACGTGTAAAAAAGGAGACTTTATTGGTTTGGTCACACTGAAAGACTGGCTGAAAGTGCTTTAGGTAGTAGATGTAGAACAGTTCAGGTAAGAGCGTCAGTTGGCAAGAGCAAGGAAAACGTGGGAGGAAGTGATGGAATTGAGAGAACGAGGAATAAATACCTGGACAGAGATAGGTCAGTTTGAAAGTAAATTCCTAAAAGTATGCAAGCATGTAAAATGACCATTAAACCAAAAATGAGATTTTATTAAAAACTAATTAAATATATTTTGTTCAACTTTTCCTTTTACTATTCATACAAATGTTGATAAAAATTAAGCTGATTAAAATCTTAATGCCTTTTTGGATATGTCCATTTCATAGTAATATCTGTGACGGCATTCACCCGAGGTTGATTGAGTAAGCTCCAAGTGATTTTGCCGCATCACAAGTCATCAAGGTATCAAGATGTGTCCGCTGCGGACTCCTCAGCATACTTCAGTTATTTGCGATCCCATCATCGCACATCAAAGATGCGAAGGCTGGTTATAGCTCCAAAGTCAACTTTAACTGTTTCAAGCCACATCCTCAGTTGATCACTCTTCTTGCACCATGCACTGGTGGCAGTGTTGGTGCTATTGCTTTGTGAATCAGGTCGGTTGGTGGACGATGGGGTGTGGTTCCAAATTATCAGAGCCACCTGATAAGTACTTTTTCAAGTTTAGGAATCTTGCATCATGTGTGAATTGTGTTATTTGTCGAAGATACGAATCTCAAGGCTGTATTTAAGACACCATTGATCATCAGCTACTTGTAGAGGCCAGGTTTTGCGCCCGTAGAGAAGCTAGTAAGTAATAGTTAGGTCGTAAAGCACTATATTAAATGGAGTTAAGCAACAAGCTGCCTGTTCACATTACATTTAAATCTTTACACATTAATAATTGGGGAAGCAACAGGGAGGGAATTTCAAAGTCTAACAATTTAAGAAAAAGATTGTTGAGCATTGAAGGATCTCTATAGTGAAGGGGTGGGATTTTGCTGCTTGTATTAGTTATTTACATCAATGGGCATCAGTGCTCCAAGTTTGGAGCATATTCCATTAAAGTACTTGTAAAACAAGCACGGGGATGCAACATTGCATCGATGGGGGAAGTGATTGGAGCTTAGTTGACAGTGTGGAACTTATTAGATTGGAGACTATTGTTTTGGACCCTGTCCAATAAAGAGAGACTAGTGGTTGACGCACTGGCCCATATTTGGGAACGATATTCCATGCATGGATGAATGGTGGCTTTGTAGAAATATAGGATATTGTCAGGTGTAAATATTTTTCTAGAATAATCAACAGAGCTCATCTTTTTTTGCAGCAGTCTTGGCAATATCTATGTATTTGTTCTAATTCAAGTTACCTATGAATGTTGGGCCGATGAATTTGAATGATGAACTGTCAGCTAGAGTGTGATTATCCATCGCAATCGGTGGCTGGAAAAGTTCTTTGCAATTGTCTGGATTAGTAATGGAAGCAAGTCTTGAAGAGGCTTTCCTTCTTGAATGCATTTACAAGGCCTGGGGAGGAAAGAATCTCTCGTATACATAAACACACATAATATTTAAAATGTATCATAAAGATTGCCCGATGAATGGGCATCTCATCTACCTGACTTTAACCATCTGAATTGGAGCAGTAAAAACAATGTAAAACAGCCACAAACTAAACTGGTTGGGATTGTCCATCATGACCAGACTCCAAGACAGCTTGACTCCCAAACTGGATATGTTCTGAATCAGAAGTTGCTATGAATATTTTTTTTCTTGTAACTAGAAATGTCTTGAATATCTCCAATTTATCCGTGTGAACCAACTTTTGCAAGAATGTCGCTGATGAAGATGACGGAACTTATGGAGAAGAAACATTGTGTTGGGAGTTGGTGAGAAGGGATATTTCCCTCTTGCTGCTGCCATCTCTTTCCTCTGGCACAGTCAAAAGCATCCAGTCACCTTCTTGCTTGGCAGACACTTTGTTATGATTCTACAAACAACTCCAGGACACTTCACTTCTGGTCGGTCATCACAACCCATTTTCCAACACACTGATTGGGTTCTCTTAGGGCCATCAAACCACAACCCAAACTTTTCTTCTCAAAAACAAAAACAAAGGTAAACTGTATCCATTAAACATAGCAAACCAATTCATTTCTAATCAGCTGTCTTGTGCAGAAAAATTTATTTCTGTGGCATATGGTATGGTCTTCCTGGTGCACAGGTTTTGCAATGCCCAGACCAATGCAGTTTGGCATGGTCACTAGACAATATCCTTTCCGGCTTCCACCCATTTGTTGTTGGCACCATGTATTGACAATCCACCTAAAAATATCATAAAGCATCCAATCATAGCATGCAAACTGATTAACTCGAACGAAGTAGCAAGAGAATATGTTGGATGTTAAAAACAGTTCAGCGTTGTTGTAAGATTTTCTCATGTCCTCAACCACGTGTTTCTCCTTGCTGCAAAACTGTCAGTGCAGTCGATAGACTTTCCGCTTGCATTGCATGGGTGATGTGATTAAAAATAAATGGCTAGCTTCACTATAAGGACAAAACAAAACAGACATTAGACATTATTGTATAACGGAGATTTTGGCCGGAAAGACTTAAAACATGCTTGAAATTATGATACTGCGCAGAGATAATGTGGCAAAGAACTTGATTTTTGGAAGGTTACAGGAGCATAACTTTCAGGCAAAAATTTGGGGTTACTGAAGAAATTTTTTATATTCAATATAAAATGGCCATTTTTTGATAATTAAAGGAGATGAAGAGGTATCATCCACATGAAACGTAAACGAGAATTTTACGGCAGTCGACAGCACTTGAATTATGAGCACAACCATTGATGTTTTTGTGGATTTTAGTGAAAATCTAACAAAATTTTACTGTTTTTTGGGTGGATTAATATCTTCCGGCAAATTGTTTTAATTTTAGAGGACTTCCGTCAATGGCAAGGGAAGAATTAACAACGTCCCCCCCCCACCATTCCCAACTTTAGGAATGGTTTTCTAAATTTGCCAGAGGAAGTTAATCTGCAGAAGTGACATTTTCTTTGTGTGTGCGTGTGAGAGAAATGGATGAAGAGAGGAGGTCATCAACCTAAATGATTATACTTATCAATAGCTGTTGCTCTCCCAATATGTGATCTAGTTGAGATGTTCATGTTAATGGGTAGATCATATATGGACATATAAATAACTGTGCGGACCACATCAATTGAAAGAGCATCATGAGTCGCATCCTCTGCTTGGTGCGGATTGCAAAACCATGGGACTTATTTTTTTACCATTTCTTCCAATCCCAAGCAAGTTGGTTGATGGACGCCCAACTGTTGAGAGATGTCCAATCAAAAACATTTTCTCTCCACCTTCTCCTTGGCTTTCTTCTGCCTCTTTTACCTTCTAACATACTTTCAAAGCATAACTTTAACAGGCCAGTGGTTGATTGTTTGACATGGACAAAAAGTTTAAGGGTTTTACTTTTGATTTTATCGAATAGAGGGGATAGGGATGTAGTTCGTCAGAGGGTGGATATTTTGTCTTTTTTTGATCAGATGATGTCCTGTAATGAAACACATTTTAAAACACCTCAATGCGATTGGCTAGTTGTTTATTCCATCTGACACAATAAACGCCATATAAAACTACTGGGAGGACATAAACTTTTACTATAACAATTATCGACACCCTTTTTGATTTTAGAATGGTGCTGTATTTTTGGAAAGCCACCAAACCCAGCTCGATTCTGTGCTTCAATGTAGTCTTGTGATCACTGGAGAAAGTTTATGCCCTAAATAAATGAATTGAGTGACTTGTTTGATGGGTTTACTGTGATTAGTCATGTTTGGGTTAATTGGAAGAACACCAAAGGATAAATAAACATCATCTCCACACCAGCGATATGTGATACAGATACAACATAAAGACAGATGTAAAGAAAATAAAAAAATAAAATAAATAATAATAAATAATAAATGAAATAATAAATAATAAATGAACATTAAAAGAAAAATGTTTTCTTAACCTGAAAATAAACAAAAGAACATCTGTTTTAAAAACAATTCAGTTCTGTGGTTATTTTTTTCTGTTTAAATATTTTTCGATCTATAGTTGTTACTCATTTAAATTAAAATAAAAGGTGAAATTTCGAATATTTCCTTTGGCAAAATAAAAGATACTCATATTCAACAACAACTAATATTGAAAAGAAAATTAGGTACTCCTGCAGTATTTTACCCACCGATTTCACGATCTTAGCCGAGCGTTGATCGACATCCGTTGGAAAACGCCGGAACATGGCGAGCGGTACGATACTCTATCAGCCAATCAGGGCGCTTCAAACGAACGCGCAGCAGACGAATAATTTTCATTGAAATTACACACATAGCGTTTCATTTCAGTTATTTTATTGTTCAAAGTAAAAATACACAGCCTTTCATTTCAGCTATTTAATTTAGCGATAAAAAAAAAAAAAAAAACCGGGAGCTGTTGGAAACATATTTATGCGAATTTATGTGGAGACAAAAATTTGGACACAACCCTTCTTTTGTCTCCATAATAAATCAAATCGCGGAAGGCTACCCGGTTTGGGAAAGAGCTTCTTTCCACATCCTCTGAAAACCCTTTGCTCCCTACTTTGCCTCTCTACAGTCAGTAGAAAATCTTCCAGTCGGAACTAAAGATAAACAGTAATTGTTGTCCCCCCCCCCCCACAAACATTACTGAAAAAAAAAAAAAAAAACGTTGTTACTGTTTAATAACGTTTTGTTAAAAACAAACAAAAAAAAAATACATTGAAGTGTTTATTACTGTTGCTTACCCCCCCCCCAAAAAAAAGCTATCGGAAAACAAAATGAACCAAAAAAAAAAAAAAAAAAATATTCAACAAAATAAATTTATTTTACTTTAAAAAAACTTACGGTAAGTGTTTGTGATTTATTTTATCCAAATTTTTTGTATTAATTTTATCCATTTTGTTGTGTGTGTGTGTAATATCTTTTCCTTGTAATGTTGTTGCTATTCACATACTTTTAGCGTTCTTCTTGCACCGTAGCTCCGAATTCTCGGCTTTCGTCGGCGTTAACGCCGAAAGCGTTCGTCAACGCTCGGCTAAGATCGTGAAATCGGTGGGTAAAATACTGCAGGAGTACCGAAAATTATATTCAGTCATGTTTAGAAAGTATATCTAATAAGTATATTTTGAAATAATTCGGAATAATTGAAAATATCACACCAGAAGAGAGAGAATAAACAAAAACAGTAGAGTGCTTGTGTAGCTTAGTGATATTTTAAGCCAACGCATTTTAGTTGAAAAAATTGTGTATCATGCTGAAATTAATTTAAATTCCAAAAGTTACAAAAAATGATCGACTAGAAAATGTGCTAGATGTATTTTTAACAAAAAATGTGATGTAAGATCTTTTTAAGATTTTCACCATCCCTTCAAGTGCAATTGTTTGGATCTCTTGGACTTGGTTCACTGGGTATATTTGTCAGGTGTGTGTGTGTGTGTGTGTGTGTGTATTGACTAAAACGAATTTCATCACATTAAAAAATGTAGCATCATGAAAAACATAAAAAGCACATAAATTAATAAAATGTTTGACAACTTCTTTGGTGTATATTGTTTCTCGTCTCGACGTGACTTACAATTTTTTTTCTATTAATCGATTATTTATTGAAATCCAGCATGTAACAGTGAACTTCAAACTTCAAGAATGTCAAACACTTTTTAAAAATGTCAAAAATAATTTAAATGCAAAATTAAATCGACTAGAATGTATTTTATTTTATTTGCAAAACACATTTACCATTTTAATTTTTGGGTAATAGTTTGGAAAAAAACAAACGAATGAACTACTTTGAGACAATTTGAAATGTGAAAAAAAGTTTTGAAGCATTTAAACTGTCAAAACATTAAGAACCATTTTAAATTCTTAGCAAATCCTTGTATTAATTAAAAGATTGACATTAATTAAGCTTTTTTTTACATCCAATCATTTTACAAATAGAGATTAAAATATTACTTTTAGTTGTATATTTTAGTCCAATCAATAATTTAATATTGATAGCGTTGATGATTAAATTTAAACCTAAAAAGAAAAGTTGATGCTTCATAGTCGACAGATGAATTTTTTTAAGTATGTCATTTTAAGCAAAAACAATATCACCTAATTGCCATTTCGAACATAGTAATATATTCACAAATTCGAGTAGAACTGCTATAGTGTTTTTAGTAAAAAAAAAAAGTCTATCGCTATAAGCCTAAAATGTTGGTCACCATAAAAATGTAATCTAAAATTTGCATTTCGAGTTATGTCCCCTGTGCATGAAATTTTCACCATCTACTTTATAACATTAAAAATACAATTTTACCCAATTTTCAGTAAAAATTACTTTGTAATATAAATAACTTTCTACTCAATGAATTTTTGTAATTTCTGGATGTATTACTATTTTTGACATTATAAGTACGTAATATTGTTTTCGTTTGCTTAAAATGACATTAAAAAAAAAAAAAATCGATCTGTCGACTAAGCACCAAAAATTTTTATACATACTTTGTAAAAATAATTGTTTTATGTAAATAAAATAAAAGAATTATGGTACTTATGCAGAATATGGACCGTACTGAAATAATATTATTTAGAAATCCATTCTTAACATAAGGAGGGGGAACGTTTTGTAACTATTTTGTACTTTCACCGGTATTCCTTGGGTGTTGAGTTCCATGGCGACCAGCAGAAAAATTTAATGGGTAAATGTTTATTTTAACTACAACAGAACACTGACCAATAAAATTTTTTTTTTTTTTTTTAGGTTTTCGGGTTGCTGACAACGAATCTGATATTCAAACCTGTCGCGAATTTACCGTTTGCATGGTATTAACCCCTGAACCCTTGCACTATTTTGTGCTAACTCACCGCCATCGTTTATGCTATTTTTACATGATGCGTTCGAACGTGAACGCACATAGTAAGGCGACTTTTCACATTGCAGAAGAATTTTTTAGCAGACATTTAAAATAAGAAAATTTTCTAAAACAAAAAAATGTGGTTCATTTTTCTGTGTTATGTAGTTTTTGATGCTTTTTTAATTTATCTAAAAAATTAAGTTTTCATGAGCGGTCTACAAAAGCATTTTTATTTTTCGTTTTCTATTTTTTACTTTTTTTTGGAGGGAGGTTTTCAATTATAAAACTTGTACAACATTTAACAGGTGCTTCTGCAGTTTAATTTACTGTTTTTCCGTGAGTAAGGCACCGACATACACCAAGCAGAAGAACTGTTTAATTTTCCACAAAAATTCTGTTTACATTGGGGGGTAGGGCGGTGAAGGGGCAGGGGGATGGGTGGTATGAACCACATTTTGTTTTGGAAAACTTTCTTGTTATTTTGGTAAATTTGCGACAGGTTTGAATATCAGATTCGTTATCAGCGACCCCGAAAACCTAAAAAAAAAAAAAAAAAAAAAAATGTTATTGGTCGGTGTTCTGTTGTAGTTAAAGTAAACATTTACCCATTAAATTTTTGTTGGTCACCATGGAACTCAACGCCCAAAGAGTACTCTTTCACCTTAAAATTTAAGATACTGTAAAAAAAATTAAAAAAAAAAACTTAATTTCACTTTAAAATCTTAATAGTACGATTCGTAAATACTTTTTTTTAAATAAATAAAAAAGGAGAAATAAAACGAAAGTAAAAATCTCCCGAATAATGTCAAACAGGTATTGTTTATACAAAAAAAAATCCGTCGGGTTAAAATAAATATATGTCAGAAATCAATTTTTAAATAATAACGAAATATCTTTTAAAACATGAAAGATTAACGACATTTTTTTTTTTTTAAAGTAAATGCCAACATCCGCAATTTTAAAATATACTTTTATGTATTTGTTGGTATTCGATCCCAAAACAGGATCTTGTTTTAATATATATACAAAAAAGTGTTTTTGTTTCTCTTTTTTTTGGGGGGGGGGAAGGTAATTTGTCCATATTTTGAAGTTACAGTTCTGAATTTTTTTAGATGTTATAAAGGGAAAAAAAATGAGCGCGCTTGCGCGTACAACAATGACCATCATCAGTCATCACTTATAACAAAGAAATTACATTGCTTAATATCCGGAAAACTACTTGTTTACGGAAAATTTAAATGTGATATTCGTTTTCAGCACACCCGAAAAATCTTACTTTAGTGTTTACAAAATAGGAAAAAAAAGAAAAAAAAAAAGTGGTTATGCACTTTTGAGACCGCGCTATTTTTAAATAGTTTTTCAGATTAAATTCAAGTTTCACGATATATTTTTTGTTTATTAAATTGTTAGGTGGAAGCACAGAATAGTTACAAAACTTCCTCTCCTCCCCATGTTAAGAATGGATTTTGAAATAATAACGTTATTATTTCAGCACGGTAGCAAAAGTGCACAAGTACCAAAAAAACAAAGGGCAATAATTCCTTTCCGTGTTTACAAAATGGGGGACCGATTTATTATAACGTTGTAACTAAAAAGTGAGCATCCTTTCAAAAGTCGAAATAATGATTTTTTTTTTTTTTAGATTAGTTTATTAGTGTCCAATCGTAATAATCTACTGAAAAAAATGGAATAAAAAAATTAAAACAGAAAAACAAAGGAACAGAAAGAAATTAGGGGGGGGGGCTCGTTCAGGTCCACCAAAATGATTTTAAAAATATATTTTATAAATTTACGTAATTTTAGGAATATGACATTATCGAGGCAAGGCATGTACCCGTCATGGAACGAAAATGCATTGCATCATAAAGATTTTTCTGTTATTTTTACTTTTCTAATTAGGTTAAACACTGGACTTGCACCGTCTTTGACTTTTCCGTATTTACTTTATTTCGTGCTTGTACATCTATGTTACCGCGCTATTTTTTAATATTATTTTCAAGTTAAATTCAATTTTTACGATATTTTTGTTTATTAAATTGTTAGGTGAACGTACAGAATAGTTACAAAACACATTCCTCTCCTCATGTTAAAAATGGATTTCTAAATAACTTGTGCCTTCTCGACATACATATCCCCGACAAACTCGCTTAGTAACAAAATCTCACCCCTTCTTCAGTGAAGGGGCCCTTCACTGTTGAGGTCCCTAAATGCCAGAAAGCTTTCTACTCTAATAGTTTCTTCCCTCGAACAGCTAGACTTTGGAATTCCCTTCCTGCTACCTGCTTCCCTGACTGTAATGAAATACACAAGTACCTTTTATTTATTTTAGTAAATTGCACTTTTTAATAGGGTTTTGGATTATAATTTGGTCATTAAATTTTTTAATCGAGCGAAAAACTATAATTTATCGTGCTTGAGTAATTTTGTTTTTATCTCTATTCCTTTTTGATTTTTTACATTAGGTCCACCTCCACCTCCACAATTTTTTTTACATGGGGAGGTTGGGGGTGTTTATTCAGAAAGCCGTTCTTAACATTTTTAAAGAAAATTGTAAAGATAGACCTATTTGTTTATCGCGCGTGCGTACAAACATGGTCACCAGTGAAATACAGTGTATAATACAGGTCTTTATATCTCGAAAACTACTTGTATCTGCAAAATATAAACGCGATTTTCTTATTTAGCATTATCAAAACTCTTGAAAAATTGTCATTTTAAAGAAAAATGAAGTTTTGTTTGTTTGTTTTTTTTTCAATTATTATTATTATATTAAATAGGCTAATTTATTAACGAAGAAATAGAAATCCATTCTGGTGAATTTAATGTAATAATTCCTTTTTATGCAGAATGCGGACCGTGCTATTTCTTTTAGACAAGATTTTCGCCTCTCCTCGTGTTAAGAATGGGGTTCTTGCAGTACAATCTGTATTCTCAGAATAGTATTCTGTATAAGTACCAAAAGAGGATATATATATATATATATATATATATATATATATATATATATATATATATATATATACACTATTGCTTTTTTATTTCTATAAATATTCGATTAATAGTAAATAAAAAAACAAATAATTTATAAGTCACGTAAACACGAGAAACGCACACACAGGACAAAATCAGTTTTATTTTTAAAATAAATAATTAAAAAAAGATATCAAGTTATAAACACCAGAAAACAAGGCGAGTGCAAACAGATTTCACACTTCATCATTTTTTCGCCATCGAAAAAAAAAAAAAAATACATCTTTTATGCCTATTTATATAAGTAAATTTCAAAATGAGATTTACAAAAATAGTCCTTTATTTACTGTTGATGGCCAGTGCAGTGTGCCAGGTCTTGGGCCATTTCATATAACCTCTCTCTCTCTCTCTCTCTCTCTCTCTCTCTCTCTTTAAAGGGGAAATCAAATTCTTTTTTTTAGGAGTATATATATATATATATATATATATATATATATACACACACACACACAAATTTTTTATATATCGAGCGTTTAAGCCTGTCATACATAGATTTGCTTACTTTTAGGGCGATGTTTTTAGTTGAATTACAGAAGACTACAAAATCCCTTAACATTGTTAAATATATACACTATACAAATGATTTTAAGGGTATATATTACGTACTCTTGTTATACATGATTTTAAGAGTGTGTATATATTTGTACGTGATTTTAAGTTGGTGTATACACACTATTTCGACATGACTTTTATAGGCTTTTATATGCCCTCTTTTCCATTAGTCAACTAAAAACATGGCCTTAATAGTAAACATATATATATATATATATATATATATATATATATGAAAGGAATTTGAACTTGACCCACCCACCCCTTATCAGGACATAGAGGGGGGGGGAGAAAACGAATAGAGGTTATTATAATCAAATGGACCAAGGCATCGATCAACAGTGAATCCTATTTTATAAATCTAATTTCGAAACAGGTGAATATAGATATAGATATAAATAAATAATAAATAAAAAGGTAGAAATCATAAGAGGTAAGCGTAAAAAAAGATGATGATATATATTTTTAATCTGTTTTAAATCTTTTTTTTTTTTTAATAATAATAATAAAAAAAAAAAAAAGACTCACCTAAGACTAAACGCAAATGTTTTAGCCTGGTGGGTGGGTCTTTTTTGTTATCGGACACTTTTTGCGCCGACTTCTTGATGTCTCCATGGGCGGCTTTTCTGAACATGGACAGAGCTGACATCTAGCATTTAAGATTTCTTAGACATTTTCCATCGTAATCATAGAGCGACCCTTTTTAATATTTCCAACAATAACAAATGGCGGTCTCTCTCTTTCTCTCTCTCTTTACACATATGAGCATGCGCAACGAAAAAAATAAGCAAGGGCTGGTAACTCTTACGCGTCGTATTTTCACTAATGACAACCAATAGTTATCTGCCCTTGTGCATTTAGTTCTTTTTATCATTTTGTTTTACGGCATATCAACACTTATGGAGACCATTTAATGCCAAATTCATTTTGGTTAACTATTTTTAATGCTTTAAATTCTTATTATGTTCACATATTTTATGGTAAATTTTCAGTTATTTTTAAAAATTAATTTCGATATATTTTTTAAATTTATCCTATTTTTATGTGTTTCCATAAAGGCCAAACTGCTTTTAGTTCGGTAGTCGGCACCAAAATCAACAGAGTCTATGCTATTTCTGAAATGGTCTTTTCCCTGATGATTTTGGAATGTTTCTGGTCCAATTCAGTTCTAGGAGGCTTACCCTTCCAGGCTTTTCCTTCTCTCTTTGAAAGCTGACGGGGCTGTCCAGGCATTTTTTTTCGGGCCAGAGTACTGGCTCTCCAATTCCTCTTTCCTGCCCAGTGTTAAATCTTCTTGCCGTGAGAGAGTAATAAATACCCAAATGTTTTTAGGAAGATTTACCTATATTTTAAGACGATGGAAAAGTAATGCTATTTTTCATTAAATTAATATTGGCTAAAGTATGTGGATTTACTAATAATGAGTCACCACTTATGAAGACTAAAAGCCGCTCGAAGTTATGGACAGATCATCGTTTTGACGATATTAGGAGAAGATTAAAAATGATTAATGTATTGAACAAAGTTTCATTACTTGTTGGGTTAGGATATTTTTTTTTTACATTGGATTTGAAAATCATGTTGTAGTCTGCAGAGATGCTATCCCATAGTAATGCGTTCCAGAGGTAGGAAGTTCTTGAAAAGAAACTTTGTTTATGGACATTTTTCTTGGTGCATGGTTGTAAAAAAAAGCAAGTTTTTTTTTTTCAATTAAACTTTCAAAAAGACGAGTTCTTAAGGTGAATGCCTTACAAGGAGGAACCAATGATTTGAGCTCAATAGAGCACCTCCCATGGAAATAATGCTAGAGTAGAGAAAAACTAAAAATGGCTCTTTCATGAGAAAAAGGATGTAGAGAACAGAGAAGATCATCACCCATTTAATCATGAATGATTCATATTGATTTTATGTTGTGAACTGAACCCCGTTGTAAATGTGAACTAAAATAAGCAAAGAAACTTCATTTTCAAATCCTAAAATGTCTAAAATCCCTTCGTCCTAACATCAAAAGTTCTTAACTCAAAGACAAATTTGATTAAATGCCTTAAAAATTGGTACAAACCTGATTCTGTGCCGCTTGTAGTGTCTGATGACAGACAAAAATAAAAAATTACAAACAGATTTTTAAATGGTTTGTGCTGAAAAAGAGAATTCTTTTAAATCTATTTACACTTTCCAAAAGTGAATTACTTCTGATGAGCATTTTCTTTCTTTTTCCTTCTTTTAAATCATCGTGAGCCTGCATAATGTCTCTGCGAAGGTCTAAGTTAAATAAAGCTTCCCAAGCTTAATCTGGCTTTGACGTTTTCATTTTTTGTATTATTTGGATTGCTTGGACACTGGACATTATTGGTGAATGGTGAAAAATAACGCCAAGTCTATTTCTTTTTTTAATAAATGCAGGTGCATTCCAATTTTTTTTAAATGATGTTTGTGTATTTTTGAGATGAGGCTTGAGAATTATTTTTTGTATTGATTTTTTCATTACAATTTATTTAACTTAGAACATAAAAATGAAGAGAATACCTCACACTCGATTGACCGGATTTGGACCCACGAAATTGAACACTGCAGTTATATGGATACATTGGAAAAAATCTTTCTACGCTTTTCTGGAGGTGATATCCACTTCTGAGCATCGAATGAATTAAAGTTCGATTTATTGATCAACCTTGTTTCTCTGGCTATCTACAAACACTTTCTGAATGTGAACAATTGCCAAGCGGTTTTCATCCAGCTGAACAACAGCATTTTCCACCAACATTTATTGGCGACCCGGCAACAACAGACAAATGAGAACATTGCAGTCTGTAAAAGAACTCAATAGGTCCCGCACTGTCAGCCCTACTTCAATCTCTGTCCCATCGCTGAAATGTGGCATCTCTGTGCTTGTCTTACAATGGTAAGTGCTCAGATGGACTCAAAACACTATTACCCTCTTGATGTAAATATCAAAAAAACAGACAAGCAGCTAAATCCCCTTACACATTAGAAATCCCTAGATATAAGAAAGCTTTCTACTCAAATAGCTTCTTCTTTTGAACTGCTAGACTTTGGAATTACCTCCCAGGCCCCTGCTTCCCTAACTGTATTGACATGCAGAAGTTCAAGCGTAATGTGAACAGGTATCTTGCTGCCCAACTCCCTACTTATTATACTGGTAAATCTGGTCCCTATTAGTAGCCCCTTACAACTTAATGACACTGTGTCTTGTTTGGGGTGAATAAACAGTAAAAAAAAAAACATCAAACACTGTGATTTCTACGTTATGATGGCCACACAGGCGAGGGACGATTATATTAGGGATGCATTTATTAATGAGATATCATCAACCCATATAAGACAGAGACTACTTGGAAACAGACCCCTCGATTTGTGCACAGCATATAACCAGGCTTTCACACTAGAAACAATCTAGAGACAGCTAACTTCCTACACCAAATTGGACTCTCTGACTGCCTCTGTAACCACAGTTGAAACAGGAGTAGTGGTTGACCAGTTGGTGTACACTAAGCAACTAGCAGTAGCTTCCTGCTCCATACTGAAATGTTTCTTTTGTGGAAACCCGAAACCTGACAGGGCGAGATACTCTGCCAAAAATTCAATATATGGGAACTGTAAAAATAACTGTGAAAAGAACTGTGAAAAGAACTTTAAAAAGAACTGTAAAAAAATTGTAAAAAGAACTTTAAAAAGAACTGTGAAAAGAACTGAGAAAAGAACTGAGAAAAGAACTGAGAAAAGAACTGTGAAAAGAACTGAGAAAAGAACTGAGAAAAGAACTGAGAAAAGAATTGTAAAAAGAACTGTGAAAAGAATTGTAAAAATAACTGTAAAAAAATTGTAAAAAGAACTTTAAAAAGAACTGAGAAAAGAACTGAGAAAAGAACTGTGAAAAGAACTGTGAAAAGAACTGTGAAAAGAACTGTGAAAAGAATTGTCATTTTGCACAAGTCTACAGATCACTGACGACGGCTCTATAAACTGCAGTAAGCCTCTTATTGTTAATTCGATTCCTTCATGTGCTTTCTCAGAGAGTCTGTCTCTTTCGTCCTTATGGGGAAAAATTAAGGGGGAGCCTATATGGATACTCATCGATACTGGGAGCTCTGAAATTTTCATTTATCTTAATAAAGTAAAAAGGCTTGGATTGGTTATCCAAGTTCTGAAAAAAATTTGATGACTAGTAGTTACTCATGTTCACCTCTAACAAGGCCTATTGACACTTGGAAATGGGACCTATTAGATTGAAGACTCTTTTCTTTTTTCAAGAGGAAGAGACTAGTGGTAGATGAACCAGCCCAGATGTGGCAACAACTCCATGCATGGGCGAATGGTAGCTTTGTAGAGGTACAGGATACTCTCAATTGTGAGTAATTTTCTAGTATGATAGAGGGAATCCACCTTCTTTGCAGCAGCATTTGCAATTTCCTCACTGTATTTGTTTCAATTCATATTGCCTGCAAAGGAGTTTGAAGGAAGACTTCTCAGGTAGGGTGTTATTTGTCATGGATATCAGTGGTTGGAGAGCCGTCTTGTAATTATTAAAGGAGAGCAGCTTAGTCTTACTAGAATTAAATGTTACTATCCATTTACAGCCCCATTCCACTTCAGTCTGGAGGTAATTTTCTAATGATTCTGCCATTGTCTTAGGTTTGTGTACATCCGTTCTTCCCTCATGCATGTAATAGAGCGTTGTATCATCTGTAAATATACTCATCTCAAACACAATATTATCAGGGAGGTCATTAATGAATATCAGGAATAATAGTGGTCCAAGGATCAGACTTTGAGGCACAGCCGCATTAATGTTATGCTGTTTAGATGTACGTCCATCAATGACAACCTGGATGGTCCTATTGTCTAAGAAGGATCTAATTATATTTAGTATATGTCCAGTTATAGAGTAGATGAGAGTTAAAATATCTGCAGTAGAACGATATTGCCTAAATACATACTGTTTGTCAGAGAGATTAGCTTTTGTAAGGTGGTGAACTAGTGCTTAATTAATTATGGTCTCAAAGATTTTAGCAAAGAGGGGGAGGAGACTGATACGGTGATAACTGAGAGGGCCAGTTCTTCCACCAGAATTCTTGTACACTGTTATCACAGAGGTCATCTTCCAGCTATTAAGAAAGCAAGATTCAGCAAGGCATTTGTTGTAGAGTTTGAAAAGTACAGGGGCTAGCTCATCTGAGGATTTCTTAATTAATATAGCAGTTCTCGTTCGTCCTCTACTCTCGGACATTGTGTTGTCTCTTTATGCTTGAATAGAAGGTAGTACAGTAGAACCCTGGTTACTTTGTAATGTTATTTGATTATATACATGTGTATTATATACTACACTGTATTTTATTAGTAATTTTTTATGCCGTATCCTAGGCTTTTATTGTACAATCATATCAAGTTATTAATTATGACTAACCTATGCAGTGATATCATACTCAGACATAAATTTTTATATCAACATTCTTCAGTGAAAATACCTTTTGGAGGATCCCCTTCCTCCTCTCACTGTTTGTAGACTGATCGCCTTTAAAACGTCTTTTACCCTTCTCTGTTTACAAATTTAACCTATGACTGTCGCCCAATAGCAGTTAAATCCAGGAGACATATCCTACTGAATGCAAAATTTATTCAGTCTGCAATATCCCGTAGACTAGAGGAAGGCATTATAGAGCCCTCTCAATTCCTGTGACGAGCACAAACATTTGTAGTATCCCCTAAAAATCACAGTAAGTAACTGATTCACTCTCCTCAATACTTATCCTCTTCCTCAAATATTTTCACTCCTCCTTAAACGTTTTAGCTGACCAGTTAATAGGGTCAGTAAATAAGGTAGGCTGAAAAAGATAGATATTTTGGGGTAGGGTGATGAGATAGGGGGTGAACACCTATCCCAATGGTGCCTGAAGCAGTTTATGGTTCCTTAGTTGAATCATTTCTTTTAGCAAACACCCCGGATATCTTAATGTAAGTGAAACTGACCTAGATTTTTTTTTTTTTACACAGTGATCACCACTTATCAAGGCCCGGAAGCCACTCAGGGATAAGGGTTATTGCAAGTACATTACGTTAGTGTGGAGATTTGATGAAGTGTTTACTTAAGGGGGCAGTTTATTAGGAATTTGTTAACATTGGACTTGAAGACATCCAAGTTGTAGTCCAGTGGGAAGCAGACAAGCGGAACAGAGTTCCACAGAAGCTTTGTTCATGGAATCTACGTTTTGATTTAGGCACAGATATAGTGGGGGAAATTTTTCACAGTGGATTCAGCTAGATGGGTGTTTTTCGTGAAAGATTGGCAAGGGGGGACCAGAGATTGGAGTTCAGACGAGCACCTGCCATGGAAATAACCAATTTGACATGCCTGGTTATCTCCCACTTTGCCGTAAGGACTCAGACAGACATATGCACAGACTTGGAGTCTATATTTGAAACACCCTCCCTTTCACTAGAGAAACAAAACTAGAATCAGACGACCAGGCTTTTATGTGCTTTAGACTTAACATGGAACATGGAACATTAGCTCGTTATATTTTCTCTACTGCTCTCCCTCGACTCAGAACTGTACGCTAAAAAAAGCAAGTCTCTAGCAGCATAGATACAGTACTCTCCCTCGATACTAGCGCACAAGTACATGTATTTGCTGACTTCAATATATATATTGTCTCCACACCCCTCAGCTAACATCCACATCTGTGGTGACTTCAACATCCATAACATGGAATGGCTGACCAACACAAATAAGACAGACGATGAGGGGAGATTCTGTCATGATTTTGCCATTGCATATGACCTCACTCAGATTGTTCGCGAGCCCACCCGTGTGCCCAATACTA
This sequence comes from Euprymna scolopes, assembly GCF_053919585.1. Lineage (NCBI taxonomy): Eukaryota > Metazoa > Mollusca > Cephalopoda > Sepiida > Sepiolidae > Euprymna > Euprymna scolopes. Next base: position 4,333,490 of record NC_136517.1, read on the forward strand.
CAGGTCAATATGCAAGCCTCCTAGACCTTTTTCTCTCAACTTCCCCTGACCTATGTTCATGTTCCGTTCTTTCTCCTTTAGGATCATCCGACCACTCTGTTGTATCAGTTAAGATAAAAATGAAATGCAATAAGTTCCCAGACGTACCCCTCCACCATACTGCATACTGATACTCTATGGCTGACTAGGGTAGCTTCCGTAGATTCATATCTGATCTACCTCTGCATTCCATGTTTAAAAAGGATGTGTCCTGTATAGTATCAGATCTGACCGAATGGTTAATTGTAGGCATAGACCGATTCATACCATCTAAAAAATTCCAACAAAAACCTAACAGCCAGCCATGGTTCTCCCCAGAATGTGCTGCTGCCATCGCACACAGAAATCACTTTTTCCATAGCTACCAACGTAATAGATGCACTGAGACTAAAGCTGCTTTCAGGAACGCCAGAAACCACTGTAAAAGAGTAATAAAAAATGCAAGAGAGCTATATGCCCAGTCTATTAAATCCGAAGTAGCTGATCAGCGGCTTGGTTCCGCCAGGTTTGGCAAATAACAAATAGGATCCTGAACAGAAGTGTGCATTCTATCCCAACGATCATCAATGGACCAGAGGTCATCTCGTCAACTTCAGACAAGGCCAAACTATTTGCCAAGAACTTTGCAGCTAATTCTACCCTATGCGACGAAAGCCATCAACTCCCCATATTTCCTTCTATAACACAGAACACGCTAGGTAACATACAAATATCTGTGCATGAGGTCGCCAAGCTAATCAAGAATCTTAATTCCAGAAAAGCTATTGGCCCTGACGGCATCCTAATTATAGTGTTAAAAAAGCTTCAACCAGAACTGGCTCCCATACTTACGAAACTGTTTAAACGTTGCCTTAAGAAGTGCTTTCCAACACCCTGGAAAACCTCATCATTAGTATGCCCTGTATTTAAGAACTCGGGTGATAAGTCATCTCCCTATCAGTACAGACCAATAAGTCTCCTGTGTGTCATGAGTAAGTTGCTGGAATCCATATTAAATAGAGAAGTAGTCAACCACCTCAGCAGAAATAACCTTCTTAGTGACACGCAATATGGTTTCCGTTCTGCAAGATCTACCGCAGATGTGCTAACGGTTATATGTCATAGGATTAGTGAATCTCTTGACAAAGGCTTCCTTTCCAGGGCAATTGCTCTTGACATATCAAAAGCCTTCGACAAGGTATGTCATAAAGGCCTACTTCACAAGATCTCCAGCCACGGTATAACTGGAAATATTCTCTCTATCATTAAATCATTTCTCTCTGATAGGCTCATAAGAGTAGTGGTTGATGGACAAAAATCAGAGGCCTGCAGTATTAATGCTGGAGTCCCTCAAGGGTCTATCCTTGGCCCAACTCTCTTCCCGATCTATATCAATGATCTCCCAAAACACATACCTAAATCATTCGTTGGCATCTATGCTGATGACACGACCATCTACAGCAACACATGAAAGGCTTTAAATGACAAAGCTCTCTCTGATTCCCTCTCCTCTGATCTCGAACGAGTGGTTCAGTGGGGGAAGACGTGGCTGGTTACCTTTAATGCATCTAAAACCAAACTCCTATCTTTACATCATCAACGCTCTGATCCCCATCTGGCATCAATTGAAATGAATGGCTCTCGTCTAGGAGAAGCCCCATGTTTTGACAAGCTTCTGGGATTGACCTTTACTCCTGACCTGAAATGGAACAAGTACATCAAATCTGTTGCCAAGGTCGCTGGGAAATGGAGGATCCTTCTACTGTTCCAGAAGATATCTCACCCCTGATGCAATTCTCTATCTGTATAAAAGACAATTACGTTCAAGGATGGAGTACTGCTGCCATATCTGGGCAGGAGCTGCTAAAAACAGCCTATCCTGTCTTGACAGAGTACAAAATAGGCTTCATGGCCTAGTGGGTGATGCCCTTTTCTCTTCCCTGCAGCCTCTCTTCCACAGGAGATACATTGCGAGTCTGTCTTTGTTTATTGTTACTACCATGGCAGGTGCTCGTCTGAACTCCAATCTCTGGTCCCCCCTCGCCAATCTTTTACAAAAAACACCCGTCTAGCTAAATCCACTGTCAAAAACTTTCCCCACTCTTTATCTATGCCTAAATCAAAACGTAGATTCCATGAACAAAGCTTCTTTCTTAGAACTACACGCCTGTGGAACTCTGTTCCGTCTGCTTGCTTCCCTCCTGACTACAACTTGGATGTCTTCATCCAACGTAAACAAATTTCTGATTAATCGCTCCCTTAAGTAGACATTTTAAATATCCACACTAACATATTGTACTTACAATAACCCTTATCCCTGAGTGGCTTCCTGGCCTTGATAAGTGGTGACCACCTTTAAAAAAAAAAAAAGTCATCTCCCTCTCAGTACAGGCCAATAAGTCTCTTGTGTGTCTAGAGTAAGTTACTGGAATCCATATTAAATAAAGAAGTAGTCAACCACCTCAGCAGAAATAACCTCCTCAGTGACATGCAATATGGTTTCCGTTCTGCTAGATCTACAACTGAGGTGCTAAAAGTTATATCCCATAGGATTAGTGAATCTCTTGACAAAGGCTTCCTTTCTAGGGCAATTGCTTTTGACATATCAAAGGCCTTCGATAAGGTTTGGCATAAGGGCCTACTTCACAAGATTTCCAGCTACGGTATAACTGGAAATGTTTTCTCAATAATTAAATCATTTCTCTCTGATAGGTTCATAAGAGTAGTGGTTGATGGGCAGCAATCAGAGGCCCACAGTATTAATGCTGGAGTCCCGCAGGGGTCCATCCTGGGCCCAACTCTCTTCCTGATCTACATTAATGATCTCCCAAAACACATAATTCATTCGTTGACATCTATGCTAATGACACGACCATCTACAGCAACACATCAAAGGCCGTAAATGACAAAGCTCTCTCTGATTCTCTCTCCTCTGATCTTGAGCGCATGGGACAGTGGGGGAAGAGATGGCTGGTTACTTTTAATGCATCTAAAACCAAACTCCTAACTTTACATCATCAATGCTCTGTTCCTCATCTAGCATTAATTGAAATGGATGGCTCTTGTCTTGGGGAGGCTTCATGTTTTGACAAGCTCCTGGGTTTGACCTTTACTCCTGATCTGAAATGCCTACCAGAAATGAGTGCAGGGTCCCTTTCTATGCACAACATGGCATTACAATCATCCCGATATTATACAAATGATGATAGAGCAGACACTCTAAGCATTCCCAAAGAGTTAGGGATCCTGTACTATCAGTCGGAACACAGCAGCCAGACAAACTGTCAAACCTGTATCCTCAAACCTGTCAGACAAGTGTGATCCAGTCCAATCATGTTAGCATACATGGTAAACAAGCACCTCCAAGATGTCCAGTTTTAGGGGAAGGGAATGAGGCAGGTATGGGGGACGGTGTTCATTGTTCTAGTCAGGAAACAAGGCCAAGCTTTGAGCATCTCTAATGAATCCCTGTGATTGCACCTCTGCTCCAGCTAATAGGCAAAGAAGGAGTTTATTGTCTGTCAAAAGTTATATGTGATGCTACTAGCTGTGTCAGTGTAGTTAGAGAAGCCAAGCCAATTACTGTGATGGACATGTATTTGTGCGCTAGCATCTAGGAAGAGTGCTACCAGGCAATAGTTAGAGGCTACCTACTCCTTAAGCAATTTAGGTCTGCAAACCAGTGATGTGATCGAGTCGCTAGCTCTAGGAAGGTTGTCAACCATGACTGAGGAGGCCTTCCTCCCCCATTTGGTGCCAAGGCATATGAGGTCAGTGGCGCAGGTTTAACATCAGCGTTTTCCTTCTCCTAGATGGACGATCTGACTAGATCTATCGGTCCATCAATACCAAGGGAGTAAGCTCCATGCCTGGTTTCAAAGCCAGGTATTTCTACCCCCCCCACACACACATGGATAGTTAGGATTAATTGTTAGTATCAAAAGTAGTTAGTTTCTGCTATGAAGTTACACTCCTCAAAATAAGATTACGATTGGAAGATGTGGTTATTGACACGTTATGAGTGGAAAGGCTTGGGGGTATGTATGAGTAAGAGATGTAGGTTTAAAGTTAGTATCTAATGGAGTGAAACGAGGATTAAATATAGTTTGTGGATTAATAAATACACTGGAAAAAAGTATAGTATAAGGAGTTAGGGTACGATTCCAAATGAGTTTAGTTTTCATGTATAGACAATTACCACTACTTTGCCCATCGAAAGGGAAAAAAATATAGTTTCTACTTAATACAACTTTAGGTATAATTGCAAACTAATAAGTATCCATCTTATAAATAATCTATTGAGTAAGCATATATATTATAGATAATGCATGTCTATTAACATAGATAACTATTGATGTTTGGTATCGATTTTAAATTTGTTTTCTAAGGTTAAGATAAACCCTCTCTTTCATGGTCCGTGATGTATATGATGAGAGAGAGAGAGAGAGAGAAAGAGTGTGAGGGAAAGAGTCAAACACCCGATAACCCGAGAATTATATCTGTTTTGTTTATAATTACAAAAACCAGCGATACATAGACAGAGAGAAAGAGACAGACAGACAGAAAGAATCGAGCAAGGTAACGAACGAGCAATACAGAGAGCAGCTTGGGAAGAAGAGCGGTTGGTTTTTGTCCAGTTGGAATAAAAGAGATTATCTAACCTGCAAGAATACCATATTAATATACATTAGGATATATAGGAATTAGAGTAAGATTCAGAATTTGAAGAATTTATGTTAATCATGCAATACATATGCAGACAGTCGCCCTTCTAAATCGATATTTACAAAAGAAATGTTTCAATTATTCCAGTATCATACATAAGGAACCATATGCTTACAGTAAGTACAAACCGGCGGAATGCATGCTGTCTTTATGCAATGGCAGCTGCACAATCTGCAGTAAACCATGGGGGTGAATGGGGCTTGCTATAATACTTCTGTGTGGCAACATGTGCTTCAATGCCCGCTTTTCACGACTCAGTTGTCTCATTGGCACACTGTTCAGCAGGAAGAGAGAAGATATCGGTCCATGGGGGTATTTCAGATGTGGTCTCTAATGACTTCCCAGTCAGCCCTGTTGTAGTACCATAGTTGGAACAAAAGAGATGATCTTACCTACAAGAATACCGTATTAATATACATTAGGATATTCAGGATTTATGTTTATCATGCAAGACAGACACAGGCAGTTGAAATTGATATTTAGAAAAGAAATGTTCCAGTTATTTCAGTATCATGCATAAGAAACCATATACTTACAGTATCACAAAATAAAAGTTTAGGTAAATAACTTTACAATATTTGTAAGCAATTAAGGAATAAGAAGTAAGAGGCCTGCCTTTCACAAATTTTTCTACTTATTTTTAGCCTGTGGTCATCTCAGCAGATAGGGGGATGGGGATTTTTGGAAATTTATCTATAATATAAAGGGCAAAAATCTACTTAAATGTATGCGTGTATGTTTGTATGTCTGCCTAAAAATTTCGACAGAGGCGACAGATTTTCACGAGATTGGTATCATTTTGAAGCTCGACCCTTCGGACAACAAATATCGAAAAATTGGCTAAACACATTAATTCAACTTGGAAATTTTCTATAGGGAGAGGTCTCTTTTTTGCCGATATTTTTGAAAGTCATCCCTCTTTTCCATTGTCTAGTCTTAATTAAAACCTACATCATTCCCGGTTTGGCGATGGGTGCGACAGCAAAGACGTCACGTTTTTTTTTTTTATACATTCTTTTCCTCCTTCGCGGTATGGGTTCAAGCCTGCCTTCCTACTACCACTTTTTTTTTTTTTTCGCTCAACACATACCTACAAACACCTGGGCAACACCGGACATCCAGGCTTGTACATACATAAGATGGGAAGTTTAATTTAAGCACATTGCACAACAACTTTATAATAACAGCCTAAACAATTCAAGCAAACATAAGTAGCATGTAAGCAAAGCTAACTATAGAATTCAGATAGTTACAATAATCGATAGAGAATTGACTCTATAAAACACCTTCATTAAGTTTCAAAAGACAATGGTTACATTCTGTAAAGGTGGTTGTGCATGTAATTGTGAGGCAAATGTTGCACAATCGCCAACCCCACCTCTCCTGAATCAGTACTGCTTGAGTGACAAGACGATGGGAAACAATGCTAAGATAAACAAAGAGCACATGCAGCAGCTGGAATTTCCAAATGGTTACCCATTTTAGTATTGATCAGACACAATGTTGCTTAACTTCTCTGATCAAATGGGAACCGGTATGTCAACAACGATTATGCCATATTGACACTAGCATAAATACAAAATCTGTATAAATTTTTAAGAGATAAAGTTCTTCTAGTTTAAAAAAGTTTTTAAAAAATATAATCCTCCCCCCCCCTTACAATAAAATGCAATAATGTATAATTTATTTTCTGTGTCACACTTACATCCGGGTTGTTTAATTGTTATCTACTTGTAATAAATAATTTTACCAAGAATTCTTCATAAGTTTCGGGTTCGATTTCGATTATAGCTGCTGGCACTCAAGTCATTTAATTTTTTTATAAATAATTTTACTAAGAATACTTCATAATTTTAGTTTCGGTTTCGATTATAGCTGATGGCACTTAAGTCATCTATTTTTCTTCATAAATAATTTTACCAAGAATTCCTCATAAGTTTTGGTTTCAGTTTCGATTATAGTTTTTAGTTAATAAATGAAGACAAGGAAAGGAAGTCTCATTTTAACATTCAATAAACAACTTTATTTGTCATCTTCGTTAGTAGCGTTAGTAGATGAAAGAAACGCGTTAGTAGGTTGAAGTGTTCTTGTTTAAAGATAGAATTAATATCATGCTGGCTGGTTGAAGAAGAGAACAGTTCAGGACTGTTTACATGTGTTTATAGCTAGTAGTCGTCGGTACAAAGGAAGCTGGTTAAAAGAGAAAGAAAGGACAAAGACTTCAGTGTGTTTACGTATGTAGGAGCATGCGTCCGACAGTAAAGACAGCGCAAAGTATTAGTGTCTCGTGGTAAGAAAGAGTGTGTGTGTGTGTGTGTGTGTGTGTGTGTGTGTGTGTGTGTGTGTGTGTGTGTGTGTGTGTGTGTGTGTCGGTGTGTGTTCTTTAGCATGACAAAGAATGTTCGTTAAGTTACTGCACGTGGAAACAAATGAGAGTTTGAAAGGTCGCCACGCTAGCTTCTAGTACTCCTGTTCTGCCTGGGTGATGTGTGCTTCTGGGTAAAGCAGCAAGAAAGCAGGTTAATGGTTTCAGATTTTGTCTTTTATATACTCTATCACATGATAGAGAGCTCGCTTGTGATTGGACAAGCCAAGGAGAAAATGGATTTCAAATCTCAAGTCGTGACAAGTAGCTCCTGCCTGTGTTTGTAGCAAGTGTCGGCTGCTACAAGCTAATGGCACTCCAATAATCTATTTTTTTTAATAATTTTATCAAGAATTCTTCATAAGTCTTAGTTTCGGTTTTGACTATAGCTGAAGGAACTAAAGTTTATATATATATATATATATATATATATATATATATGTTCATAAGCTTGGAATTTAGTTTTGATTCAAGCTGATGAACCCAAGTCATATAGATATATTTTTAATTTTTGAAATCGCAACTTTATAATATATAAAAATCGATAGAACATTAATTATCTCTCTCTCTCTCTATCTATCTGTCTATATACAAAATCTGCAAGAATTAAAATATCATATTTAAGCGTATTTTATGACCTGGCTATGCCGGGCGTCCCTGCTAGATTGAATGAATACTTTTACAGTTTTAACCAAATAGCTACAATAATATCAGAACATCTCCATTTTCACTGAATATCTATAAATGCTGACATCAGTGTATTACATATGAATGAGTCCCCTGTGGAATTGCCACAGGTCATGCTAGTACGGTATTAATGCATTATTAAAATACAAGGATGTGGTTAAATATTGAGGAGTTAAAACGATCTAAGATCATGTATAATGCAGGAGAGATATAGGCAGTGTTCTTGGGGTGGAAATAGCCGACCATTTTCACATTTTAAATAATTTTTCCTTTTTCTTTGGCGACGGATTTTAATTGCAGACATTCAAGACATCGAAAGAAAAAAAAAACTCTAAATAATTATTTCAACCATACTTCAACCTTACTTACAACAAAAATGCTAGTTTTATTTTGGTGTCTTAACACCCCCCTCCCCCATTTTTTGCTGATGAGGAGATGATGTTCCAAGACAAAATCTTTGTCAACTATTGTTAATAATTATTGTCAATTTTAATAAAATGAACATCGGTTCCGAAACGATCGTACACTCGAGTTGATTTTGTTTGTTTTTTTTCTTTTGAAACTGATTTGTAATTCACAATTATTGATCTTTTTACTCAATATAAATATAGCTCTAGGATACATATACCTATTGAGCTTATTATATATCTACAGTGCTATGGGCACTGTTCTTTTAAAAGTATTAATACATTTATTAATACATTAAAATAAACTCTGCTCTTTAGACTTTAGGTCTTATTTTCTCTATAAAATATATAAGACATACACACACACACACACACACACACTAGCAGGCCGCCCGTCATTGCCCGGTCGTAAAATACATCTAAATATGATATAGTGACTAATGCAGATTTCGTATTTATCATGATAGTATATTGGACCCAATATATAGTAACGATTTAAAATATTAAAAAACATGACTTGTACGCCACCGAGAATCAAAACCAAAACGTTTAGCTTATGATTTACTTTTGCCTCTGACGTTAATGCCAGATTTCATTTTTATTCATCTTAGCTCGCCATTACAACAATCATGGAACTTTAAAATAAAGGAATTCGTGCAAATCATCAAACACTAAAGAAGAAAAGAAATCCTGTATTTCTTTCAACGTTCCAAAGCGCATGAACAATATGAAATTGACATTTGTCATTTTTATACACAATACGCAGGAGAAAGACTGAAAAGAAATGATAAGTACTATTTATCATAAAAACATTATAAACATTTATTTATTTTGTATAAAACCCCAATATTTTGGAGTCAGAAATAAAATATATCTTAATTATGATCAATTTTCAAATGCTAAAATCAACCAATACCACAACATCACATTAAGACAATTAATGCTCACACGTGCTTTTATACCCCCACAAACTTCCTGCAGAGAAATCGAGAGCAACGAAATCAGAGTTCAACTATATAATGTAGCCCTTTGCACAGTCCATGGGCTTCCGCTTGGAATTTAGTCCTTAAGCACTTTGGGATATTGGGCATCCAGCTGGAGATTATCGACAAATATATGAAAATGGGGGGGGGGGTCGCACAAAACAATATTAGCCTTCCTGTCCTTCAATCCATTCCGATCCTTAATAAGAAATAGGGGTGAAGTCAAACAAATTCTGATAAAACAAATTTTCTATAAAACCCATTTACAAAGTTTTGCTATGAAAAGCAAAAGTTTATCGAAGAAAACATGAGTACTAAATAAGAAATATATGGGTTCTCAGACAATATTAAATGTGTTAACAAACGTTAACTTTCCATAAACATAGCAACCAACCAACTTCTACTTGAAAAAAAAAAAAATAATAATTTACGGAATGTGTAGCATACTAGTAAATTTATTCCTTAGTTGTGGTGAGATTATAAAGGGAAATAACTCATAGAAAATTCAGCATCTGAATTACCTCCCTTACTTCAGGAGACTAATTTTTTTTATAATTCATTTGTTTTTTTTTGTTTTTTTTTTTCTAAGCTACGGATCTGTATTGATATTAGGGGTTTTGTCTGTCAGTTAGCTTTCACACTTCAGTTTAAAAAAGAATTTTCATTAAACTGTCACTTTAACCTTTGAAATAGAATTTTCATTAGTCTATCAGCCTCTAGTTCAAAAAAGAAGTTTTATTAGTTTGTCACAATTACATTTAAAATATTTTAATTAGTCCGTCACCAAAATGTGACATTCATGTGTTTGTCTTACAAGTATTTCCACAGAATGTGTTCTGATGAACCTTCTGCACTTGTACTCCCTCAATGTAAATATCTCCAACCCATCCGACTAGCGGCAAAATCCTATCTATTCACTTTCTATTCTACTGGTTACTTTTCTTAAACATTAGCATTTGGATTTCCCTCCCTGTTTCCTGTTTCTCTAATTGTACTAGCATACAAGAATTTAAATGTAATGTGAAAAAAACATTTTGTACAATCCCCACTTAAGATTTCACACTTAATTTTGAAATTAAATTTTCATTAGTCTGTCACATTTGAAATAAAATTTTCATTAGATTTAAGATCATAATAGCATTTTTCTTTGTCTGTCATGCTACAGTTATATATTGATTGTGGACCTCCTGAAATATACCAGAGTCCTCTAAGGTCCATGTGCACCCTGGTTAAGAATTCTTGATCTGTATGCGAAAATTGGACTCATTTCTTGTACTGTAAAGTCAAAACGTCTTATATTGTCGGAATTTTATCTTGCTTCCAGATAAATTCGACGCTAAAGTAACTAACCTGAAAAAAAAACAGCATGAAACAAAACAGGGGGAGGAGGTAAAGAATAAAATATAAAGGTTTTGCTTTGAAACGAAGACGAGACTTTATTCACAATAAAATTAATTGCAAATTTTTCCCTTTGCGGGCATTAAACTTATGAAACGCCAGTGTATCCATTAACGAATACAATAATAATATTCAAAATAGTATCTCCTAATCAAACTCGCATATGAAATAAATTTTAGGAGCATACTCACAAATTGAAAGCCAGTCAGGCACATGCCTTTTTACCTCTTTTTTTTTTTGTTTAAAGTTCTTTTAGAATTTTCTCTCCCTCCATGTTTGCATGCAAACCGTAGACACGCAGATGGATTTCAGAAGCAGGACTGCATCGCTTGTCCAGGGATTTCTTTACCAGGTTTTCTTCTTTGTAGGAGGTTCCAAAATTCCTTGTCACATAAAATAAGGTATTTTCTTTAAAATAATTTCACTCCTTCTAAAATACGTGCAAAACAGTAGTCACGTAGATAGTTTTCAGAAGCATGTCTCGTCACATATCCGGGTTTTCTTCTTTGAAGGAGGCTCATCAAAATTCCATTCTCAGTGCCGGGCAATGAAACAAACATCCAATCTCCACGTCAGTGGAATTTCAAAAGAGGGCGAAATACGCGCTGGGCTCGTGACGTCATCACTGAGCTAGCATTTCTCTTTTCTCAAATTAAAGGGAGTTTTGTACAAATCCAAAATATACGAAACTAAAAATCATAAAGGATACGAAATACAGAAAATCATATATAAGAACCAGATAAAAAATAATAAATGTAAACAGAGGGGGGATGCACCATTATTGGTACGAAAAAAATTCCAACAATATCAAGTTAACTCAACTTTACTTAAAATCATCTTTTCGTACTTGTAGAGTTTAATCAAGACATTAAAAAAATGAAAATATGGAAAAAAGTTCTATTGTACACATCCGTTTTGGATTGGAGTTCTCGGAAAAAAAAATTTCACTTAATTTGATCGGGTAGACGTTTTTTACAGCGGAAAAACAAGTTTTATGACAGCGCACTCAAGGTAGTCATGTTTAGATTTTTAGAACACGCCACGGGGAGATAACTTGGTCAAAAGCGCCGACACCCCCTCCCTATCTTAAATAATAGCTTTTCTTCTTAAAACTCGAAACATGGCTACCTTTTGATCTGTATCATAACAAATTGCTTTTTCAATGTAAAAAAAGAAACTACTTGATCAAATTAAGTGAAATGTTTTTTTGAAGAACTTGATTCCATAATGGATATGTATAATATAACTTTTTTTTTTCGATATTTTCATTTTTTGATGTCTTGATTAAACTGTACAAGTACCCATCTTTTTTATATACTGTTTATGTCTATGACATATCGTTTGAATAGTTAACTAATTTTCATATTTGTTTCGAAAAGAAACAGTTTATTAATTAACCATTGTTTGTTGTTGTTTATTTAGTTAAATGATTGTTTGAATTTTATTATAACAAATTATTAATCAACCATTATTTTATTAATCAACCATTATTTTATTAATTAACCATTATTTTATTAATTAACCATTATTTTATTAATTAACCATTATTTTATTAATTAACCATTGTTTGTTGTTGTTTATTTAGTTGAATGATTGTTTGAATTTTATTATAACAAATTATTAATCAACCATTATTTTATTAATTAACCATTATTTTATTAATTAACCATTATTTTATTAATTAACCATTATTTTATTAATTAACCATTGTTTGCTATTGTTTATTTAGTTGAATGATTGTTTGAATTTTATTATAACAAATGATTCTGTTCTGCAATATTTTTTTCGAGACAAAAATTAAGCGTTTATGTTCCAGTATTTCTTTGATTTAATTTTCAACAAGTTGTGACTTATTTCTAAATTGCAAATAAAAAGGCAAATTGATTTCTTCTTTCTTTTCTTTTCTTTACGCTCAGATTTAAAAGATGAATTGGTATAGAAATTATTAAAATGTTAATACTCATTTTATTTCGTTTTGACATCATGAATGAAATGTTTATTATTTTAAAATATTTCATTATCAAGCTTTTATTAATTGCATGTCTTATAAAGTGTATATACAACGCAGATATATCTAAAATATATGTATAGATATTAGTATTTTAAATAAGTTTCCAGACTTTTTCATAAGAGCACTTTTATTGGTAGTACACGCATGAAACTCTAGTCCCCATCGAAGTAATCTCCTCTGGCTGCAATTCACTTGTTGTACCATTCCAACAACTTCTGGAAGGCCCCATGGAAGTCTCTTGTGTGAGCATGTCAATGACTCTCATCACAGCCTCTTTCATCTCCTCAGTTGTCTCATAATGACAGCCTCTAAGGTTTTCCTTGAGCTTAGGGGGTAAGTAAAAGTCACAGAGAGCAAGGTCTAGACTATAGCGAGAGTGAGGAATTGTCGATGCAAATCTTCATCAAATAAGCTGTGACAAGGATGGAGTTGTGGACTGCATACTTGAGACAAACACTATGCAAATCTTTACCATCTTCGGTTCTTCGCGAATAATTGTGTGTACAGTTCCCACTATGCACTTATTGTCTCTAAAAACACACAACGGTCTTTATCCATGAAATTCTTTATTTGGCCAATCAACTCTGATGTTCTGACTTCCTTACTCCTCCCACATCTCTCATAATCTCTTACAGACTCCCTGCTTTCCTTGAATCTCTTATGCCACTCAAAAACTGATGATCAATTCATGCAAGATGATCCAAAAGCAGTCTGAAGCATTCCATACGTTTCTGTGACAGTTTTTCCAAGTTTAAAACAGAATTTTATTTCATATCATTCTTCTAAATTGTCCTCACATCCAGATTGCATTTTTGAAATTCATAAGCTGTGACAATCAGGCTTTAGTAGGGTGTATTTCAATTCCTGCTGTAGCTATTCATTTGAACCTAAAATCATAAGAATTAGTCAGTCTTCACAGATCTATAGCAATAACATACTGAATACTCAAGAGTCTATGACAATTTTAAATGCGTATACAAAAAAAAGACGGAAACTTATTGAAGGCACCCTGTATGTATAAAAATAGAACAACAAATTTACAAGTATTGAATAATTATTTATTAAAACTTATTTGTAGAGGTTCGTAACCTTACAGGGATCAATATTTTGACCCCACCAGATCATCTGGATGGCGGCTCATCATGTAGGCAGCTCAAGCTTTGTTGTATAGATGACAGGCTCCAGACAAGTTTATGGGAACTTAGTTCTTCACACACAGACACACAGTTATCGCCCTTCAACTCTGGTAACATCATGCCTTTCCACCAGGGAGCGATGCAGCTATATTCACTTCCGTTTTATATATTTCATCCTTTTTTTTGCTGGACCTCAGGACAATGCAAATGTGACAGAAACAATCTCCCGGTTCTGGCGATAACCAAGCTATGTTCAAACTCTCAAAGAATATTGATTTGTAATTAAATGTAAATAAATCTATATTTATTTGTTATCCTACATCATATAATACTTCGTATCTTCATCACGCAACCTTTGCTTTTTTCACTGACCTTATAATATGGAGGATGAGATCGCCAATTACATTAGCATGGTGCCTTCACATTTTCGCCAAGTTTTTAAAAGAATCTAATAGATGGAGCAAAAGTTATGGGGTAAAAAGTGCCATTTTTATGCAGTTTTGGGGCATTTGTGACCCTTTTGAGCTCCTGCGAACGCTAAATCCCAATGAAAACAGACAAACGATGCAGTTTCATGCCTTAAGAGATGTATATTTGATTTCAGCACCATGGAAACTACTATATAGGTATACATATCAAGTTCTTGAGTAATATGAAAAAAAGAACTCCAAAAGGGCATGTTTTTTTAGCCCTAAAAGTCCACGAGGGATGCGAACCAGAATTTTGCCAAGGTCACCCATACTGAATTTATATTAAAAACAATAGTCTCCACATTTTGGCCAAGTTTCAGGAAAATCTAATAGATAGATCAAACGCTATGGGGCAAAAAGTGTAATTTTTGGCTATTTTGAGGCATTTTTTTTACCTCTTTTGAGCTCCTGGAGATGCCGAATCCCAGTGTAAATGGATAACGGTGCAGTTTTAGGTCTTAGCACATGTATATTTGAGTTGACCACCATGAAAAACCACTATATAGTCAGACATATCAAGTTTTTATTGAGAAATATGAAAAAAAGAGTCACAAAAAGAGACATTTTTAGCATTGAAAGTCCCAGGGGACGCGAACCAGAATTTTGCCAGGGTCACCCATACTGGATTTATAATAAGAACAATGGGCTCCACATTTTGGCAAAGTTTAAAAAAAAATCTAATGGATGGATCAAAAGTTATGGGGCAAAATGTGTCATTTTGGAGCATTTTTTACCTCTTTTGAGCCCCTGGGAGTGCAGCGAAAATTTTTGTAAAAAAATTTTTTTACTGTGCACATCTATTTAATGAAATACAATTTGTGGCAAAATTTCAGGAAAAACTAATGGACGGTTATCTGGCAATAGTTCGGACTAACAGACGCACAGACGCATGGAAGCTTGGACACCACTGAAAACATAGGCCCTCTCCGATAAATTAGGGGACCAAAAACTTACCAATGATAAGTGTTCGATGGAATGTATTCTAACCTAGAAAACAGCAATTCTCCACTCTTTGTCAGAAATATTGCTCATGGAATGTGAGGACTAAAGGACAAAATAAGGAAAGCGAGAGTTACTTTCTACTCTCTTTATTATCACTACTATGATTAGAGGCAAGATTTATAGGGGGGGGGGCATCGTAACTGGGGAGTTTTTTTTCTTTGTGGGGTGAGGGGCATCCTAACTGGGGAGTTCTGTGGCAAAATATTTGTTGATTTATATTTACAAAGAAAGATGTTATTAGAGTGTTAATTTTTATGGCACCTGGAAGTCTTTACAGTGGAGGGGTGGGATTTTGCTGCTAGTTGAGTTTGTTGGGAGTATTTAATATGTAAATGATGGTAACACGAAACCATTTATTTTTTGAATACCAAACGGTTATACTTATCTGTATCTATCTATTCTATCTTCTTCTATTTTCTGTTCTATTATATTTTTCTTTTATCTATTCCTGTTCTATTCTGTCTATCTATTCTTCTGTTCTTCTATTCTGCCTATTCTTCTGTTCGTCTATTCATTCTGTCTATCTATTCTTCTGTTCTTCTATTCTGTCTATTGTAGAGGACCAGGATATATATATATATATATATATATATATATCCTAATCCCATTACAAAAGAAAATAATGAAACGAATGGAATGAAGGAAACAAAAACTCAATTGCTGGATAAAATAAACGTGTTGTTTATTTACTGTTGAAAAGTGAATGTTTTAGGTATAACACGTGTTCATGTTCGCGTTCGGGTGTAACCATCGTTTGTTGCGGGACTGGTGGTGTAGAAAGAAAAGGAAATGTGCCTTCATCTCACGTTCAGGTCACTATCGTTTGTTCGCACGTGGGAAGAGAAGTGAGTAATGTAGTGAAAGTGGGAATGATAGTCCAGCGTGTAGACAAAGACAAAGAGGGTTGACATCAGTAAAGCTGTGCGCCATGTTAGCAGTCAGCTACGTGAAGGTATTCTCAGGCACAAGTTGTGAGAGAAAGAGTGAGAATGTTAATCCAGTTCATGGAGAGAGAAAGCGTATACTGTCTGTTAGCTTTTTGTCCCACATACAGTAAAAGGGGACGTGACGTGTGCAGGTGCGCACCTCCTAAAAGGGAGGCGGCTGGTTCGTCGAACCGTTCAGCTCGGAAGCTGGTCCGAAAAGAAAGAAGCTGCTTATTGCTCTTGCTTTTGCTTTTATAGTTGTTTCCGGCGGTCTTTTGCGCATGTGTGGATTTCCTTTGAAAAGAGAAGTGACGTTGCCCATGTGTGCGTACGTGTGCACGTATGTGAGTACATGTGTGTACGTTAGCGTGTGTGTGTATACACGTGAATGTGAGTGCATATACGTGAACGTGAATATATGTACATGTGTGGACGTGCGCGCGTATGTATATGACAAGAAATATGGCTGGAGATGTGAACGCGGGTTTTTGTGTGAGACTAGAAAAGGCTCGCACTATCTATTCTCCTGTTCTTCTATTCTATTAATTCTTCAATTCTTCTATTCTGTCTATCTATTCTTCTGTTCTACTATCTATCTATCTAGTCTTATGTTATTCTATTCTGTCTATTCTGCCTATTCTTCTGTTCTTCTATTTTTTCTATCTATTCTTCTGTTCTTTTTCTATCTTCTATATTAATAAAATAGAAACGATTATTCCTGCCACACATTAATCCTAAACAGCCACACTCCATAGCCAATGCATCTTTTCCAATTACCAGCTACAGCCTTCAAACAAATATGATTAGGAGGTGGTAGCATACTACTTCCCTGCTTACTGTCATCTACTCTTTCCACCCCTACCAAATATTTCTTAGGGTCCAGCTTTTTGATGGCACCGTGATTATTTCAGTGTTTTGCCTATCAACCAATGATCGCTCCCTGGTTCATGACCTTCCTGTAATTTGATTGGCTCACATGCTGCATTCAATAGCGGATCCTTACTTTGATTTTTTAAAACTTTTTTGTAGACATTTCATGCTTCGAGTTGGGATTAGTCTTAGATAGCATTCCACGAAAAATAAATACTTCAGTTTACTTTATTTTACACATGTACATAGTTTTCAGTCGTTCATATCGGTTCGATTTCTGTAGAACATTTTTTATTTTTACATGGAGGTCACCACTTACCAAGGCCCGGAAGCCACCCAGGGATAAGGGTTATTGCGTGTACAGTAATCAATGGGATAGTATCGTAGTAATCGTTAATATTGGAGATTTGATAAAGTGTCTTACTTAATGGGGCAGTTCATCAGGAATTTGTTTATGTTGGACTTGAAGACAGTGTCTTTTGTTCTCTGTGGTAAATTGAACATTTTTCTGTTAAAATCACATGCACGTGATTTTTTTCTTTGTGAATATTAATTTAGCATATCTTCTCCGTAAAGTTTCGGGTTTTCGGTTTATCATGTCTTAGACACAGAATTGTCTTGTGAATCCATTTATTTTTTCAAAATTGAAGAACTTTTCAGGCAACTAGTTGAAATGATACGTTTACAGCAGACTCAGACTTTGGAATTACAGAAACAAAGAGAAGAAAAAAGAGAAAGAGAAAAGGAAAGAAGGCAATTCAGCAAAAAAAATAATGGAAATGCAGACAAGAAAGACAAAGAAAAAATTAGAATTACTAACTAAAGTAATAGCAAAGAAAGATAGCAACGAGTCAGACCAAACTGTTTTTAAAGCACAATCTCGTCAGCATTAGAAACATTTCACTATCATCCTGAAGAAGAGTGGACTTTTGAAGCCTATTTTCACAGACTTGGTGATGAATTCAAGATTCATTGCAAGTCATGGAGCGAGCAGATGAAGGTTCGTCTTTTATTACAAAAATTGGGAGCTGCGGAACATAATAAGTTTGTGGATTATATCATCCCTACACAGACAAGCGAATTGTCCTTCAATAAGATAGTGAAATCTTTGATGGAATTATACTTTCTAAAAATCAGCTTAATCCATAAAAGACGGAAATGTATCAACCTGACGCACAAAGAAGACCAAGATTACACCACATTTGCTTCAGTCGTAAATAGATACTGTGACGACTTTGGACCATCCTCATTGACGGCTTTATTGATTATCTTCATTAGTAAGAATAAGGAAACGGGTTAATCGTTGAAAGAGAGAAGAGTTGAAGAGTTCATGTGTGTTTGTGTCCAAAGAAGTAGTGTGCCACAAAAGATTAGAGACAATACTGCAGAAAGAGAAAAAGCGTGTGTGTATTGCATTGAAGTTTGTGTGTTGCATTGAAGTTTGTGTGTTGCACTGACCATGTTCGCTTGTTTGTATTTACGTCTTAGTTGAACCCCGAGCCAGAAGGCCTGATGAGTTCTGTTGAGTCCTAAGAGAGAAGTTGAGGGCGACAGGTCTATTGTTGAGGACGATAGGTCGAATTGTTGTCAGTCCAAGATCTAGGAAGAAAGAGAGAGAGAGCGTGTTGCTGGTTTAACTTTTTATAAACTCCGTCACGTGACTGACAGCTAGCTTCTGATTGGACAAGCTAGAAAAGAAAGTGCATTCAAAATCTCCAGTCGTGGGAATTTGCTACTGCTTGTGTTCCTAACAATTTTGTCTGCTACAAATGTTTTAGATAATGCTCGTAAAGAAAAATTAAATTCTGCAGATGAGGACAAAGTAAAAAAAAAAAAAAATAGAAAAGTTAGAAACATGAGCATTTATTTGGTTTTTGAAAAAAAACAAAACTAATTGATCAATGTTTGTGACAGTAGCATAAAATTTTAGTAAGTATAGACGAACGGTATTGCAATAAAAAAAAAAACAACAAATCCATATGTGCGACGGAGAAAGTATAAATGATGTTAATCTGAGTTTTCGTATGTTTTTGAAGTTTCGGCTGAAGGGAATTTTGATTGCTAACACTTCATATGTCTTTTTTTGTTTTTTTGTTACATGGGTGATCACCACTTATCAAGGCCCGGTAGTCACTCGAGGATAAGGGTTATTGTGTGTACAATAATCAATGGGATAATATCGTAGTGATAGTTGGTATTGGAGATTTGATAAAGTGCCTTACTTAAGGGGGCGATTAATCAGGAATTTGTTTATGTTGGACTTGAAGACATCCAAGTTGTAGTCAGGTGGGAAACAGGCAAACAGAAGAGAATTCCACAGGCGTGCACTTTTCAGAAAGAAGCTTTGTTCATGGAATCTACATTTTGATTTAGGCACAGATAAAGAGTGGGGGAAATTACTGACAGTGGTTTTAGCTAGACGGGTGTTTATCATGAACGATTGGCGAGTGGGGACCAGAGAATGGAGCTCAGACGAGCACTTGCCATGGAAATAACGATAAAACAAAGACAGACGCACAACGTCTCTTCTGTGGGAGAGAAGTTGCAGGGAAGAGAAAAGGGCATCCCCCACTAAGCCACAAAGTCTATTTTGTACTTTGTCAAGGCAGGATAGGCTATTTTTAGAAGCTCCAGCCCAGATGTGGCAGCAGTACTCCATCTTTGGACGTACTAACGATAGAAGGATCCCACAATTTTCCCAGTGACCTGGACAACAGACTTGATATACGTGTTCCATTTCAGATCAAGAGTAAAGGTACAAACCCAGGAGCTTGTCAAAACATGAATAAGTATGACTATTGCTACATCAGATAAGTACATGTGTCATATACATGTGTTTTATACATGTGTCATATGCATGTTTTATATACATGTATTCTATACATGTGTTAGTGTTGTGGTCCTGGTTAAGGTCACAATATTAAGGTGAGAGAGTTGTGGTGTTCACTACAAGCGGTTAAACTTTTCACTCGACGGTAGAAATGTCTGGCTTATATAATGCCAGACGGATTCATACTATCATGAATATCAAGGTGCGACTACCTCAGAACACTCCCCTCTGAAGATTTATCTCCCCGAAATATAGTTTTTCTTTCTAGGGTTGACCTTCAAGGGGTCTGTCAGTTTCCTTTTTCTGCTGGAACAATGTATTCCGGTACTAGTTTGAGTGGGTTTCAGGTCAAATGCGTCATACAGTAGGTCCAACGTCTCTTTTTCTGGTGGAGTTTCACTTAACTCGTTCGAAGTGCATTTGCATATATGATTCAAATGTTTCTTATGCGTGGAATGTGGTCCTTCCACCATATAGACCATACAGCTGATCCTGTTCTTGCTCCTAGAAAGTATTATTATCTTTATGCATCTGGAAGAATATTTTTTCTCCCAGCATGTAATTCTTTTTGAGAACAGTAGTCTTTGTGGGTTTTAACTGTTTTTTTTTGTCAAAGACTGGCCATATTTTTCTCACAAACATCACTTCCGCTGGAGACATCTGGGATGGTGTATTCTCGTTACACATTATGTGGTACACCTGAAGAAATTGTTTCAGCGCTTTTTCGGATGGAGTGAATTATGCCTTCTTCATAGCCCTCTTCAGGGTGCCTACAAATCTTTTATCCTGTCCGTTTGACCTGGGTTGTGATGTGGTCCGCTTGGAAGTCCTCCATGAACTCTTTAAAGTCCCCGGATGTAAACTGAGTGCCGTTATCTGATACTAAACAATCGACCACTCCAAACTGTGCGAATAACTCATGAAGAGATTTATAGTCAGTTTTTTAAAAATTTTTTATTATATTTTCACCCTAAACAAGGCATATTGCCACTTTGATGTAGGGGGTTACTATCAGAGACCTAAGTTCCAGGGGTACTATGTAGGGAGCTGAGCAGCAAGACGTGTGTTCACATTACACTTGAACTTCTGCATCTCAGTAGAGTTGGGGAAGCAGGAAACCAGAAGAGAATTCCAAAGTCCTGCAATTCTGGGGAAGAAGCTATTAGAGTAAAAAGCTTTCTTACATCTACGGATCTCAACTGTGTAGGGGTGGGACTTTGCTGCTTGTCGGGTTTGTTGAGGATATTTTCGTCGAGGGGGTACAAGTGTTTGTAATTCGTCAGAGCATCTACCATTAAAATACTTGTAAGACAGTAGTTGGGCTTTTGCACCTAAAGACTTCAGGCCACTTAGAGAAGCTTTCCACTACCATGAGATAGTATTGTCCATCAAGTAGCTCCACATAGTCCATGTGCATCCGTGACTATTAAATGTTAGAATGAGACTTCTTATCTTTTTATTCTATATTTTGGCGACTCCCAACATGATGACAAACATACAGCATTCATCAATATATTATTCTACATATTTCTTACGCTGGTGTTTACGCATTCGGGTGTACAGGGAAAATAGTAAAATACTTTGTTTAACACAATTTTTAAAATCCTACTAAAACTAATTTCTTGCGCTATCCAGAAAAAATATCAGCTTTATGAAAACATTTTGTAGCAGAAACAAATAGAACTCTTTTCTTGTGCGTCAGTGCCTCCCCTGACTGTGCAATATGGCACATACTGACCAATCAGAGGCATAGCGCAGGGATCTTCCTTACCCCCTTAAGGAACTATAACTGCTTCCGTCCTGGACGAGAAAAACTCTACCCTTTTCCAGCGAAAATATATTTCTCATTCCGTGGAATTTCTGCAGGTTCTGCTAGTTATCATTACTTTTCTTGACCAAAAGCTGACATGACATATTTGTAAGGATTTTTCACTTGTTTAAAAACTTGTATTTTTACTTATACATGGCTTCTGGACAAATAGCAAACAAGACAGCAAATTTCCAACACACTTCAAACAGTCATAATTTAGTGTTAATTGTGGTGCCAAATTAAATGTGCTATCATTGTTTATATTTTGCAAATATATCTGTGCCCACATTAAAAATTTTTACATGTAATGAAAATAAAATTTTTGTTTGAGATTCAGTATGTGGAAATGAATGTTGTATGAAAACTCAAAGTTGTGTGTGATTTTGTACCTCCATTTTTTTTTTTTTTTCAAGAATACAGTTTTGTCAAATGTAAATAATTTCGACATGCAGCAGTTCTTCAAAGAAAGAAATCAGCAAAACGTTACATAAAAAAGGGAACATTCGAAAGAAACAGAACAAATTAAAATGAACATTGTCTGCCAAGAGGTAAATTAAAGACTGTTTCTTACAATGTGATTTTATTATTTTGTATTGAACTATGTAGCACAATATTAATTTTGGAGTATTTATTAGTATTTATTAATTTATCTTATTTAGATCAGTTCTACATCTAAAATACAATGGACACTATTTTCATAGAAATGGTTAATAAACTCGTATTTGCTGCGTGTTATTGGTTTTTCTGCCCCAAAAAGCACATTTTTTGCACTATCCAGAAATTTCTACACACTTCGAATAGTCATAATTCGGTCGTTAATTGTATTCCTAAATTAAATTTGTTATCATTTTTTATATTTTGCAAATATATATGCGCCCACATTAAACATTTTTATTCATTCTGTGCTTCAAATCTCCAAAAGACTTCAATCAAAAAAAAAAAAAAGATGACACTATCTTCAGGTTTGACTCGTTTAACAGAAAAGAAACAAGCAGTTAACAGTAATAGCATCAAAGTTTTTATCATTTCATACAAGTTTTTGGTGTTGGTATTCAAAAGTTCTAAATTCACAGTCGTATCAAATCTGGCCTTTTTTTTTTTACGCATTCTTTTTGATGTAGGTCATTGCGTAGCATTGATATCTGTAAGTAAAGATAAAGTACAAAGTAGGTTTACAGATTTTTCATGCCATGATTGCACTGGTGAACTGAAAGCGTAAAACACGAGGGCACTCAGAGAGCATAGATATCCACCAAATGCAACATCACTCCACTCAACCAGTTTTCTTGTCAATAACATTAGAAATATGCTTTAATTTTTAAACATATAGTTTGATATGTATTGATTTGCATATTAATGAGCTTCGCCCCCAAAAAGATGTTATAAAAAAAACTGAAACCGAGAGGGTGGGGTCGAGTTCTTGGGAATGACCTGGGTAGGTCAGACCGTAGAAAGTAGTACGAACGACCAGAACTATACTTTGTTTTTATTACAAAAAATATATAATTTTTTTTATTTTATTACATTTTCACCCAAAACATGGCACAGTGCCACTTTGATGCATGGACTACTATCGGGGAAATAAGTTTCAGGGATATTATGTAGGGAGTTGAACAGCACGATGCCTGTTCACATTACACTTGAACTTCTGCATGTCAGAACAGTTGGGGAAGCAGGAAACCGGAAGGGAATTCTAAAATCCAGCAGTTCTGGGGAAGAAACTATTAGGGTAGAAGACTTTCTTATATTTAGGGATTTCTACTGTGTAGGGGTGGGACTTTGCTGCTTGTCGGGTTTGTTGGGGATATTTACGTTGAGAGTGGACAAGGGCTAGTAGTTAGTCAGAGCATCCACCATTAAAGTATTTGTAGAACAGGCAGGGGGATGCTACATTTCATCTATGGGATAGCGGTTGAAGCTTAGATGACAGTTTCGAGCCTATCAGATTGGCGACTTTCTTTTGAACCCTGTTCAGGAGTGAGAGACTAGTAACAGATGCACCAGCTCAAATGTGACAACAATACTCCATACATGGGCGAATGGTGGCCTTAAGAGGTACAGGATACTTTAAGGTGTAAGTAACTTTCTAACACGGTAGAGAGAGTCCACCTTCTTCGCAGCAGACTTGGCAATGCTCTCAATGTATTTGTTCTAACTCATGTTCTCTGTGAACGTTAGGGTGAGGAGTTTGAAATAAGCACTTTCAGGTAATGTATCTTTAGCCATAGCTATTGGTGGTTGAAAAGATCTCTCGTAATTATTGAAGGAAACAAGTTTAGTCTTGAGAGCATTGAATGTGACCATCCATTTTTGTCCCCATTCCACTACAGATTGGAGGTCTTCCTCTAGTGTTTCTGCCATTTCCTTAGATGTGTGTTACAGCACAAACATGTTGACACACCAGTTCTCACGGGTCACCGAATTTAAGCAACAATGAGCCTGGCCAGTACCAAATGGGGGACCATTTGGATATACTAGGCACTATATAAAGTGATGGAACAGGACTACTGTTAAAGGAAAAAAGTAAAGTGCCTCCTTTCCTCCGCTAGTGTGTAGGAGACCCTTGGGCAAGGTCGAGAATCTTGTTGTGTTGGGCAGAAGATTCGTTTGGGTACAATGGTCAGGAAAATTGCTCGGTGTGGGCACTGCTCAGACAGAAAGAAAATGCAACCTTATGTCTGTACAACTGCAAAGAAATCCGTGGCAATACATCAAAAACTTTCAAGAAACAGTATGGATGGGATTCTGAATAATGAGCAACAATGAATTCATGAATGCCAAAGGGAGAGAAATAGACGGAGAGTCATGGCCATCAATACCTGCACAAGGTAGGGCACTATGGCAATGAATGAATGAATGAATGAATGAATGAAAAGAAAAATATATGATAGATAGACAGATATAGATATATATTTATAGAGCAAATATAAAACAAAACAATCACAGTTTTTTTTAGTCTTTGGTTTGACTTGTAAAGGAATTGAACCACAATCTCTCAAACAATTAGCAAACACTAACAATTATACAAAATATACAAAATATTAAGTACTTGAAGCATAAAAACGTTTACAAAAATGTTTGGATATTAAATAACCTAAAAAGGTTTTTCACAACGTTTCGGTCGATGTAACCTCCAACCTTCTTCAGGTGTATCTTGTCGAACTCAGAAATGTTTCTGTCGAACTCGGAAATTTGGACGGAATTCCAAGCAGAAACATTTATTTACTTCACGGGGGTAGCATGCTCTTTTTCTGTCATCTCAACTGGATAGAGGTCCTAAGTAATTGCAACACTGAAAAAGTACTCTAACCCGACTGTGCCACATACCCATGGTGCAGTGGTTAGATTACTTGGAAAAATCTATTGTAAAAATGATATTGTCCTCAGTGTGGGCGACTGAAAAATACAATTGCAAATTATTTAGGACCTCTCTCCAGTCATGGCTGATGGAACAAGAGCATGCTACCCCATGAAGTAAATAAAGGATTCCATTCAAATTCCGTCCAAATTCCAGAAATATTCCCGAGTTCGGCAAGATACACCTGAAGAAGGTTGGAGGTTACATCGACCGAAACGTGAAAATCACACATAAGATGAGAACAATAGTCTGAAGAATCCAAATAATACAAATAACCAATCCTCATCTCAAAAATTCAGAAACGTCAAACTAAAAAGAATTGATATTAGTGTTGAAATGATTAATCAGAATTGGAGTCAGGAAACTGAAAAATCAGAACTTTTGGGAGTATCGGAATCGGAAAAATTTGTGTCTATTTCCATGACCAAAAACGATTCTTTTTGGGTTTTTTTATTTGATTTTGTTTAAAGCAAAATCATCTATTGTTGATAGTAAGAATAAAATAATAAATATTTATTGATTTTAAATTAACACTAAACCTAAAATCTATGGATCACCCCCCCCCCATACACACAGGCACACACGCGTCTAATTTTATCTTTGAAAAAATATCTGCATACTTAACATGTGTTTTTGTGGTAATCAGAAAGAAATAACTTTATTATCAAATAGAGATTTATAAAGAATCAGAATCGGAATTGGTAATTGTATCAGAATCAGAAGAAAATATTGTAATCGTCCCATCACTAGTTGATACGTCATAAAACAAAATACTTGAACGTCATGAATAAAACAGCTTCATAAAAGATATACAGTTTCTTTATTAGTTGTCTAAAATGAAAACATTTTTTGCTCAGTTTGTGATCTTTGCGATAAGTTGGTTTAGACAGATTCCCTTGGCACAATAGCAAATAGGGTAGTGAGAGTTCTCAAAAAAAAAAAGAAAAAAGAAATGATTTATCCCAGGAAAACTCAACCAAGCCATAAATGGATGTTTGCTAATTTAATGCTACTAAGACTAAGCTTCTTTCCTTTACCAGAAACATTCTCAATCATCGATTGCCATGACAACTGGCACCCTACCTGGGAGCTCCACCTTTAAACTCCTCAGCTTAACATTCACAGGCAACATGAATTGGAACAAACACATTGAGGTCATTGCAAAGAAAGTGGTCTCCCTCTACCGTGTTAGAAAATTACTCACACTCAAGAATATCTTATTATCAACAAGCAACAATTCGCTCATGTGTGGAGTGTTGTTGCCACAGTTGAGCTGGTGTATCTACCACCTGCCCGTCACCCTTAGACAGGGTCAAAAAAAGATTCAAATCTAATAGGTCCCACACTATCAGCCAAGATCCAACCTCTGTCCCATCGCTGCAATGTTGAATCCCTGTGTCTGTTTTACATGCATTTTAATGGAATATCCTCTGTTGAACTCATAGCATTTTGCTTCGTTTCATCAACATAAATACTTCTGACTCACCTTACAAGCAGTATAATCCCACCCCTTAACTGTAAAGGTCCCTGGATGCCAGAAAGCTTTCTACTCTAATAGTTTCTTCCTTCAGACTATTACTTTGGAATTCTCTTCCTGTGCTAACTTGCAGAATTTTAAATGTAATGTGAACAGACATCTTGTTCATCTCCTTACATAGTTCCCTGTTGGATATGAATCCAAATAGTAACCTGCTTACATTTAAAATGATAACTATGTAGAAAAATAAATTCTGGAGCACAAAATGCTGCTGGTTTTAATGGTACCATTCCTGTCTTCGTAATTTCCGATTCCAAAACGATTCTTTTAAATTTTTGTATAGTAATCACTCCCTTCACCCAAATACTAATTAAAAACTCACATTTTTTAATACAAAAAACAAAAAAAAACTCGATTTAGCATTTCAACATTTTAGCAACGTTCGGCTTAATCCAGTGGTTGCTGGATGATTGACGGAAACTCCCAAGGATCTGGGTCAAATTCTGCAAGAGTACCATTTTTTCCATTTTCGCCTTTTTTTTTTTCAATTTTTGGAGCACATTATTCACGATTGCTGTATCTAGGAATATAAGAAACATGCATTTTCTCTTTTTTAGATTTTTTCTATTACACCAAACTGAGCCACAGCAACGCCTAGCAGGGTACAGCTAGTATATATATATATATATATATATATATATATATATATATATATATATTGTGGGAGTATTTCAACCTTTAAAAGTATATGAACAAAAAAAAAAGAAGAAAATAAACAATACCAATATAACAATACACACACACACAATGAATTTATTCCTATTTGACATGTAAAAAAAACAGCTTCAATTTAATATTTTGAGTAATTTTCCACAATTTATAAAAAAAAATTATTATAATCTCAACCACAAGAAATATCGTTGAAATTTTAACATTTATTTATCAAATGTCATAACATCCAGCCATAGCTAATGATTATAACATTATGATTATAACATTATGATTATAACATTATGATTATAATATTATGATTATAACATTATGATTATAACATTATGATTATAACATTATGATCTTTGCATGTGAGCTTAGGTGACTGCTTTCTATTTCAACTTTAAAGTGCTCAACAATAAGAACTGAGTTTCTTGAAGAGGCTGACATAATTATTACATTACATAATTTTTTTTTTTTTTACACTAGTGTTTCATCCTTTCGGGAATCATCAGTGCAGGGTGACATGATTACTATTGGTCAGGAGATTCGAATCTGGCCACAAAGCCATCTCTGACTACATTAGCAAGGAACAAACCTCACGGCTAATCTCAACTATGAGAAATCAAAGAACAAACCTCATAGCCAATCCCAACCATGAGAAATAGCGTTGAAATCTTAACATTATTATTGATTATTTCAGCATGAAAAGTGAAGGAAGTGAAAGTGTTTGTGCATTCGATGAGGAGTCGGGTACAAATTCGTGTTCCCTGCCTAATCATGGTCTTGGGTTCTTTCTGTTGCTTTTTCTATCTTACAATGATTTCTAACATCTATGAATTTTGTCCTATTCGTATTTGACTTATGACGTACAAACTTGCAGAATATATGGTGTCTTCGTGCAATGGCAGCTGGACAATCTATATGGAGGTGAGTGGGGCTTGCTATAATACTTCTGTGTGGAAACGTGTTCTTTAATGCCCGCTTTGCACCATTCAGTTGTCTCATTGGCACACTGTTCAGCAGGAAGAGAGAAGATGTTGGTCCATGGGGCATCTCTGATGTCTTCTCTGATGACTTTTACAAAATTGTCTGGATTTGGTGGTGGTGGTGGTGGTGGTGGTGGTGTTGTTGTTGTTTATTTTTGTTTATTTTTATGTCCAGTTCGACAATTTCCAGCATTATGTCAGTTGAAAATTTTCAAAACCACCATTTCTTCAGACTTTATGAGTAAGCACACTTTTGGCAATGTAGCATTTTTTTAAGAGAAGGAAGGAAGGGGAAATCCCTAGCTAGAAAGACATGCGAGAAACATCTACCTTTGTTGTGGTTACAGAAAATCCCATTTAAATGGAATTTTCCGTAACCACATTTAAACTGGACATGGAAACAATTGTAACGTAAATTGAAATACACTTTTTGTTGCCACCAACACCTTGTTTTGAAGTCTTGTTTTTGCTTACACAGTATATATATATATATATATATATATATATATATATATATATATATATATATATATATATATATACTGTGTAAGCCCCTTTAAGAAACTCGGTTGTTGAGCACTTTAAAAAAAAAGTCGGTCATCTAAGTTTGCATGCAAAGATCATGCTGTTATAATCATTCGATCACTATGTTACAACATTTAAAAAAATGTTAAAATTAAGAAAATATAAAATATAGACAACCTATAACGAGCTGTAACTGTAGAAACAGAAGCACATGTCCTCTACAAGACAAAAGTAAAAGGTAAAAGAAGAAAAATCCAAATGCAAATTCTAATAATAACAACCAATTTAATCCTGTGATACAGACTAACACCAACACACAATTAATGAATAATAAAGCCCCCATTAACCCATTAAACAACTTAGTACAACCAAACGTTTTGCATAACAATACCACTAAACTGAAAATAATTATTACAATTCTATCAGAGGCCCACAGTATTAATGCTGGAGTCCCTCAGGGGTCCATCCTGGGCCCAACTCACTTCCTTTCAATGATCTCCCAAAACACATACTTAAATCATTTGTTGACATCTATGCTGATGACACGACCATCTATGGCAACACATCAAAGGCCGTAAATGACAAAGTTCTCTCTAATTCTCTCTCCTCTGATCTTGAGCGCGTTGTACAGTGAGGGAAGAGGTGGCTGGTCACTTTTAATGCATCCAAAACCAAGCTTCTATCTTTACATCATCAATGCTCTGATCCCCATCTGGCATCAATTGAAATGGATGGCACTCGTCTTGGGGAGGCTCCATGTTTTGACAAGCTTCTGGGGTTGACCTTTACTCCTGATCTGAAATGGAACACGTACATCAAATCTGTTGCCAGGGACGCTGGGAAAATGGTGGGATCCTTCTACCGCTCCAAAAGATATCTCACTATTGATGCAGTTCTCTATCTGTATAAAAGCCAAGTACATCCAAAGATGGAGTACTGCTGCCATATCTGGGCAGGAGCTACTAAAAACAGCCTATCCTGCCTTGACAGAGTACAAAATAGACTTTGTGGTTTGGTGGGGGATGCCCTTTTCTCTTCTCTGCAACCTCTCTCCCACAGAAGAGATGTTGCAAGCCTGTCTTTGTTTTATCATTATTTCCATGGCAAGTGCTCGTCTGAGATCCAATCTCTCGTCCCCCCTCGCCAATCTTTCACGAGAAACACCCGTCTGGCTGAAACTACTGTCAATAATTTTCCCCACTCTTTATCTGTGCCTAAATCCAAACGTAGATTCCATGAGCAGAGGTTCTTTCTCAGAAGTGCACGATTGTGGAACTCTCTTCCGTTTGCCTGTTTCCCACCTGGCTACAACTTGGATGTCTTCAAATCCAACAAAAACAAATTCCTGATAAACCGCCCCCTTAAGTAAGACACTCTATCAAATCTCCAATACTAATGATTACTACAATACTATCTCATTGATTACTGTACACGCAATAATCCTTATCCCTGAGTGGCCTCCGGGCCTTGATAAGTGGTGACACCTCAAGGATATAAAAATTCGCTTTAATATAAATTGGAAATATTAAGCTCTTTTAAAACATATAAACCTGGTGACAAATTTTGCGCTCTTTGTGGATTTGAATCTCTGACTATGCTAAAATTCAATGACAATAAGTCAACATGTTTAAACCAAAAAGAAGAAATATTATCAGGATGCATACATAGGAGATAGGCAAAATATAACAACTATAACCCTCCTGAAAAAAACAAACAATATAATAATTAGACAAAAAATTAGAACAGTAATCCGATTATATTATTATTATCATTATTATTAATTTATTAACAATTAATTAAATTTTTTCAAATAAAATAAACAATAAATATTACTATTAACAAAATATTGCTCCCATACATAAAATTAGAATTACCTCTTTTAAATTAAGAAGTAGACATAATATCATTCTTTCATAAAAAAATTTACACATATATTAAAAAAAAATAAAATAAACGTATATGAAAAATACTAATACAATATTTTATCCTACTTAAGATCAAAAAGTATAAAATAATTTATCTCAAAAATAATTAAAAATATATCAAATATTAATTAATTTAGAAAAATATAAAATTTAAACAGTTATCCCCCTTAGATTGTTTATAGATACAAGTTTTAAAAAAAAAAAAAATCCAGTTGCATCTTAAAAAAATATCATAAAATTAGCGTCCATAACTCAGACGTTAGTTATTTTGAAATGCAGTAAAACATTTTATTTATATTTATTTTAAAAAATAAACAGTAAATAATTAATTCAATCATTTATGACTAGAAAACAACATGCCTATATATATTGTGACAAACTTAAAAACAATTATCGACATCTCCTTCACCATAAAGGTATTTAAAAAAAAATTTCCTTCAAAATACAATTTTCTTTTTAGATATAAATCTCTTTCTTCAAAATCTAACTTTCCAATTTGTTTATATTACATAATATTCATCTGATTTAAAATGTTCTTTTCATTATCAATGCACAATTTATAAAAAAAATGTTCCCTATGTTTTCTAAATATTTTCAGATTCATATACCTTACTTATTACAAAAATGTTAGCTTATTTTGGTGTCTTACCCTATCTCCTCCCCATTTGTGCTGATGAGGAGACAATATTAACAAAATACATTCATTGTTAATTATTGCCAATATTATTTGTCAATATTAATAAAATGAATATCGTTTCCGAAACGGCCGTAGAATCAATTTTTGTTTGTTTGTTATTCCTTTTGAAACTGATTCATAATTTACAATTAATCATCTTTATCCTCACTATATATATATGTGTGTGTGCGTGTGTGCGTGTGCGTGTGTGTGTGTGTGTGTGTGTGTGTGTGTCCACTAACAAATAATATATTTTTTGATAACATATGGAGGATCACTCAAAATATTAAAATTAAAATTATTGAAATTATATGATGGAACCTATAATTTAAAATTCTTTTGTTTTCTGTATTTTTAACTTGTCTTATGGGAATAAATTCAGCATGTGTGTGTGTGTGTGTGTGTGTGTGTGTGTGTGTGTGTGTGTGTGTGTGTGTGTGTGTGTGTGTGTGTGTGTGTGTGCGTGCGCGTGTGTGTGTGTGTGTGTGTGTGTGTGTGTGTGTGTGTGTGTGCGTGTGTGCGTGCGATTGAAATGTTTGTGTGTGTATATTACTTGACGGAACAACCCGGCATTTCCTGAAAACGAAATAAAAATGACTTGTTGACAAAGAAACAGAAATTATTTTCATGACTTTTTGATGCAATTAATGTTTAAGTAATTGTGTAATTCATGTATAGACAAAAAACACCCACATATGAACATACTGTTTAAAAATTTAATGTGTTTTCAGAAGTTAAGGAAAATAATTAATTACGCTATTACTTCCCTTTCATGTTTAAGAGTATAGCATGTTTTAAAAGTTAAAAAACATTGTGTTATTGAAATCAAATATGTTTGCAGAAGTTAAAGGGATATAATTAACTACACGATTGCTTCTCTTTAATTAAGAGTACAGCATGTTTTAAATGTGCATTATTGAAATTAAATACATTTTCAGAAGTTAAGGGATATAATTAACTATACAATTCCTTCCTTTTAATTTTTAAAAGTATAGCATGTTTTAAATGTAAAAAAACTGTGTGTTATTGAAATCAAATAAATCTTTTAATAGCTAGAATAGATAGGAAATAACAAAACTTTATTATTTATTAAGGGCATATAAAGTTTATGCTCTGCTTTGGTGAGTAAGGGAAAGTGTGCTCACTCTTAATCAGAATAAGTAATTTCAAGAAAAAAAAAAAACTGGAATGAAATAAGATATAGTGAAAGAAGAAAAACAAAAGAAATAGGTAAGTATAAATCAAACATCGATTTTTCAGTTCTAGTGCATTTTAGGTCTGACTATGTAAATCCGACAAGATGACTTCATATTAGTTGTTAGAATATTTTGAATTAGATGTGTGTGTGTGTGTGTGTGTGTGTGTGTGTGTGTGTGTGTGTGTGTGTGTGTGTGTGTGTGTGCGATGAGAACTACTACTATTCATTGGTATAATAATTGTTTATCTCTAGATCTTAAAGGGGGTGACTCTTCGTCACACACAGATAGTCATTCAGAAACAACTGCAAAATGGACTAAAATAAATAATATCTGTTCTGATGCTATGCTCAAGTTAATCTGTCCTTAGTTAATGTAGGGGAAACCTTTCTATACTAAGGCAATTTGTATTTTTGTCCACTACCAGATTGCTCCTTTTGGGGGAGCTGGTCCCCCTCCCCACATTAAAAACAACCTTGTGTCACGTTTTGCTTTCGTGGGGAAGCAAATGAATACAATATATATAAATACGTTCAATAAAAAAAAAAAAACAATAGACAAAATGACAAAAAAATAATGACATCATTTTTTAATATTGAAATATCAAAACCATTTTTTAATATTGAAATATCAAAACCCTTTTTTAATATTGAAATATCAAAACCATTTTTTAATATTGAAATATCAAAACCATTTTTTAATATTGAAATATCAAAACCATTTTTTAATATTGAAATATCAAAACCATTTTCTAAGATTGCAGCATTATTTTATTATTGTTTTTTGCATCACGGAATGTTCCTGGAATGTTCTTGGAGGATCAGACAAATAAAGAAAATATTTTCTTGGATTTCTACGATTTATGTTTGGCAGGATGAAAGTGTTTGCATAGTTTAATCATCATCCGAAAATGTATGCAATGTCGTTGTGAGATCCAAGTCGAAGAAATTGGTTGAGGTAGAATCAGTCTCATCTCTCAGAGAATCTGTTTTTTTTGTTTCTTTCTCCATTTGGTTCCATGGCATTGGCCATTTTATCACCATTGGCTTGTTATTGAAAGCTGAATGACCGTCAGGATAAATGACGTACGCAGTCTCTTTTTCTTCAGACAGACACTTGTTCGGAGAACTATCCAATAATAGAGGAAATTCCAATTCTCTTTGCTCTCCTTCATCTTCATCATCATCATTCTCATCATCATCATCATCATCATCATCATCATCATCATGGTCATTATCACTGTCATTAAAGGGTTTGATCTTTATTGTTGTTAGGCTACTGGGATCAGTTGAAGAGTGAGAATCGCTCGAGTCTGGACTGATTTTGGAACTGGCCTTATCAAATAGCACTTGTCGGTGTCTTCTTAATGCCTTTGATTTTGATCGATGTGCTGGAATGACACTTATTAGATTATTGATATCGTTATGGTCCTTGCGATTGCTGCTTTTAAGGTTAGGATTAGGGGTTTGTGGTACTTGCTTGTTACTCTTTAGATATTGTGATCCAGTTTGCTTATTTGCTTCAGGAGAGCGCTGGAATGAAACATTGGAAAATGGCCTCGAGTGCACAGAATGCTGATATCTCGCAGACTTAGCCTGTCTTTTTTTCTTCAACTGGAAATAAGCAGTGTTGTATGAGAGAGGCGATTCCAGTAGTTTTGATACAGAATCTATAATCTGTGACACGCATAGGATGTGGCAATTTAAGTCGTAAAGCTGTGCTTTTTGGTAGCCATTTTGAAGACAGGACACAATTGTAGAAACAATTCTGTCTGCAGAGTCGCCGTTTCTATCTTCGGAATGTCTAGCAGGCGATGGCAAACATGGTAAGAGATTCTTATGTTGATCTCTGTAAAACGGAGAGGAGCCAGATCTTTCGGGGCTTGCCTCACGGTCAGAAGAACAGCAAGATGACCGAATAGAGCTTGCCGATAAAGTCACATAACTACGTCTTCGGATGGAAAGGTACTGATGTAGGTCCGTAGCCGATGCTAAAGAAGTCTTCACAATCTCCTTGAGGTTTTGTGGGAGCTGAAAATCATGATAGCGGATAAACTGGATCGGCAAATGTAGCGATTGTGCTTGTTGTAACTGTGATAAACAATTGGCAGCAGAAATGGTAAAGTTATTCATGATAAAAACGAAAGCATCACATTCTGGAATTAAGCTTCGCACAGGTTCAACCGTCGGAGGAAGGCAGTGGACAAACGACACGGATGATAATGAAGATAACACCGCCATGCTCATTGAATCCTCAATATCCGCAGGGTCCTTACATAAAAATACTTTACCGTTGTACACATTAGAACCGGGTCCATTGTTTGCCGATTCTTTCATAGATGATTCATTGGAGATATAAATGGATGGAATATTTATGATACCTTTGCCGTGGGGGGAAAGAGACTGATTCAGAGTGGGCTGCTGGACCAAACTTAGTTTTCTTGCAGGTGAATATTCTTTCTTCCGGTCTGACAAAGTGTTCAACAAAGCCTGACTGGTGGCTGACTTTACTGTTGTAATGCTGGACTGATCATGAGGAGTTCTTAAACGGAATCCCGGGGGCGGTGTTGGAGAAAATCCTGTGGTTAGGTTACCATTCGGAATCGGAGAAGAGCAACTGTCTCCAACAGATGTTGGTAGCAAGGGCTGAATAAAATTCCAAAATGGCTCACAGGCATTCTCTTGGATAAGACTTGGATATAATTTAAGTATGTTGATGAACTTTCTCAGGCAATATGTTTTCTCTCTAATCCAATTGATTGCCTGTCGATAAGATATAAATTGAGCAGAATCGCATAGTTTGGGGTCTTTATAATTTAAAAATAGCACCTCGGGAAGTTGACGATGAACATGTTGAGCAATATTTTTCTTGGCTGCTTCATGTCGGTACATCATGAATTTTTTTGTTTGGATACGTTGAAATTAGAATCATGAAACTTATACAAAGTTTGTTACTCTCTGTATAATAAATTTCAATGTATGTGTGTACAGCGTGCTTTGCGGTATGCAAAAGAGAAGGTAGGAGTTGAGGGTATGAGAATAAGAAGATGAAAAGAACAAGGAGTAAGAGAAGGAAGGGAAGAAGAGAAAGAGGGGTGTCTTCTTTTTTATCAATAGAGAGAGAGGGGGAGGAGGAGGAGAAAGTGTTTCATTTTCTTTTTTTTTTTGCCTTTTTCGTTTTGTCGTTTTTTTTTTTTTTGCTTTTTTCTTTTCAATAGAAGATGAAGAACAAAGAGTAAGAGAAGGAGGGAAAGAAGAGTGAGAGAGAGGGGGGTCTTCCTTTTCTTATCAATAGAGAGGAAGGAGGAGGAGGAGGAGTTTTATCTTCTTTTTTTTTGTCTTTTCGTTTTGTCGTCTTTTTTTTCTTTTCTTTTCAATAGAAGATGAAAAGAACAAAGAGTAAGAGAAGGAGGGAAAGAAGAGAAAGAGAGGGGTGTTTTCTTTTTCTTATCAATAGAGAGAGAGAGGAGGGGGAGGAGGAGAAAGAGTTTTATCTCCTGTTTTTTTTTGTCTTTTTATTTTTTTCGTTTTTTTTTTCTTTTCAATAGAAGATGAAAAGAACAAAGAGTAAAAGGAAGGAAAGAAGAGAAAGGGGGGGTCTTCTTTTTCTTATCAATAGAGAGAGAGAGAGAGAGAGAGAGAGAGAGAGAGAGAGAGAGAGAGAGGAGAAAGAGTTTTATCTTCTTTTTATTATTAATTAGTTTTGTGTTTTCGTTTTGTCGGGTTTTTTTTTTTCTTAGGGAGAGAGAGAATAGAAAAAAAATGAAAGAGGTTTTTATCTTCCTTTTCTTATTAGTTTTGTCGTTTTCATTTTGTCGTTTTGAACAGAAGACTTTGATGGTATGGCCACGTTGTAAGAATGAGTGAGAGTTCTTGAGTCCAAATGTAGAACAATTAGGGTAGCAGGTTCAGAAGACAAAGAAAAACATGGGAGAAAGTGATAAAAATGTATTTGGGAGAAAGAGAGATAAATAAGGATTTGGCAAGAGATGAATTAGTTTTAAAATCGATTTCTTAAAGCCATCCGACACATGCCAGCATGTAAAATGCATTTTAAACCAATATTGATGATGATGATGATGATGATGATGATGATGATGATGATGTCTTTTTTTTTATCAGTTAGTTTTGTTTTCTTTTTATCATTGATTAGTTTCGTTTCAACGATTTCATGTAGTGAACACAAATTAAACTGCAAAGCAATAGTGAACTGCTGAAGCAAGCTAGTTTTTAATAATAATAATAATAATAATAATAATAATAATAATAATAATAATAATAATAATAACACTAATGTAAGCGTAACATTAGAGTAGAGTGATATATATTTCGAACGATGTGTGATATGTTCATGAGAACGAATTTATTACCAAAAGAAAATTATCTAAACTTTTAATATCATCAAATAGGAATCTAAAGTGTGACAATGATAGATGTAGCATGTTCTGATCTTGGATAATAAGTTAATACTGCCTTACAGAGCTGGCTTACATTGGCCTCAGTTGCCTGCTATGTGACATGTCGTCCACGGTTGTGTTAATTCAATATTGCTGAGCGGTTACCGATGTTGGATCCAAGGATGCCCCTTTGTATAATATGCCCGACTTTCTACTCTATAGTGAAACGTTTCAGAGAAGTTGGTTTAACAGATGAGTAACTAAGGGCAATAGAGAAGCTGCTATTACAGTTGACATTTCATTGGTTAAGAACCAATCACTCAATAAAAATTGGTTAAATTGAAATAAATATATAAAAGAAATTTAAATGATAAATAATTTAAATAAATAAATACGATTTAAAATGTTTGGGCATATTATCAAAAGGAAATATCTTATAACTAGATATTAAAAGGAAGATAGCATCTAATCGGCCATTTTTTCTTTTTACAATTGGTTTCATTTTCAGTAACTTGCTAAGACGTGTAAAAATATTAAAAATAAAAGTATATACAGACTTTGATTTCATTAAGAAACGATGTTTAATGAAGATGCTTAATACCAAGATAATTTTAACCCTTTCAGACCTGGTTGATCTAATTCGTTCAGTCGTAAATAAATGAATATAACGGTATGAATAAAGTGGGAATTTATTCAAACAACCTTGTATGTATTAGTTATGTTGTATGTATTAGTTAGTTAGGTAAATGACAGATACCTTCAGATTGCAACTCTCCAGTGCTTACATTCAGTATGCCGCCATTTAAAATTAACAATAAATATTTTTTTTAATCATCTACATGATAATTCAGGTCATAAAGGGTTAAGTTATTAATTATATCTATTTGAGATTTTATAGCTACACATTTTTTTACAACAAAAAAATCACTTGTCTATTTACACTAGTGCTATTGATTTTTCTACCATGTCCACTTTTCTGTTCATCAGGTTGGATGTTATAAAATCTATTTCTGTGTTATATACCATTATAAAAACAATGACACACCATCAGATTATCGAAGTTAAGCAACATTGAACCTGGTCAGCACTTAGATCATTTACAAATATCAGGTACTGCATGTAAAATCAGGTTCTTGTAACCTTACGAGCAATATGCAACTACAACAGATAGTTTTGGAGCATCTGTTGTGATCTGCACCGATAAGACACTGACTGGCGATGAGAGATTGATTTCAGATTCTCAGATTTCTGTGTGTAATTTTGAATCCCCATGACACAGAGGTGGTCCCATTTGAGTACCAAGTACTATGAAAATGGATTGATCCAATTGGTATACAGAAAGATAATCTTTTGACCATTTTTATCTAGTTTTCCTTAAATAAAGCTTCTATTTTTTTTCACAACTGATGATGGCTTGATTAATTGAAATATCATAAGTCTTTTTCCGTTATCTCAGAAATATAAATGCGTGTATTTTTCAATTTATTTTTGCTCTAACTGAAAATGCTGTCATTGATTTACTCAGTTTTTTTATTTAAATTTTAATAATTAAAATTAAATTGATAATAATAAATTTTTTTGTTTGTTGGATTTAAATTTTCCTCTTAAACAAAAATAAACTTTTCAGCGAAAGATTAAATCACTTGAAACGTCTTAGCATCCCCTTTTCTTTAACTAATGAGGGCCAAGAACTATTTTTTGCTTTGTTTTTAATTTAATTTTTTTATTTTTTATTTTTTTATTTTAATTTTTTATCTTTAATTTTTTTTTATTTTGGCTTGAGGAATAAAGCATTAAATTTTTTTTGTTTAAAAATAATTCATAGCATTAAATTTTTTTGTTTAAAAATATTTCATAGCATTAAATTTTTTTGTTTCAAAATAATTCATAGCATTACATTTTTTTGTTTAAAAATATTTCATAGCATTACATTTTTTTGTTTAAAAATATTTCATAGCATTAAATTTTTTTGCTTCAAAATAATTCATGGCATTAAATTTTTTTGTTTAAAAATAATTCATGGCATTAAATTTTTTTGTTTAAAAATATTTCATAGCATTAAATTTTTTTGTTTAAAAATATTTCATAGCATTAAATTTTTTTGTTTCAAAATATTTCAAAGCATTAAGTTTTTTTGTTTAAAAATATTTCAAAGCATTAAATTTTTTTGTTTCAAAATATTTCAAAGCATTAAATTTTTTTGTGTGAAAATATTTCAAAGCATTAAATTTTTTGTTTCAAAATAATTCATAGCATTAAATTGTTTTGTTTCAAAATAATTCATAGCATTAAATTTTTTTGCTTCAAAATAATTCATAGCAGTAAATTTTTTGTTTAAAAATAATGCAAAGCATTAAATTTTTTTGCTTAAAAATAATTCATAGCATTAAATTTTTTTGCTTAAAAATAATTCAGAGCATTAAATATTTTTGCTTAAAAATAATTCATAGCATTAAATTTTTTTGCTTAAAAATAATTCATAGTATTAAATTTTTTTGCTTAAAAATAATTCATAGCATTAAATTTTTTTGCTTCAAAATATTTCAATGCATTAAATTTTTTTGTTTAAAAATATTTCAAAGCATTAAATTTTTTGCTTCAAAATAATTCATAGTATTAAATTTTTTTGTTTGAAAATATTTCATAGCATTAAATTTTTTTGTTTAAAAATATTTCAAAGCATTAAATTTTTTTGTTTAAAAATAATTCATAGCATTAAATTTTTTTGTGTGAAAATATTTCAAAGCATTAAATGTTTTTGCTTCAAAATAATTCATGGCATTAAATTTTTTTGTTTAAAAATAATGCAAAGCATTAAATTTTTTGCTTCAAAAAAATTCATAGCATTAAATTTTTTTGTTTAAAAATAATTCATAGCGTTAAATTTTTTTGTTTAAAAATAATTCATGGCATTAAATTTTTTTCTACTAAATTTTATTTTACCTTGTGGACCGTATGGCGCAATCATGTTGACATACCAGTTCTTGCCAGATAACCAAAGTTAAGCAACGATTATTCTGGCCAGTACCAGATGGGTGACCATTTGGGAAGACTAGGTGCTGTATGTACCACGCCGAGTTGTAAAAATTTCCAGATTGGTATCTGGAGGTGTGTTTAACTCACTGGGAGAGATACACCCCCAAATCTAAACGGAAAGCAACGGTAACTACCGTCTTTACTTGTCTTCCCGAGATTACCATAGCTCTACAATTTGGAGAGCTGTGATCGCCAACGCCGTTAAAACAGCAAACTTGTTGATGATGATGATGATGATGGATTGTACTTCTGATGAAAGCCAAAAATGGTCTTGAAGTAATCCTGCGTAACAGCATTTAACATGAGATAGGTAGGTTGCACAAAATATAGGTTAGTCAATAGAATGTGTCGAGTGAGATTTGATCACATTTGGAATTCAAGACTGAGGAGTTTTGATAGGTTGTGATTTAAGAAATTTAGTATATAAATTATTAAAATAATAATATGTAAAAATAAAAAAGAATTTGATATGGTGAGCTGATCAAATAACACTGCATATTGACAAGTTGCAAGCGGATCCTCTTATTGAAAAATAAAAATAAACTTTGAGAAATGCACGACAGACATTCATATTTGAAATTTCCTTAAGAAAGAAATAAGAGGTCACATTACATACGCCTATTTGGTGCCGTTAAAGAAGATGGGGAGTCGCTACGTCACACCTATTCGTTTTTGTGTTGTTGTTTTTTACCCATAATTACTGAGGCTGGAGAATAGATCGGCTGAAATGTTGCATTAGCATTATTATTTTTTTTTTTTTTAAAGTTTCAAAAGAGCAAGTATTTCTTTCCTCTTATAAATTTCACACTCACTGAAGGCCGGAGAATAGATCGGCCGAAATGTTCAAGTAACAGTTTGTTTTTGCTTTTGTTCCATTTTCGGTTTTATATTGGTTATATACCTGGTGAGAACCGAAGACAAGACCAGTCAAAATGTCTTATATTCTTTTTTGTAAAAAATTTGATCACTTGAAATATCTTCTTATCCCTCCATTTTTTTTTTTTTTTTTTTTTGCTAGTGAGTCACCATTTATCAAAGAAGGCCAAAAGCCACTCGAGAATAAGGTTTTAGTTTTGTAAATTTTTTTTTTATTTGGTGGAATAAGAAATTTTTTAAAATTTTATTTGCTTGTTAGTTGAATTCCTTGTGAATACTGCCGAAAATATCGTAACATTTTATTGTACTTTTTTATTTGTTATTAAAGGACTAACATGTTATGAGTTACCCACCTGGTAAGGGCTGGAGATTAGTTCGTCCTTCTTTCTTAACGAATTTCCAAATTTAAAGACTTTTGTGCATTAGTTTTCTTATATGGGTAGCACATACAATAAAAACCGGATGTTCTTGCATTTTTTTTTTTCTTGTTTTTTCTTTTTTTTTTTTTTGATGTTTTTTTTCTTTTTTTTTATGATGAGAATAAGAGAATATGTCGGTTGTAAAGTTTTGTATTCCTTTTCGTAACCAAGAGAAATAAGTTTTTCTCTGATTTCTTTTAAAAATAACCGCCTGGTGAAGGCTGGAGAATAGATCGGCCGAAATGTTGTCT
This sequence comes from Euprymna scolopes, assembly GCF_053919585.1. Taxonomy (NCBI): domain Eukaryota; kingdom Metazoa; phylum Mollusca; class Cephalopoda; order Sepiida; family Sepiolidae; genus Euprymna; species Euprymna scolopes. The sequence goes on from NC_136517.1 coordinate 4,374,963, forward strand.
TAATATCCTTTTATTTCTGAATGAATTTTCTATGAGAATAAAGATTTGTTGTTGTTATTCTTTTCCCTGAGTAACATACCTGATGAAGTCTTATATTCCTTTTCGTAACCAAGAGAAATAATTACTTTGATTTCTTCAAAGATTGCCGCCAATCCTAGATGAAAAGAAAGAACAAAAATAATTGCCTTTGTTTTTTTATGCACATTTGAGTAGGGTCAGAAAATCGATTATGTCGTGTATCGATCTTAGTTTTATTTATTATTATTATTATTATTATTATTATTATTATTATTTATTAACGGTTCAACACTTACCAAGGCGAAAAGCCACTGAAGGATAAGAGTCAGGGAAATTTTAAGGTGGGTGATTTAACAGTACTATGAAAGGATTGGGAAATATGATTAATTCACAAGACGATTCGACAGATATTTGTCAACATTAAACTTGAACACAACCGAATGTCATTACATTAGTATGACCAGATGCTAAAAAAGTTCAAATTAAAGAGATCTTCTCCAACTTACACCGTGTAAAACCATCATCACCTCGATAACACAAGACAAGGCCACTTCTAATCATGAAAAAAAAAAACTTTCAAATTATTTGGAGTAGCTAAACTAATAAACTTCTTTTCTTATATAAAGTTAGAACTGAAAAATTACATTATATTTATTATTTATATTTGAGAATCGTTCCAAAAGTAAAGCCTCCTTTTTTTTTTTTTTTCAGCCAAAGAAAAACTGAAGAGCTATGAAGACAGGAGTGGTACCATTAAAACAAGCAATCATTTGTGCTCCAGAATTTATTTTTCTACATAATAACCACCATTCTTTTGTGCTCCAGAATTTATTTTTCGACATAGTCACCACCATTCACAATGCACTTTTGCCAGCAATTCAACAACGCATCTCTGCTTATGATGCACGTCCATGACGGGTTGCTTTCTTAGAGTCTCACACTGTCAATATCTGCAACAGAGATGAAACTTTCAGGTCACGAATGCATAAGTCATCATAATAATGCAATTTGTAATCCCCTCTGATCAATGCGGGCAGAATTTTACAAAAAATAGGAGGCCTTTCTTTTGGAAAGTCTCTCATATATAGTTTCTTATGACGAATCGTATATTTATATCAGTGAGACATTTAATTAAATGAGTTATTTCTATGATCTTAAAAATGTAGTGAATGCATTATCAAGGTTTTGTTTTTAACGAAATGACCTTGAGGTTGGGGATAAATCGCTTGTCTCTCCTTCTTGTATAAAGATACCATATTTTTTTATGTACTAATGAATCACCAAAAGCCACTCGAGGATTTTCAGTAGGATCATGGGACAGTTAGATATGAAAGGATTGAAAAATATGATTAATTCACAGGACAACATGATAGATATTTGTTTGCATTTGACTTGAAAATGACCACATCTCATTTAAAAAATATATATATGCAAATCGCTCTAGACAAGGCATGAAGACATTTGATGCAAGGAACTAAAAAATACTACTATACTACTTCAAGGTCAGAAATTTTCCAATAAATTACATGTTGCATAACTGAAGATGTCAGCAACTGAAATGTTGTTTGAATATTGTGTTATTTTTTAAATATTTTCACCTAGATGATAGTAAATTATATTCAATTCAACAGTTATGTAATCTACAAAAGAACCAATCAATTAATCATGAAGAACTGGTAAAAAGAAAGGGCTCGAAATGCTGTAACTCCAATCAAAAAACCTGGTAAATTGAATCAGAAATAAAGTACAAAATAATTAATTAAAAAAAATGAATAAAAGAATTAATAAAAAAATAATAAAAGAATTAATAAAAATAATAATAATAAATTAATAAAAAATTAATAAAAAAATTAATCAAAGAATCAATGAAAGAATGTTTTTAAAAAATTAATTTTAAAAAATTGACAAAAGAATTAATATGCTGTGAAACAACAACAAAACTTACAAGTTGTGCATTTGATGAAGGCTGGTGTATTTATCGGTTAAATGAAATGATTGCATGCAATCAAAAAAACGTCTAATATCTCAAACATAACTAGGGATACTTTTTTCCTTTTTTTCTTTTCGTTTGCCATCCATTTGCTGCGGACATATTCTGAGTGCTTGTTCTCGGGCCATAAATCTGTCACTGATTCGGGTACTTTTTTTGTTTTCTTTCTTTTTTTTTCTTTTTCCGCTTTTCTTCCTTTCTTTCATTGTTTTCTCCTTTTTCATACCATCCCCTAAGACCATCCACAACTGCTCCGTTGTCAAGGTAGTTTTTTTTTTTTCTTTTTCAGATACGTCTCAACAGTTCGATTCCCATTTTGTGTTCTTGGTCCAATGCTGAAACGTTACTGCGGCAACCGGATTCATACACTTAATCCATCTGAGGATGAAAAAAAGGATTATTATTATTTTTTTTATTTTTATTTTTATTTATTTATTTTTTTTTTTTTTTCATGAGAAGGGTGATATTTGGTAAGAAAGAAAGGATGCCAGATCAGTTGCCGCAAAGCGATAACCACTAAGTGTTTGTGATTCTGTCAGAGCTGATGAGGACGGAGCAAAATGAAATAAAATGTCGTTAAAAATTATATACGGAAATCTATTGTTGTCTACAAGGAACTGTGGGGAGTTGAGCAGAGAGGAAGAAGGTAAAGCCTAAGAGAGGAGCATCTATTTTTATTTGAACGTAATGGCCTACTATTTGGGACCATTTCTACGGAGGCACTATACTCAAGGTGTCTGTTCACATTACATTTAAATAGGCACCGCCAAAAATGGTCGAAAAATCAAGTTGTTGTTGTTTTTTAAAACGAAATTAAATCTATTAAAATCCATTATTTCTGAGTAACTTTTTTTTTCCGGAAAGATAAAACCCTGAATTTTATCATATAGAAAGCAGAATAACGTAAAACTTTTTCTACTATTTTTAATTAAATTTGAAATGTTAAATTTTCCCCAAAAGTTAACAATTGGCGTTTTTTGTTTTGCACAAAAAACGTATATAAATAGTTTAAAAAAAAAAAAAAAAAGTTTTTTGAAAGAATTAATTTGCTTATTTCTTGTCTAACTAAGATTTAGAGTGATTTTCTATGAGAATATGCAAAAATATTATAAGTACCTGGATTTGAAATAATTCCACTTATTCATATAGGCAACCAGTTACTTCGAGTCGATTTGATTACTCTGTTTACATTCGTTCTTGATAAAAAGCAAACTACGGGAGACCAAAAAGCCAAAAAAAAAAAACAACTTATTTTTCAGTGACGAAAATTTCAATGTATTATTAACGCTGAGGCTGGCCAGTACCAGATGAGTTTTGTTTTTAATGTGTATGTGTGTAGGGGGTCAGGCTCTCCAAAATTGGGAGGGGGGTGCAATTTAAAGCACAATAAAAAAATATTATTTCAGCACGTTTGGTCCACCGTAGTCGAAAAACGGCAAACGTTTCCAAACTGGATCGAAAAAATGATGATATTTTTAACACAAAGGGCACAATATTTATCAATTTTTTTTTTTTTGTATCGATTCTTCAAAGCATGCCCTGTTTAATAATGGTCATGCATTATTCGGCTCGCTAAAAAGAAATTGTTAATTTATTTATCAAAGATTTTAAAATGGCTTTTTTCGTATAAATATTAAAAAACTTTTTTTTTTGTTTTGCTTAACTTAAATTAATTATTTTACTTAACATATTCACCGAATTTCACACTTCAAAACTCAAAAGCGGGATAATTAAACACAATCGAAGTTCTGATATTCAGACATCAAAACAAGGTATGCAAACAAGTTTTTTTGTTTTTTTTTAAATCTACAATCCCGTCCCTTACAACAACACAATATGTTTTGTTCAGTTTCAGATGATTATTTTAAGCATATTTGGAACCCCCTCAAAACAAGGGGGGGGGGGTGTAAGCAAAAAAATATATATATATAAATATCCTTTATGAAAAAATAAGTACACTGTTATAAAGTTCATTCTTCTCTTAATAATCGCTGAAAATTTCGTATTGATTGGATAATTACCTGATTTTTAGTAGATTTTTAAAAAGACGATCCGCCAAAAAGTACTTGCCTGCCCCCCCCCCCCGGTAGTTTTGGCGGTGTTTACATTTTAAACCTAAGCAGGTTAGTACAGTCAGGGAAGCAGAAAACAGGAAGGGAATAAAAAAAAAAGTTTTAATTATTAAAACAAACTTTTTAATATATTCAGTTAAGGATATGTGAGCGACTACATGATCATGTGAAGAGATGGGAGAGATGTCTGTTCACATTACATTTAAACTTCTGCAGGTTAGTACAGTCAGAAACCAAGCAGAGAATACCAAAGTCTAGCGGTCTTAGAAGAAACCATTAAAGTAGAAGGCTTTCCAACATCGAGGGACCTCAACAGTGAAGGGGTGGGATTTTGCTGCTTGAGTTTGTTGGAAAATGTATGATTTTTGGAAATTGGAAGAAAAGAAAAGAAACTTTATCTTAGAAAATTATTTTCACTTTTAATAATACTTACGTATCTACGTATGTTCCTATCTACATCAACTAACTAATGATGAAGATGAAAATAATCATGATTTAGGTCAATGTTGATCAGACAAATAGCCTTGTGGATACCGTTATGGAATACAGAATCAACAATGCTGAAAGTTCAAATCTTATCGCGTCAATTTATGCTTTACTATTTTGGGGGAAAGGTATGAACTCATGATCTCCCTCCCTCATAACACAATAGCAAAGAACTTTCCTTCCTTCATCCACATCAAACAGAATTTTCATGAAAAGAGTTTCTTTCAAGAAATCTCTGTCTGTAGAAAACGTTGCCACAAGATTACTTCACTGAAGGCTAGAACCTGATCATCTTACCCATACAGTTCAGTTTTTTTGGGGGGGATCTCTGACGTTAATTTTAAAAATCTACTTTTTCTGTTTAAACATTAATAAAACGAACTTTTTAATATACTCAGTCATGGATATGTGAGCAACTATATGAAGGTTAATTAATTTTCATATTCGTTTGAAAAACAAACGACCTTTAATTAATTGATTATTTATTTTTTATAGTTGCTTATTAGATGACTAGCTGGGGTGTCCGGCATTGCCTGGGTGTTTGTAGGTGTAAAACAAAAAAGGGGTAGTAGGCAAGGCAGGCAGGCTCAAACCTGCGATGCGAAGACGGAAAAGAAAACCTGGCATCTTATCGCTACGCCACAACGCGAGCGGAAGTGTAATGCGTTCAAATTTAGCAATGTCAACCATTACGCCATCGCGAATAGCGAAATGAATGAGAATCACGCACATAAGGCTGGCTGTAGGCCAGTTAAGTTTTCTGCTTTCTGTCATATTTGTTTCCCCCCCCCCCCCCGATGTTGGGGAAAACCAGCTCCCCCCAAAAAAAGGGGGAGTTCTTGCAGTGTCCAAATGAATAGCAATTGTCCGATATGAAGGGTTTCCCTCCACATTGATCAAAGCTAATTGCCTTGAAGATGTCCCGACCCTGAAGGCCAGGTGGACGGCTTTGCTTCTAGCAGTTTCACTTTATTTATACGAAAAAGACAAACAAACACTGGAAACCAGGGATTTTTTAAAACTCCATCAAATAAAAGATAGAGACGACGTCCGTTCGCAAATCGGAGACATTACGATCTAGGAAGTAAAAGGAAAGTTCTTGTCGAGAAAACCAATGAAAAAAGACATAAACGAACGCTCGCACCCATTTTGCCTTTTATATAATAGACTAGCCTGGGTGCCCGGCATTGCCCGGGTGTTTGGAGGTGTGTGCTGTGCAAAAAAAATAAAAGTGGTAGTAGGCAGGCAGGCTCGAACCCATACCACGAAGGAAGAAAAGAAAGTGAGAAAAAAAAAACGTGACGCGTTAGCTGTTGTGCCCATTGCCAAACTGGAAGTGATGTAGGTTTAAATTAAGGCTAGTCAATCGAAAAAAGGTGATGACTTTTGAAAATATCATAAAAAAACCCGACCTCTCGACTAGTGGTAGATGCACCAGATGTGTCAAGAATACTTAATATACAGGCAAATGGTGGATTTGTATTTGGGATGCTCTCTGGTGTGAGTAATTTTCTAGCATGGTAGAGGGAGCCCACCTTCTTTGCAGCAGCCTTGGCAATGTCCTAATGTATTTGTTTCAATTCATGTTAAATGTGAACGTTAAGCTGAAGAATCTGAATCATGTTTGGAACCAATTTACTCTACCATAAATAGTGTTGAGGTCAGTAATTTGCATTCAGCCATTTTGAATCTTTGTTTTAATTTTAATAATAATTTTTTTTAACACAAATAGATAAAAAAAAATATGTAGGTAAAATCATTTTATCTACTCCTAATAATAACACAAATATTTGTATTATTATTTAAAAAAAAAAAATGTTATTATTTGAATTGATCGGACAATTGTTCTGATCTTGAGTGTTATCTGCACAATGTTTCGGTCGATGTTACCTCCAACCTTCTTCAGGTGTATAAGTCGCCATGTTTAATAAAGAAGAAGAGGAGGTTAACTTTACACTTCTGAGGTTTTGTGTCTTTTTATTCTATTCAAAAGTAAATTTAAAAAACCAAAAATTAATAAAATTATCAAGCAAAATGCAATGTTGTGCAAATAACACTCAAGATGAGAACATTAGTCCGATTAATCATAATAGAAACAATCGTACCTCATCTCAAAAATTAAAAACTGTAAAATAAATATTTTGACTAATTTCCCAGCATGATATGGAGAGCAGAAAATTGATCTTAGGTTTACTTTCGTAATTTTAGTTTCCCTAATTTTGTCATTTAGTCCTCACATTCCATGAGCTATCCATCTGACAAAAAGGGAAGAACTGCTGTTTTCTAGGCCAGAATCTATTCCATCTAACACATTGTTGGCAAGTTTTTGACCTTGAAGTAGTATTTTCTTTTAGCTACTTACATCACATGGCTTCATGCCTTGTCTGATGCGATTTCCATATAAAAAAAATAATAATCACATAGACACACAAGTTCTTATTAGATCACCAGTTAAGCAGCATTGAGCCTGGTTAGTACCGGATGGGTGACTATTTGGGAATACTAAGTGCTGTATGGATCAGAACCTTGACACCTTCCTGCAAAAACTGCAAAAACTGTCTTCTCCCCTGATTGGAATATGCATGCGACTGGGAACCCGTTGTAAATTTAATATTCCCTTGACACTTCCTCTTTTGGAGGAAGCTAGTTCTAAGGCGAATGCCATATTAAAAAAAGTATTCCCTTTAAAAAAAATTATGTAGGTATTAGTAATAATTGTAACAAAGTGGTACACTCTTATTGTCACAGAGCATCGGCAAATGAGAAAATCAGTAGCAGTCGTAGGATAGCTGATTAGCAAAAATATTAGCAGCAGCAGCTGTCTTAGCATATATGCAAATTAAGCAAGTGTGTACGCTCTCACCTTATGGGAAGAAGAAAAAAATGCAGGAAAAAGGGTCTGCATGTGGGCGAGCAGCAGGGAAGCAAGTTGTGAGCCAAGGAAGATGGATACAAGGGTGAGAAAATGCTGGCTAGCACCAGTATGAGGTGGCGGGGAGAGAGACTTTTAAAAAGCATGTTATATGGAAAAGCTTATAAAATATATGTGTCTGTGTAAAAAACTTTTGAAAGATAATGAAATACGTTATTGTTGAAAGAATCATGAATAAATGCTTTTCATTTGAACTTTTTAAAAGAAATGCCGGGTTAATATTATTAAGGCTTTCATGGGCATGTTACATAATTACTTAATATTATTAAGGCTTTCATGGGCACGTTACATAATTACTTATATTATTAAGGCTTACATGGACATGTTACATAGTTACTTAATATTCTTAAGGCTTACATGGACACGTTACATAATTATTTAATATTATTAAGGCTTTCATGGGCATGTTACATAATTACTTAATATTATTAAGGCTTTCATGGGCACGTTACATAATTACTTAATATTATTAAGGCTTTCATGGGCACGTTACATAATTACTTAATATTATTAAGGCTTTCATGGGCACGTTACATAATTACTTATATTATTAAGGCTTAGATGGACATGTTACATAGTTACTTAATATTCTTAAGGCTTACATGGACACGTTACATAATTATTTAATATTATTAAGGCTTTCATGGGCATGTTACATAATTACTTAATATTATTAAGGCTTTCATGGGCACGTTACATAATTACTTAATATTATTAAGGCTTTCATGGGCACGTTACATAATTACTTATATTATTAAGGCTTACATGGACATGTTACATAATTACTTATATTATTAAGGCTTACATGGACACATTACATAATTATTTAATATTATTAAGGCTTATATGGGCACGTTACATAATTACTTTGTATTATTAAGGCTTACATATTTACTTAATATTATTAAGGTTTACATATCAATGTTTAACCTTGAATTATGAATAGCAATGTTTAATGTGAAAATACATCTCTATAAGAGGTCATATCTGTTCATATCCATTCATCAGTTTGTCGCACTTACAATAGAAAATATCAATTTTTGTTGGTCTGTCATGCTTTAATTCATAATATCACTGTCGAGCAAATTAAGAATCTACCAGGTATATGTAAACAATGTAATGCTATATGGAAGGGAAACCTGGTCCAACAGGGTTGAGGACATGCATTGCATGGAGAGAAGTGATATAACAATGATACGATGCAGGTGTAATATGAGTCTTAAAGACAAAATTAAATTTGGTGACTTCAGAGGAAAAGTAAATATGGACAGAACAGGAGATTCTGATGGCATGGCCATATCAAAACAATCGGTGAGAGAATTTGGTTTTGTGGATGTAAAATAATTGTGGTGGCAGGGGCACTTGACATGGAAGGACGTGAAAAGGATACTTTGGAGAGAAAGAGAGATGATGATGATCATCATCACCATGATGATCATAGTGGTGATAGTAGTAGTGATGATGATGATGATATGCAATTGAATTGTACTGTAATATATTGTTTGCTCCTTCAGCTTTGACAATAGCTTAGTCCTTATTATTTATACAAAGGTTACTCCCAAGAGCTTGTGTGCGAAACTTGTCGAGCTGCTTTTTGCCCTGTTTCCATGATCTGTTGGTCTACAATAAAGTGTTTCTCATGCACGATTTATTGAATTTATTCGTTTTCATAATTGTTTTTAGTTTTTGCTTTTTTTGTTGTTTTTTTTTTCAGACTTAGTGATTTACTAGCAGAGAGACCGACGTTGTCTGGGATTGAATGAAAATCAAAAATGTTCCGCTCTCCCATACTTTTAGTGCCATCAAAATCGTTTTTATTTTGGAATTTTTTTAATCAAATCAGTTGACTGCCTACTCTAGTTAGAGGTCCCCCTCCCCTACAGTGTACAGGAAGGGAGCTTCACATGCCTTCACACAGTGACTTAGTCCACAATACAGTGTAGTCTACATTGCACTGTAGAGAATCTACTGCTAATTTTATAAAATTATCTGTAAATAATGGCTTCACTTACAGTTTTAAATGTAAAAGTCACGTATTATGGTTCAGGTGTGCTCTAAACAGAAACATTAAATTCGAATGAACCCCTGTCATATTCAAGAACCAACTGTTGATTTTATGAAATTATTTTTATATAATGACTTGAATTAAAGTTATACTTAGAAAAGTCAAGTATCATGGTTCAATTGTGCTCTAAAAAAAACGTTAATTTCAAATGCGCCCTTGATTCATAAAAAAAGAATCTACAGTTGATTTTGTAGGCCTGGACTTTCTGCTTGTGCGGTGATAAAACTTCTCAAATGCACTTGTGATGTTAGGGTGTATAAAAGTGTTAACTTTAGTCAAAATCGGATTTTTTCTATTATCGATTTTCGATACTTAACAGACACATTCTGATACAAAACCTACGTAAGAACACTCCGAGACATATCAAGTTCTTTCATGCAAATTTTATAAAAAATTGACCCAGCCGTTTATGAGTCCATAGAGAACAAACTCATCCCCCCATACACACAAAGTTCCTTTTATATGTTTTATATTTTATTATAAGATAGATAGATAGATAGATAGATAGATAGATAGATGGATAGATAGATAAATAGATAGATAGATAGATAGATACATCCATACATACATACGTACATGATGATGATTACAACGTCTTGTCACACGAGTGTCACTCCCTCAGTCATTGAAAGTCCATGAGCCCGAAGATGACTTTTTTTTATTAGTCCTGCCAGCGAATTCACGCGCTCAAGCAGACAGGACATTGAAGACGGTCCTTGGCATACATACATATATATACATATGCACACATACATACACATACATACCCATAAACATACACACATGCATCCATCCATCCATTCATCCATCCATACATACATACATACATAGGTACATACATACGCAATACATATAACACATACATGCAAACATATACAAACATATACATACACAGATATACAAACATATACATACACAGATGCACACACATATACATACATATGCATTCACATATATACAAACATATACAAATACATACACACATATGCATACATATTCACATACATATATGTACCCATGTATGCACATATACATACATACACATAAAGTTACCTACATATACCTACACATACATATATATGCACTTTTACGCATACATACATATGCATATATGCATATACATACATACAAATATATATATACGTATATACATGCAAACACACATAAACATATATACACAAAAAAATAAATAAATAAAAATATATACACACATACATATATACCATTCACTGGACAGGGTATGGCATGAGGGTCTCCTCAGGAAGATTAGATCATACGGTATCACTGGTAGAATACTTAACATAATTAAATCCTTCTTAGATAAGAGAAAAATCCAGGTTGTCCTCGACGGTCGTACATCTAAACAATATGATATAAATGTGGGAGTGCCCCAGGGGTCTATCCTTGGACCTCTACTGTTCCTGATATTCATACATGATCTCCCCAACAAGATTGCCTCTGAGATGGGTATATATGCTGATGACACCACACTCTATAACAGGCACGAAAGGAAAACAAATGAACACATATCTAAAGAAATGGCAGAAACACTAGAGGATGACCTCCAATCTGTAGTGGAATGGGGACAAAAATGGATGGTCACATTCAATGCCGCAAGACTAAACTAGTTCCATTCAATAATTACAAGAAACCTTCTCTACCACCTATAGCAATGGCCAACGACTCTTTATCTGAGAGTACATCTTTCAAACTCCTTGGCCTAACGTTCACAGGAAACATGAGTTGGAACAATTACATTGAAGGTACTGCCAGGGCCGCTGCAAGGAAGGTAGGCTCTCTCTACCGTGGTAGAAAACTACTAACACCCGAAAGTATCCTGTACCTCTATAAGGCAACCATTCGCCCATGTATGGAGTATTGCTGTCATATTTGGGCAGGTGCATTGGCTACTAGTCTCTCGCTCCTTGACGAGGTTCAAAAGAGAGTCGCCAATCTGATAGGCCCTGAACTGGCATCTAAGCTTCAGCCTCTGTCCCATCGACGAAATGTTGCATCCCTCTGCCTGTTCTACAAGTATTTTAATGGTGAATGCTCAAACGAACTGCAAGCACTTTTGCCCCCACGACGTGAACACTCTCGACAGACCTGACAGGCTGCAAAATCCCACCCCCACTCTGTAGAGATCCCTAGATGTAAAAGATCTTTCTACTCCAGTAGTTTCTTCCCCAGAACTGCTAGACTTTGGAATTCCATTCCAGGTTCCTGCTTCCCCAACTCTACTGACGTGCAGAAGTTCAAGTGTAACGTGAACCGACATCTTGCTGCCCAAATCCCTATATAGTACCCCAGTAGTTGTTGCCCCTGATAGTACCTATTTACTATGCCTCCCCACGGGACAGAGTTAGACACCAGGGTCGTTTTTTAATGTGGAGAAAAAGTACAAAAATAAAAATTGTCTCAGTCGTGAAGGATTTCTCCTCCACCGAAAGAGAACAAGAAATGGAAGTGCAGCATCTGAAGAACAGATACTACACTTTGATCTTGACCAAAAAGGCCAAGAAAAGATGATAGTAGCCCCTACACCAAAGTGGCAATGTGCCTTGTTTGGGGTGAAAATGTAATAAAAAAAAAAAAGACATGAATAAAAGAGTAAAACAATCCAAAATACACAACACATAGAATAGAGAGACATTTGCTTCGCCGCTAGTACAGCTTTTAAATTGAAGGTGCGTTCATAACGGCAAAAAATCCTCAATATATATATATATATATATATATATATATATATATATATATATATACAAATACTAGCATAGATAAATAGATGATGATTGCAACGTCTTGTCAGACGAGTGCCACTCCCTCAGACATTTAAAATCCACAAGCCCAAATGTCTGAGGGAGTATCTATACAAATATGATGTTACAGAGTCTTAGCTTTGTAAGACAGCTAAGTCTCTCTCTCGGTTCAAAATGTTGAGATCCAGCAACAAGCAAGAGGAAGATAGCCAGCAACAAATTAAACTGCAGACCAGCTTAATGCAGGTACTGGTCTTCCGCTTTATGGTTTTTTAAATCAGAGATTTGCTTCTCCTAGAAAGGTTGCCTTCAGCACGGCTTACGGGAGCCCTCTCTACCCCAATACACATATACACACACACAAATATACACGGTGCTAGTTGGCCGTTGACCCAGAAAAAGAGTTCATTCGCCCTTTGGAAGGTCTTGTTTTTAATGCTTCAGGGAGACTAGCCGCTCTCCTCACCAAACAAGTCTGGTGGGGGAACCAGTTTAGTCGCCGGTGACCCGACCATGAGGCAGGTAGTACTGGGTTACATGGTACCAGTAGCATATGACATGACCTGACATAAATAAATAGATACATACATACATACATGCATAGATAGATAGATAACGAGCCTGTCTTTGTTTTATCGTTATTTCCATGGCAGATGCTCGTCTGAACTCCAATCTCTGGTCCCCCCTTGCCAATCTTTCACGAAAAACACCCGTCTAGCTGAATCCACTGTGAAAAATTTCCCCCACTCTATATCTGTGCCTAAATCAAAACGCGCATTCCATGAACAAAGCTTCTTTCTTAGAACTGCACGCCTGTGGAACTCTGTTCCGTCTGCCTGCTTCCCTCCGGACTACAAATTGGATGTCTTCAAGTCCAATGTTAACAAATTCCTAATGAACCGCTCCCTTAAGTAAACACTTCAGCAAATCTCCACACTAACGTAATGTACTTGCAATAACCCTTATCCCTGAGTAGCTTCCGGGCCTTGATAAGTGGTGATCACTGTGTAAAAAAAAAAAAAAAAAAAAAAAAAAAAAAAAAGATAGATAAATAGATAGATAGATAGATGGAAAGATAGATTTTGACGTTTCTCAATTTTGGAGATGATGATTGAAGGTTCAATTCTCAGTGTGGACACCCGAAAAATACAATTTCAAATTACTTAAGACCTCTCTCCAGTCATGGCTGATGGAACAAGAGCATGCTACCCCCGTGAAGTAAATAAAGGCTTCCGTTTGAAATTCCATCCAAGTTCCAGAGTTCAACAGAAACATTTTCACGTTTGACAAGATACATCTAAAGAAGGTCAGAGGTTACATCGACCGAAATGTTGCGAATATCACACTCAAGATGAAAACAGTAGTCCAATGAATCCAAATAATATGGATAGATAGATTTTCTCTTTCACTCTGTATTTATAACAAGAAAATCAAAATCGGAACAGAAAGGAAATAAGACAAGAAACCTTGGACAAAGGGCTTAATACCTTTCAAGTAAAGCCATGTCAATAATAAAGAAAATAATAAATTAGCTTAACATTTTAGTGCAGTTTATTACCGATCCTCAGACGTGTAAACACATCACTCAATAAGTCTCGGGCTTTAATAATAAGACAACTTTTTGGCAAAATTCAACTTTATTTACCAACATTATCATCTTCTAAGGTAACTTTTTTTTTTCGATAGATTTGTCTTTCTCCATAAAATACAGTGCGCATTTTTTATCATGTGGTAAGCTGAACTACCCATTTCAGAAATGGACTCACCCAAAGACTATAAATCTCTTAAATAAACTATAACGAAACTATCTCTACACTACAATTATATAAAAGTCACTTTGTGTGTGTGTGTGTGTGTGTGTGTGTGTGCGTGTGCGTGTGCGTGTGTGTGTGAGTTCCTTCCTTATAAGTTCCAGAACGGCTGAGCCTATCTTTCGCAAATTTCACACAAAGGTAATTTATATGTCTGGCAGTGTTCTTAGATATTCATATGTCTGGCAGTGTTCTTAGATATGTACCGAAATTCATCCGATAAGTATCTAAAATCAAAAAAATCCGATCTTAAAAATAGTCTTTCTTCTCTTATAGATAAAAAATAATTTTTACAGGGGAATATTTTACATTACACTGGTGTAATTTTGTCCGATGTAAAATATTACTTTGTAAAAATTCTTCTTATTTATTTATAAGAGAAGAAAGACTATTTTTAAGATCATCAAGCCTAAATATCAGCTGACATGATATTGTAAACAAACACAGATGGAATTTGATGAACGACATTATCATTATTATTATTTATTTTTTTTTTGTTGCAAATTAATTCACCGGGCAAATTATTCCTCGTAACCTATAATATTCGATAGAAAATGGATTCTATAATAGTACATACACAATCTGCATAATTTAAAATATCATGTTTAAGTGTCTTGTATGACTGGGCAACACCGGGTGTTTAGCTAGTAAACTATAAATAACGTTACATCTAACTTCTGTGGCAGCGATTCATGCCAGCTATGGCTCTAGAATCATGAAGTGTACTTCTGTAACATACTGTTGTAAATATACTTTTTGTTATCATACCACTGTGTTTTGATTAGTATCGGTCTGCATGGCCACAAGATTTTCTAATATCACTTCTTTATTGAAGACAAATCTATTTCCCTGGAAGATTCTTTAGAAGTAGTGATGAGATAATTCCAATATTTTTCCCAATTCCGATACAATTACTCATTCCGATTCTTTATAAATCTCTAAATATTTAACTATAAAATCGTTATTTTTTCTCGATTACTGTAAAAACACATGTTAAATTTGCATGTATTTTCTCAAACACTTGTGAGGGGGTGATCTAGAGATTTTAGTTTTATTGGAAGTTTAAATCAATAAATATTTATTGTTTCATTATTATTATCAGTAGTGGAAAATTTTGTTTTAAGCAAAATCAATTAAAAAAGATAATTAATGGAATCGTTTTCGGCATCGGAATATAAGCACAAATTTTTCCGATTCCAATATCAATTCCTATACCCCAAAAGGTTCTGATTTTTCTGATTCCCAATTCCTGATGAACCACCCCCTTAAGTAGACACTTTATGAAATCTCAACACTAACGTACAACGTACTGTACATGCAATAACCCTTATCCATGAGTGGCTTCTGGGCCTTGATAAGTGGTGACCTCCTTGTAAAAAAAAAAAAAAAAAAAAAAGATTCCCAATTCAGTTCCAATTAATCATCCCAAAACTATTTAGAAGTTTGCAAATAGCTGGAAGTCAGTGGGTACCAGACCTGAAGAATAGGGTGGATATGGAATTCAAAGTGCAATTCATATAGTTTTACCATTGTTTCGATATGGTACATTTTCCTGGAGAAAGAGCATATTTCCTCCATTTGTGGTTGCTTTATTGTGTGATTTCTTCTACAAACGCACCAATAATGCGATACAATATTCCTTCCTTGTTTTCTTCAATAATTACAAGAAACCTTCTCCGCCACCAACAGCAATGGCCAAAAACACATTACTTGAAAGTACTTCGTTTAAACTCCTCAGCCTAACATTTACAGGGAACATGAATTGGAACAGATACATTGAGAGCATTGCCAAGGCTGCTGCAAAGAAGGTGGACTCTCTCTACCGTGCTAGAAAGCTACTTACACCTTAAAGTATCGTGTACCTCTATAAGGCCACCATTCGCCCATGTATGGAGTACTGTTGTCATTTGGGTTGGTGCATCTGCTACTAGTCTCTCACTCCTAGACAAGGTTCAAAAGAGAGTCACCAACCTGATAGGTCCTGAACTGTCATCTAAGCTTTAGCCTCTGTCCCATCGACGAAATGTTGCATCTCTCTGCCTGTTCTACAAGTATTTTAATGGTGAATGCTCTGACAAACTACAAGCACTTGTACCCCCTTGATGTAAATACTCCCGACAAACCTGACAAGTAGCCAAATCCCACCCCTTTACAGTAGAGATCCCTAGGTTTAAGAAAGCCTTTTACTCCAATAGTTTCTTCCCCAGAACTGCTAGACTTTGGAACTCTCTTCCGGGATTCTGCTTTCCCAACTGTACTGACATGCAGAAGTTCAAGTGTAATGTGAACAGACATCTTGCTGCTCATCTCCTTTCATAATATCCCTGCAACTTATGTCCCCGATAGTATCCCCCTACTTCAAAGTGGCACTATGCCTTGTTTGGGGTGAAAATTGAATAAAAAAATAAATTAAAATATATATATAATATTCCTTCAAACGCACCAATAATGCTATATAATATAATAATGTTAAATATAATATTTGTTATTGATTGTTCTTCCTTTCTCAAGGCAATCAGCAAATAAAATACATCGCGATTTCCAAAATACAGAACTTTATCTGCTGATTTTTACACTTTTTTAAAATAGCTTTCATCTGCTGCTGCTTACTCAGCTGACTTCCAATTTGACTCTGAAGTGAAATGGTGCATCCATGTTTCATCCATTGTTTCACATACTGATGTAAAAGCTCCCTTTTTGTTGTGTTGAAACGGTTGAAAACAATGCTCTAAATTGTCGATGTGTCGTTCTTTTCAATTGACTGTGAGCAAACACTTTGAACACAGCTTTATCATGAACAAATGTTTATGCAAAATGGTGAATCCACTGCCCTCTGATATCTTTGACTCTTTTACTATCTCACAGAACTACAACTTACGGTGAAAATGAATTTGTAGATTTTTTTTTTTTATGTTTTCCAAGACAGTTGCCCAATTTGGACAAGCTGAGCATTCAGCATCATTTGTTTCTGTACGACCATATTTGAAGTCTGATGTCTTTGGCTCTTCTGCATTTACAATCAGCCAAAACGTAATTGTTCAATTTTTGCAACCTGAGTGTTCAGCAACATTTCTGTCTGTATGACCAAATTTTAAGTCAACATGTCACTTCATAAATGTGTAACAGTTTTTGTTTTTTTTTGTTTTGTTTTTTTTTACATAGGAGTCACCACTTATCAAGGCCTGTGGACCACGAGATTAAGGGTTAATGAGTGTACGGTAGTCAATGGGACAATATCATTAGTAATGGAAATTTGGTAAATTAGATTACTTAAGAGGACAGCTCATCAAGAACTGGTTCACATTCGACTTGAAAACAACCATATTGTAGTCAGCTGGAAAGCAGAAAACCGGAACAGAGTTCCACAGGCATGTAGTTCTAAGAAAGAAGCTTTGTTCATGGAATCTACATTTAGGTTTATACACAGATAAATCGTGGGGGAAATTATTGATAGTGTTTCAACTAGACAAGTGTTTTTTGTGAAAGTTTGGCAAGGGGGGGCATAGATTGGAGCTCAGACGAGCATTTGTCATGAAAATAATAATAAAGCAGAGACAGGCTCACAACGTCTCTTCTGTATAATGAAAAAAAAATTATACACCAAAGTTTACATAAATTGATCAAGTTCTTTCATTTTTACAAACAAATTTTTAAGTAAATTCGGGTTTTTTCAATGTTCCACCTCACTCCTTTCCATGTTAAAGATGGCTTTTTAAAATCCCACAAGTTTGAATTATTTGGAGTTATCTCCCTTCTCCCTTCAAACTGTTTTCAAGATAGTGTCGCAAAGTCGTCGCTTGTAGTTTAGCCATAAAATTTGATTTTCTTATTTAAAAATAAAACTACTTGATTAATTTACATAATTTTTGGTATGTGATCATTTTCTTTCCGTCACCGGTATACATAAACATAAATTAAAAAAAGACTATTTTACATATGGGGAAGGAGGAGGGGGAATTCTGAACAAGTACTGTTCTATATATTACTTTATTTTTATTTTTTGGAATCCTTTGAAATGAGGCTTCATAATTTGTGTATTTAGTTTTGTGCAGACTGTTATCCTCCTCATCTTCATAGGTTGTTTCACCACGTTTCGACCAACTAATCCTTTGGTCTTCTTCAGGTGGTTAACCGCAATGGAATGCTGCATCTCGTAACTGTATCCCCAATAATTACTGCCTTCCATAGTTGTTGTTGTCTCACCATGTTTTGGCCAACTAATCCTCTGGCCTACTTTGGGTAGGATTGAAACCGCTATCTTCAGACAGAAGAAAAATGATTGTAGACTACTTTTTTTTCGAATACGTTTTTTATTAAGAAAACGCAGTTCACGTCAGCTGATATTTGGGCTTGACGATAAATGCCCTGGAAAAGTAATTTCTGATTAATTGTAAGAAAAAATGTTTTTCAACTACTTTATTTGCGTAATTTCATCCACTGTACAATCCTGAAATGAAATAAAAATCACAATGAAATTGTGGACACGCAGTCGATAGAGGCATTGAGTCTCTACAATTACAGGTCAACATTGTCTAAAGAGAGCGGTTTCAATCCTACCCAAAGCAGGCTTGAGGATTAGTTGGCCAAAACATGGTAAGACAACAACTATGGAAGGCAGTAATTACTGGGAATACAGTTAAGACTCAGCATTCCTAACCCATCACGGTTAACTATCTGAAGGAAGCCAGAGGATAAGTTGGTTGAAACATGGTGAAACAACAACAACTATCAAGATGAGGATAACAGTTTACACGAAAATGAATACGCTAGCACCATTCTATTAAAAAAAAGAAAAAACTATTTGATTTGGAAATCTTAAGTAGGTCGACCCCCTCCCCCCTGCCGGTGTCTTTGTGGTATTGTGGTGAATGATAACTCTAGCTCGGATTAGCATAGACCAATCAAAGGTACAGTGACAAAGACCACCATAGACTCCTTCCCCCTTCCCCAGTTTTTTGATTGGCAATGTGCCTAATATTTTGTTTTTTGAATTATTGGCAAAATACAAAATATATAAATCAATTTACGCAATTTTTTTTTTACTTATCAAGGCCCGGAGGCCACTCGGGGATAAAGGTTATTGCGTGTACAGTAATCAATGGGACAATATCGTAGTAATCGTTAGTGATGGAGATCTAATAAAGTGTCTTATTTAAGAGGGCGGTTTATCAGGAACTTGTTTATGTTGGACTTTTATCAGGAACTTGTTTATAATTGGACTTGAAGACATCCAAGTTGTAGTCAGGTGGGAAACAGGCAAACGGAAGAGAGTTCCACAGGCGTGCACTTCTAAGAAAGAAGCTTTGTTCATGGAATCTACATTTTGATTTAGGCACAGATAAAGAGTGGGGAAAATTACTGACAGTGGTTTCAGCTAGACGGGTGTTTTTCGTGAAAGATTGGCGAAGGAGGAACCAGAGATTGGAGCTCAGACAAGCACTTGCCATGGAAATAACGATAAAACACCGACAGGCTTGCAACGTCCCTTCTGTGGGAGAGAGGTTGCAGGGAACAGAAAAGAGCACCCCCTACTATGCTACGAAGTCCATTTTGTTCTCTGTCAAGGCAGGATAGGCTGTTGCGATTTTTGGCATACGATATTTTTTTTTTTTTCTCACCACCAGTATAAATAAACACATTTTTTTTATTTTTGTTTTTTCATGGGCGGGGGCGGAATTCTGACCAAGCATCGTTCTATTGGTTAGCCCGTCGATTTACTGCACTTTATCCGTTCTTGATTTCTTTGTGTTCGATTTCTTTCTCTTATCGTTTGAAAGGTTTTCTTCATCTTCCTTTGACCTCTGTGTTGGCCGTGTCATTAATCATAACGATCAAGATAAGACATGTTTGCAGAGAGCTCTATGGTTCAGGGATAATCTGGTTTTACAAATGAGCCCCACAAGATATACCGCCTACGTCATTTGGAGAGCAAAGATGGAGAGAAAGAGGAGGCAGGGTGGGGAGACTGGGGTAAAATAACAGACAACGCCAACCTTCTGTGAATAAGATCTTTTATCACATGGAACAAGAATGGCCAGACGTCAGAACTGAACCGGAAAAAAGAATAGCCTCCCCCCCCTTTTTTTTTATTGTTGTTGCCTTACAAGAAATCACGTCAATGCTTTGATACCAAAGGTAATCTAACACAAATGAACTTGTTTTCTATCGCAACAAAACACAATTTATTATTATGATTATTAACCAACGTTTACAAAGAATCCCTAAATAGAAACATGCTATTTCATTATTTTCTGGTTTGTTTGTTTGTTTTTGTTTGTTTGTTTGTTTTTTGTCTTTTTACTCGAGCCATTCTGTGTTGCCTACGTCATGACACGTCATAAACGGTGTTAGTCAATTTAGCGACCCCACTTAATTACGTTCCACGATTTTCTTGTTTTTTTTTTTTTTCATTTCAATATTATTTTTTCTTTAACAATGATAAATAACAATATTCGTAAACTGATTTTTCTTTTCTTTTTTCTTTTTTTCAAATAAATATGTTGAGCCGAATGGACTAACACCGTTCATTTCCTTTGATGTGCCATGACATATACAACAAGCAATGACTAAAGTTATGCATGATCGCCCCTTTTTTTATTTACGAATGAGTCATCACTTATCATGGCTAAAAATAACTCAAGGACAACAATTAATGAGGTAGATAGATTTTCGGTTGTATGATGAAGAATATTATGAGAGGATTGAAAATCCGTATTATTTGGATTCTTCACACTGCTGTTCTCATCTTGAGTGTCATTTTCACAATGTTTTGGTTGATACAACCTCCGACCTTATTCAGGTCTATTTTGTCAAACTCTAGAATTTGGTCCGCAAGAACCTGTGGCACAGTAGTTCTAATAAAAGTCAAACTGGCGTGTTCAAGGGAAAGTATGGTGATAGATTCCCCTCTTACGAATTAAAAATGAATACAAGTACCTAATCTATTTTTGCAATCAACTTGGGAGATATAATAAACAACATTTATGGACGAGAAAACGTTAGCATTAAATAAAACAATCAGAAAATAAATATATACATTAAATACTGAAATAAAATGTAGTTATTTATATTTGAATCTAAAAATAAAAAGATTAATATAGAAGTCACTTATCTCGAAAAAAGACTTCCGTCTCCAAAATACAAACTGTTGAAGAGAATTTTAGCTTTAAAAACATCAGCGTTCCAAAGACATTTTTTTTTTAAATTAACCATTAAAAGAAAAGCGTGATCATATTCTGGACTTTAGCTAGTGACGTTATAAGAAACTTGCGATATAAAAGAAAAGCGAGGGGGGAGTCCTTCCGAAAGTCAGCTGGTGACGTTATAAGTAATTGCGAGATAAAATGAAAGCAGGATTGAGGGGTGGGATCTGAAATTAAGAATTCAGGTGATTGCTCATCCCCCTCTCAGTACAGGCCAATAAGTCTCCTGTGCGTCATGAGTAAGTTGCTGGAATCTGTGTTAAATACAGAAGCAATCAACCATCTCAGCAAAAATAACCTTCTTAGTGACACGCAATATGGTTTCCGTTCTGCTAGATCTACAGCAGATTTGCTTACAGTTATATCTCATAAGATTAGTGAATCTCTCGACGGAGGCAACCTTTCTAGGGCAATTGCTCTTGAAATATCTAAGGCCTTTGATAGGGTATGGTATAAAGGTTTACTTTACAAGATCTCCAGCTATGGTATAGCTGGAAATGTCTTCTCAATTATTAAATCATTTCTTTCTGATAGGTTCATAAGCGTAGTAGTAGTTGATGGGCAAAAATTAGAAGCTAATAGTATTAATGCTGGAGTCCCTCAGGGGTCCATCCTGGGCCCAACTTTTCCTGATCTACATTAATGATCTTACAAATCACATCCTTACATCATTTGTAGACATTTATGCTGATGACACTACCATCTATGTTAGCACATCTAAGACCGTAGACGACCAAGTTCTCTCTGATTCTCTCTCCTCTGATCTTGAGCAAGTGGTACAATGGGGAAAAAGGTGGCTTGTTAGTTTTCATGCATCTAAAACCAAGCTTCTATCTTTACATTATAAACGTTCTGATCCTCATCTAGCATCAATTGAAATGGCTCTCATCTTGAGGAGGGCTCAAGTTTTGACAAGCTTCTGGACTTGACCTTTACTACTGATCTTAAATGGAACACGTACATCAAATCTGTTGCCAAGGTCGCTGGAAAGATGGTGGGATCCTTTTACCGCTCCAGAAGATATCTCACTACTGATGCAATTCTCTATCTATATAAGAGCCAGGTACGTCCAAGGATGGAATACTGTTGCCACATCTGGGCAGGAGCTGCTAGAAAGGAATTGTCCTACATTGATAGAGTTCAAAATAGACTTCGTAGCCTTGTAGGAGATGTCCTTTTCTCTTCCCTACAACCTCTATCTCACAGAAGAGACGTTGCGAGTTTGTCTCTGCTGTATCGTTATTTTCATGGAAAGTGTTCGACTGAGCTTCAATCTATGGTCCCCCCTCGCCAAACTTCCACAAGAAACACTCGTCTAGCTGAAAACACTATCAATAATTGCCCCCACTCTTTATCTGTGCCTAAACCTAAACGTAAATTCTATGAACAAAGCTTCTTTCTTAGAAGTGCACGCCTGTGGAATTGTCTTCCGTTTTCCTGCTTTCCAACTGATTACAATGTGGGTGTCTTCAAGTCTAACGTAAACAAGTTCTTGATGAGCCGTTCCACTTGTTAACAAATTTCCATTTTCATTACTAACGATTATTATATTGTCCAATTGTCTACGGTACACTCTTTACCCCTTATCCTCGAGTGGTCTCTTGGCCTTGATAAGTGGTGATGTCTATGTAAAAAAAAAAAAGATAGAGTACTTGGAAAAATCAGTTGTAAAAGTGATATTCTCCTGACGGTTGAAGGTTTTGGGCGACCGAAAAATACAATTGCGAATTACTTAGGATCTCTATCCAGTTATGGCTGACAGAATGAGAGCATACTACCCCCATGAAGTAAATAAAGGGTTCCATTCAAAATTTCGTCTGAATTCCGGAGTTTGACAGAAACATTCCTGAGTTTGACAAGATACATCTAAAGAAGGTCGGAAATTATATCGACCAAAACGTTGTGAAAATAACACTCAAGATGAGAACAGTAGTCCAAAGAATCCAAATAATACGAATCTCCAAGAATTGAAAATAATGAATGCAATAAGCAAAATTTGACTATTTATGAGGCCGGTTCATGACAAGTACTTGTTAACATTGTATTGGAAGACGAACGTGTCGTAACCTGTAGGGAAGCAGCCTTGTGGTAGTGTATTCCACTGATATGAAAGAAAATCTATTCATCAAACTTCTATTTAACGTTAGGCCCATGCAGAAAGGAAGTAGCATTCTATTTAACTGTGGTAAGAAGACGAGTTCTTGCTGTAAATGTCTTACAAAAAGGAGCCAGAGATTGAAACTCAGTTTTAGTGAGCAAATCAATAGTCATCTTAGAATTCCATGTAGTTGGAATACGGATCAAGATAGAAGAACACAGACACAATCTCAATATTTTCATCCTGCAAACCAATTTCTGCAGCTTAGAAATTTGTAGCTGAACAAACCCTTCTGAATACTTGGTCCTGGATATGACCTTAAACTATATCCAGTGGTGAGGCCTCAGTTTGCGGGCTTTGGAGAGTGTGGAGCTACTCTTTAATTACCATTGCTCCCAGGTCCACTCTGACCCGGAGTGGTAGTACCTGTTAGGGTCCCAACTATGGGTTAAATAGAAACTGATTTGAAAACAACAAATATATTCTATTAAAAAAATTTTCTTCAAAATCTTTGGATTCGGCATTAAATAACCCGAAAAGGGTTGATATGCCGTAAAACAAAAACAACCAACCAACCTTCTGAATACTTGATTAACTTTTTTTTTAGGTTGTTCATAGGAATAGAAGACACTTCAACCCCTGTTACTTCTGAATACAAGTTCAGACTAACATTTATGTTTGGTAAAGTTTGGACTATTGTCTGTTTTTGGCACATATTGTAAAGTTGGGACTAATATTTTGTTTGTTTGTTTTTTGTTTTTTTTTCATATTTTGAATTTATATTTGTGCTTGGTACTTATTGGACCAATATTTGTGCTAAGAAAAGTTGGGACTAATAATTATTTTTTTTATATTCTGGACTAATATCTTTGCTTGGTACACTTTGGATGAATATTTATGCTTAGCAAAGTTGGGACTAGCATTTTTTATTAATATTTGTGATTAGCAAAGTTTACACTAATATTGTTTTTTATACTTTAGACTAATATTTGTGATTTATGGACTAATATTTGTACTTGGTACATTTTGGACTAATATTTGTGCTTATTATATTTTGAACTAATATTTGTGCTTGGTACATTTTGGACTAATATTTGTGCTTATTATATTTTGAACTAATGTTTGTGCTTGGTACATTTTGGACTAATGTTTATGCTTAGTACATTTTGGACTAATTTTTGTGCTCGGCAAAATTGGGACTAATATTTTGTCTTCAGGATTGATAAACATTGGTTAATATTTTATGTCATTACTGATAAGAACACACACATACGCACACACCACACACATGCACCCAAGCACACACACTTGCATACACATACACATTCAATAAGACATGCAAATACACACACACATGCATACACATGTATGTCTATGTATATATAGCAAAAATGTCTCTGTGTGCCCATGCATTAATTTCCAACAGTTGCTCTCCTATCTACAACAAGGAAATATTTTTAATCAGTACGGACATGTTTTAGTCTGAATGCGCATATATTCATATATTCATGAAGGATCATAAAGTGACACCAACTGCTCCCTTCTTTTTTGAAAGTTCAAATATTTCTGATTTGCATGCAATCTTGACTAGTGCTATTTATAGACCAATTAAGAAAGATTTTTTAAATTTAATTTTATATGATTATTTTTTTATTGTCATTTCACCCCAAAGAAAGCCACTTAGTCGTGAGGGGCTACTATTTGGGATATATTTGCAGGGATGCTATTTAGGGAGTTGGGCAGTGAGATGCTTGTTTACATTACACTTGAATTTATGCATGCCAGTACAGTCAGGGATCTCTACAGTGTAAGGGTGGGATTTTGCTGCTTGTCGGGTTTGTCAAAGGTATTGTCAGTGAGAGGGTACTAGTGCTTCAAATTCGTCAGAGCACTTGCCATTGAAATACTTATAAAACAGACACAAGGATGCCATATTTCGGTGATGGGGCAGACATTGGAGTTTAGTTGATAGTTCAGGATCTATTAGGTTGGCGACTCCTTTTTGAACCCTGTCTAGAAATGAGAGACTATTGGCAGATGCATCAGCCAAGATGTGACAACAATACTCCATGCATAGGCGAATGATGACTTTGTAGAAATATAGGATATTGTTATGTGTTAGTAGTTTTCTAGCATGGTAGAGAGAGCCCATCTCCCTCGCAGTACCTTTGGCAATTACTTCAATGAATTCCAAAATCTACCAGTCTGAGAGGAAAAAAACTATTAGAGTAGAAGGTTTTCCGGCGTCTAGGACCTCAGTAGTGCAAGGGTAGGATCACAAATGCTAAAAGTTCATCAGAACACATTCGATTAAAGTATGTGCAAAACACACAGATACAACATTTCGGTGATGGGAGAGAGGTTGGACATATCTTGTTTCTAACAACGCAGTGGAGAACAGTAATCTAAGTAATACAAATTATAAAAACTATCCTCATCTCAAAAAAAAAAAAAAAATGCTGAAATATTTAATTTCATTTCTTCGTTTTTCTAACTTTCTACATTTTCTTTTTTTATTGTTTCTTTGTTTTTCTTTTTCCATATTTTTTCTACTTTCCCTTTTTTCCATTGTTTTCTTATTTCCTTTATAGTTCTTTCTTTCCGTTGTTTTCTTTTTCTTCTCTTTCTTTTCACTCCGATTTCCATTTTTTTTTTCCAGTTTCGTTTCTTCTGTTTTTTTTTTTTCTTTTTTTCCGCTTTCCTTTTTTTACTCATCCGACCTTTTTCATAATCTACAGAAGTTCATCATTTTCACCAGAAGTTTACTAACTTGCAGTTCATAATTTTCTTTTTTCTTTTTTTTTTATTTTTCCTATCCTACTTTTTTTCACAACTTCACCAGCCTTTGTTTTAATTTCATCCATTTTTCTCTTCCCCTCTCCTACTTCTATTCCTCCTACACCTCTCCTCCTCCCACTCGTCTTACCATGACCACCATCGATTTACTCAATCAATATAATATCCACTAATAATGGCGAGAAGTATACATTTTACTTCCCAAACTCCAGACATTTTAATTGGTGAATGGCTTTTAACACGAGTAACAATAAAAGAATAAAAAGGAAGAAAAATTTAGAAAGGGAAAAAAGTTTCTTTTCTTTTCTTCCTTACCAGCAAGGTTACTCAGCATTGCCCGGGATATGAATAATAAATCGTGAGATACATTCTTATGAATACCTCAAGGAAGAGCTTTAGTGATGCACTGCTGTCAATGCCAGCTCAGACAGCGACCCTGATCTGACTCCGGATGTGCCAGATCGTCTCCTTGAAAGCTATCAGACTGGCAAGAAAGTTCTTGTGGTTTTTATTTTATTTGCTTCTCTCATGAAAGCAAATCAAATATAAGGTCATTTTTAATGTGGGGGGAAACCAGCTTCTCCTGAGAAAGAGGGCACTCTGGTAGTATCCAAAAGAATAGTCATTCTTTCAGTGTAAAGGGTTTCCCCTACATTAACCAAGGACTTAATTTAAGTGATGCAGCAGAACAGACACTACACTGTGATCTTGGCCCGATGCCAGGCGGTTATTAACTTTTAAACTCACATGAACATATCTTGGCTCAAACAAAAATTTATTGATCGAAATAAGCACCATCAGAATCAACACACTTTTTGCCAACTCAAAACAAGTGTATTTATGCCAATTAATGTAAATTCTTGCATTCTGATGGCGATGTAATCGCTGAAGCCATTTTTGATATTGCTTAGGTTTTGAAGCATTTCTCATGCAGAAAGTTTTTGAGATGCTTGAAAAAATGGTAGAGGTCTGGAGAGTATGGTGGATGAAGTAGAGTTTGTAGCCCAATTCGTTCAAGCATAATGGTCATGTTACGCTTTTTGTCTTCTGCCAAATTTTGCTGCAACATTCTGTAAACATTTAATTACGAGAAGAAGTTTGGCTACCATTCTCATCTTGAGCATTATTTTCACAACCATTTGATTGCTGTAATCTCTTCAGATGGCATAGTGGATAAAGTACTTTGTAAAATTCAGTTGTAAGTTATACTAGTCTGGTGGTTGAAGGTTCGATTCCCAGTGCAGGGGACACTCAAAACACGATTGTGAATCATTTATGACTTCTATCTAGTCATGATGGAACGAGAGCATGCCACTCCCATGGATTAAATAAAGGGCTCTGTTTGAAATTCCATGCAGATTCCCGAGTTCGACAGAAAGATTCCTGAGTTTGACAAGATAAACCGGAAGAAGGTTGGAAGTCACATCAACCAAAATGTTGTGAAAATAAAACTCAAGATGAGGACAATAGTCCGCAGAATCCAAATAATACGAATTATCAATCCTCATCTTAAAAATTGAGAAACAAAAAATTTGGTAATCAAAACAATTATTTCCTAATAAGAATGTTAGCTGTTTTTTACCTTATTCCTACATGCACCAATATGTTTTGTTTTGTGAAATATATATGCCAATGCATGACATTTTATAAAAGAAAGGACAACGATAAAAAGAGTACACATTATTATCTTTTAGTACAATTCTAAATGCATATAAATTTTGTGTGTATGTATCTGTGTGTGTGTATATTTCATCTTTATGAGATTATGTGTGCTTATTTGTACTATAAATATCTCTGTGTGGTGTGTGTGTGCAAAAGTGTCTAGATATGTTACGGTACATGTTTGTGTGTGTGTGTGTGTGTGTGTGTGTGAGAGAGAGAGAGAGAGAGAGAGAGAGAGAGAGAGAGAGAGAGAGTGTGTTTATATGTGTTTGTGAGTGCTTATATACAGTAGAACCCTGAGAACCCAGGAATACGGCATTAATCCATTCCAGGGTTGGGATGGTAAGGTGAAATTGCCATATGGCGGGGCCTAAGCAAAATTTTATACAGTACATATTAAAAATTAGTAACAAAATATAGTACAGTCTTATAATACACATGTATACAATCAAATTCATACCAATTGTTACTATCCAGCTCCCCTACTCCCCGGGGAGTTGGTCCCTTTTTCCCCTTCACTCTCCACATTAAAAGACGGCCTTGTGCCTAATTTGTTCAGTGGGGAAGCAAATAAATCCAACCAGTTTCGGCCGGGCACCAGCTCCAGCTCCGGGCCTTTTTGGCCTTCAGGCCAAAATCAAAGACCATATGTGGGGACAACCCCACATATAAGACCATTGCCGTTGTGGCAATCAGTTATTGGTCAATGTAGTGGAAACCCTTTATACCAATTGTCACTATCCAGCTCCCCTACTCCCCGGGAAGCTGGTCCCCATTTACTCAATCTCTCCACATTAAAAAATGGCCTTGTGCCTAATTTGCTAAGTGAGGAAGCAAATAAATACACAGACCCAGCCCGGGAAGTAGGAGGAGGCTCCTGAAGCAACGGCTGACGCTACCAGTCACGTTGATCGAACCCACCTGGCGAAGGATTCCCAGCGACACCAGCTGTCTCAGCCTTTATCAGGGCTAAACAACCAGCCCTTATCAGAGCTAATAAGTTTTTTCACTAATGCGATTCACTACTGTTTGCCACCTGAGACCCACCAGCAGCAAACTTCACTCCCAGTTTCCAGTGCTTCTAGCTCACTCCAGCAGCTTCCTGCTCATTCCCGCAGCCTTGCAGCCCTTGGTGCCTCCAGCACCTCCAGCTTCCTCTTGCAGCTTTCCTGCAACCTCGCTCCTCCTACCTGCAACCTCTCTTGCACCTCTGGTCTGCTACCTTGCTCACACCTTGTTCCTCCGGTCTGCAACCTTGCTTGCATCTGGCTCCCTACCAACCGTCCATTCTTTAATACCAATCCTCCATTCTCAGTGTCGTCCGTTCCTTAACACTGATCCTCCATTCTCAGTGTCGTCCGTTCCTTAACACTGACCACCTCATTCTCAGTGTCCACCATCCGTTTCTGGATCGCCCTGACATCCAGGCGATCGTTCCAGACCCAGCGAGCAACACTGAACCACGCTACATCTAGAGTACCTGTTCCAGACCTCCAGACTCCAGTGACGTGCAACCTTTCAGTCGACCAGCATCCAGATCATATGAATTTTCGCTTCCTTTGCAAATAAAAGGCGAACCCTCGTCTTTAACCAAACAACCTGTGTCTGTCATTCCTCTTTGCCTTTTTGCTGTTTACTTTTTGCCTGTGTCTCCCTTGTTAGTTGTTGGGTCGATTGACTAAATTAATATACTTTTCGAGTCTGGTTTTTCATTTGTTCCTTTTTTATATATT
The DNA here is from genome assembly GCF_053919585.1 of Euprymna scolopes. NCBI lineage: Eukaryota > Metazoa > Mollusca > Cephalopoda > Sepiida > Sepiolidae > Euprymna > Euprymna scolopes. Next base: position 4,404,587 of record NC_136517.1, read on the forward strand.
TTTGCCTCTGTAATATATTGGACAGGATTATCTCCCTTGCACTTCAATGAACTACGGATTATCTCCCTTGCACTTCAATGAACTACCACTAGAGGGCGCGACAGTCTTGAAATCTGTTCTTTTTGTAAATAAAAGGACCGGGAGACGATCTTTAAAATCTTAAATTATGCTATTCTCAGGGGTTTAGCCGAAAACAGGCCAGAGCAGAAAACATTTGAAGAACTATGTATTCTGATGGAGAGGCACATCAGGCCGGCCCCCAACGAGATACATGAACGTTTCTTATTCAACATGAGAGACAAACAAGAAGGTGAGTCCATTAGTGAATATGTGGCCACACTGAGAAAAATGTCGGAACATTGCAACTTTGAAGAAAAAGTAAATGAACACATACATGATCGTTTGGTTGTGGGAATGAAAGATGAGAAGATACAGGAGCGCTTGCTGGGCGAAAGAATGCTAACTTTGCACAAGGCCATTGAAATAGCAGTGTCTATGGAAATGGCAAGGAAATATTCCAAGTTGATGTTGGGAGCACAGACGAGTGGAAGTGAAACGTCTGTACACAGGTTACCATTAAAACGAGAGTGTTATCGTTGTGGAAGCACTGACCACCAAGCGGACAAGTGCCAGTTTAAAAACAAGGAATGTTTTAAATGCAGGCGAATAGGGCATACTCGTCGGAAGTGTAGGCAAGAAGAGAGCAGGCCTCCTAACTCCGCAAAACAAGGTAGGGAAAGCAGGATGGTGAACAATGTGGAGGAAAATTGTTGTGAAGAAATGGAAATAAATATGGAAAGGCTAGACTTGCACACAGTTGCTAACCTTCGGACACCACCAGTATTAGTGGAACTGCTAATTAATCAAGAGAAGGTGGTCATGGAAGTGGACACTGGAGCTGCATGCACAGTAATGAGCCTAGAAAAATTCAATAAAATTGGCCAAGTTCGTGATCTAAAGGAAAGCCATGTCAAGTTGAGAACGTACACTGGTGAATTAGTGAAACCACATGGGACCACAGACGTGGAAGTAATCCAGGGAGGGTTAAAGCATCGACTACCTTTGCTGGTGGTGAAAGGTAATGTACCGACACTTCTTGGCCGCAAGTGGTTGAATAAGGTAAAGCTGGATTGGAGAAGCATGTTTCCTTTATACCAGGAAGATTCCCCTTCGAGGTTGGAAAGGCTTTTAAAAGAATTTGATTCGCTGTTCAGTGAAGAAATGGGGGGTTTAAAGGATTTTAAGGTCAAAATACCCATTGATAAAACGGTGAGTCCCAAATTTTGTCGGGCAAGACCAGTATCTTATGCCATAAAAGCGGATGTGGAAAAGGAGCTAGATCGCCTGGAAAACCAGGGAATTTACAAAAGAGTGGAATACTCTAGGTGGGCTGCCCCCATTGTACCGGTTGCCAAAAATAATAATGAAGGCATCCGGATCTGTGGAGATTACAAACAAACAGTAAACCGGGCATCACCATGTGACTATTACCCTCTTCCTCGGACAGAAGATATATTTGCTACTTTGAAAGGGGGTCAAAAATTTAGCAAGCTCGACTTGAGCCATGCCTATCAGCAGCTGGAATTGGATGCAGAAACCCAGGAACTGCTAACAGTAAACACTCACCAAGGATTATACCAGCCCACCAGACTACAATTTGGGGTACACAGTGCTAAAGGGATTTTTCAAAGGGAGATGGACAAAAGATTGAAGAACATTCCTTTTTGCAAGGTGCGTGTGGATGACATCCTGGTTTCAGGTAGTGATGACAGTAGTCATCTGAAGAATTTATACAGTATATTTGCTGCTCTAGATAAGGCCGGATTAAAATTGAAGAGAAGTAAGTGCAAGTTTCTCCTTCCTGAAGTGACATATCTGGGTTTCAGAATTAGTAAGGAAGGCATAGCGCCTCTTCCAGACAAAGTAGCCGCCATGACAGAGGCACCTCGACCGCAAAACATCACAGAATTAAGAGCCTACCTAGGGGCACTTAACTATTATCATAGTCATTTGCCAAACTTATCAACTATACTTGAACCGCTTCACAACTTAATGAGGAAGGGTGCTCCCTGGGTATGGGGTGCTGGACAAACCAGGGCTTTTGAAGAAACAAAGAAAATGCTGTGTTCTGCACCTCTTTTAACTCATTTTGATCCATCTAGACCGATTCTGGTGCAAGTAGATGCTTCTCCCTATGGACTGGGAGCTGTAATGGCTCACAAAATGGAAGATGGAAGGGAGAAACCAGTATGCTGCGTATCACGAACGCTGTCTGAGGCAGAACGGAATTATGCGCACATTGAGAAGGAGGGGCTGGCCCTAGTCTTTGCGGTGAAAAAGTTGCACCAATATCTGTATGGGAATAATTTTACGTTGTTCACTGACCACAAACCGTTATTGGGGTTGTTTGCTGAAAACAAGCCGATCCCTTCTCTTGCTGCTGCCAGAGTTCAACGCTGGGCCTTATTTCTGGCTGCCTATAATTACAGGTTGGAGTATCGTGCCGGGTCCCTTAATGGAAATGCAGATTGCCCCAGTCGTCTTCCAATCAGTGTGCAGGAGCAAGATGTCACACCTAATTCTAACAGGATACACATGATGAACTTGGTTGATGCTCCAGTGACTGTGGCGGCAGTAAGATTGGAGACAAGAAGAGACCCTACTTTGAGTCGGGTGTACGAATACATCCTGAATGGCTGGAGTAGGTGTATTCCAGACATGGCAATGAAGCCCTACTTCAACAAACGGACAGAGTTGACATGTGAAGATGGTACCGTATTATGGGGGAGTAGAGTAGTAATTCCGGCTATACTCAGAACAAAAGTGTTGCAGCAATTACATCAGACACACATAGGGATCGTGCGAATGAAGGCCCTTGCTCACAGCTATGTGTGGTGGCCAAATCTTGATGCAGATATTGAGAGAGCCGGTAAAGCTTGTGGAACCTGCATACATTATCAAAGCAACCCCGGCAAGGCTCCCATTCATTGCCGGGAATATCCAAGTTCACCATGGGAGAGAGTCCACTTAGATTATGCGGGTCCATTTTTGGGGCACATGTTTTTGATAGTAGTGGATGCTCATTCAAAGTGGACTGAAGTTTGCATTACAAAATCATCTTCTGCTATGACCACAATTGAAAAATTGAGAGGGATCTTCGCAACTCATGGACTACCGGTATTAATTGTGAGTGACAACGGTCCCTGTTTTACAAGTGAAGAATTCAAAGCATTCATGAATGCTAATGGAATTCGGCATATTTTCACAGCTCCTTACCATCCTTCCTCGAATGGACTAGCAGAACGCAGTGTACGCACCTTCAAGGAAGCGCTTAAAAGGATGAATACAGATGGCAAGGCAACACTTGAAACCAAGGTGAACCGATTTTTATTCACTTATAGGATAACTCCAAACTCATCAACTGGGGTTTCTCCTGCCGAGCTGATGTTCAAACGGCAGTTACGAACAGCGTTTCATTTGGCAAAGCCAGACACGTACAAGGCTATGGATGTAAAAAATAAAATGGAAAGGGGGAGCAAGGTAATGGTGCCGCTCTGTGAATTTAAAGTAGCCGATCCTGTGGTTGTGCGTAACTATGGATCTACTCAGCGATGGATTGAAGGTACCATTACCAGACAGTTGGGAGCAGTGAATTTTGAAGTGGAAACCGGTAGAGGGCTAGTAAGGAGGCATGTGGACCAGCTTGTGAAACTCTCATCACCAGTAGCAGTGGAACTTACGCCTGAGATACAAGCAGATAATGCTGCAAAGAATCTTGAGAGTTTCGGCACACCTGAAGTTTCCAGCACACCCGACAGTCCTGAGGAAAGTTTAATACCTGAGAGCAGGCATATGGAAGAGGTTGCAGAGACTCCAGCAGTGGTAGAAAAATTGGCATCACCACCCTCTCGCAAGTCAGGGCGTATTCGGAGACCACCAAAAAAATTTGAAGACTATGTTCGTGATCCAGAGTAAGATTGAAGGGATGTAATATATTGGACAGGATTATCTCCCTTGCACTTCAATGAACTACGGATTATCTCCCTTGCACTTCAATGAACTACCACTAGAGGGCGCGACAGTCTTGAAATCTGTTCTTTTTGTAAATAAAAGGACCGGGAGACGATCTTTCCCAACGAGACGTACCGTCTGCCGATCCATCTATAATGTTATTTTGTCTTGTGCATTTTTATTCATTATGCATTGTTAATGTTGATATACATTAGCCTCCATTTTGTTTATTGTCACTTTGTCTTTATTCACGAGCCTTTGCTTAAATTCTCCAGCACTTTGTTTTAGTTTTTTTATTTCCTCATTATTTTTTTAATATTTGTTATACAAAAAAATAAACAAAATAATTGTTTTCGTAAGGAAAATGACAAAATACGTCACTATAAATAAAACTAAAATGGGTAATATCCATTGAGAGCATACGGTGGTTATACAAGAAAATAAAGCTGTGTACGTATTATAAATGTTTCTTTTCTGTGTCTTATGTTATACATTAGTACCAGTGGCGGCTCGTGCATGGAACTCTGGGACTGCAGCAGTGCAGCACCCCCAAGTTATTTCTACACAATATTAATGATAAAATTAAAAATAATACGTTTGTCTATTATTTTATTTTATTTTATTTTATTTTTTCTATGTGTACATTATAAAATCATTAACTTTAATGTCGGTATCTCCAAATTCATATAATAACAAAAATAAAACTTGCTTGGAGCTGTTAAATTCACAGTTACACTTTCTTAATGAAATTCTCTTGTATGCATGCGCGGATTAGACGCTTTAGGCAGCCGATGAAAGCTGCTTGAAGAACTGTCGCTTGGCGCAGTTCTGTGTCGTGAAATTCGTTGTTTGCTTAGAGTGTGCGCCTGTATAAATATGATAACATTGTTATTGAAAAAAAAAAAAAGGAGGTTTACTTATATTTTTTAAAATTATTATTAAAATCTGCACATAACGTGTTCTTGTACATGAAATATTGTGCTATTTTTTTTTAAATACGCACACTTTTAGCGTTGGGATTTAAGTCGGTAGCAGACGGAAATATATAATATGCAGAAACTGTTTATTTTTATTTATTAAAAGTATTCGGGAATTTAGCAGTGAAGCTAACACGCGGCCAAGAGTAAAAACCAAATATACAATAAGTAAATTTTACCATAAAAATAAAGTTACTTTTCCATCTACCTGCCTTTTTGTTTGTTTCTTTAAAGTAGTTTTAAATGCTATTTATTTTGCAACAACTAAACTTTACAAAAACAACTGTTTACATTTTTTCCTAGAAGCAAAAAAGCGAAGAAACAGTTTATGTTGAAAATATATTTTAGTTAGAAATCTTTTTAGCGTGTATGTTTTAGATATAAAAAAATTAGCTAAATGCTAATTTTTTTACCTCCGACAAGGACAATGTTAGAAGTTTTACACTTTGAAAAATGGATTTTTTACACAAGATTTTTTAATTAAAATGTGTTTGTAAGTAAAAAAAAAAAAACACAGTTTTTTTTAATAATTATGCATTTTTAAACTTTACATTGAATTTGTTAGTAGAGGGGTCAGATAATACGCATTAAAAAAAGTAATTAGAAATCCTTCTGGACTGAGACAATTTTAATTTTTGTTTTTTGGGGAAGAAAGCTACATTAAAATTCGATGTTTTATAATGCTTATATATGACATCCTATTTTCTTATAATAAATCTCCACTTTATGTCGATTTTTACCGGCACGGGAATGTCAGTAAATAGTTTTAAATTTAATAGCCAAGTTTGTTCTTTTTATATAAAAAGCAAGTTGTTAAAAGATTTGTAAATAAAATTTTGTATCTTTAAATATTTTTGTTTGTTTGCTCACTATATAAAAATGTAAACTTTTTTATTTTGCATTTTATTTACAACTACGTTTTGTTATAAATACATCTTTAAAAATAAATTTTGTAAATAAAACTGTTATTAAATAAAATGCTATTTTCAAATAGTAAACTCCTAAATTAACACTCGTAGGGAGGCAGATAAATTTCAAAGTTTTTCTTTTTTGTTTTTATAAAAAATAAGTTATTTTTAAAAATGTTTTTCGTTTGTTTGCAAAAAAAAAAAAAAAAAAAAAAAACCCGCAAACTTTTATTTAATCTGAAAAGGAATAAATATATATATTATTTTTATTCTGTAAAGTGTACTTAATTTAAAAAAATCTTTTTAATAAAAAAGTTTTTGCGTATTATCCATTTCTGATTGATTATTTGTCTTTGTTATTTGAATATTTATTTTAATGTTTGTTTATTATTTGATTAAATATTTATTTATATATTCGAATTCCTTTACACGATATTAAAAAAATACGTAAAATTTCTGAAGCAGCACCCTCACTAATCTCAGGCACGAGCTGACACTTATTAGTACATTAGGGGTCATTTCGAGTTAAAAGTTTATTTACTGCACCCATCTGAACTAGAGAAAATCATGATTTAAATGTGTATGTCTCGTGTAAATAACTCACGATGAATATCTACTATGGCCGACCAGACGGGTGATCAAAAAGTCAGATCGAGCGTACCGGAAAACGAAATGAGGCCAAATTGACAATTGGCCTTTTTTTCTTTTTAATTTTGCGCTTTTCGGATTATTTTGTTGGTGGATATATTTTTTGCCCCCCCCCCCTCGCCCGCGCCCCCAATGTAAACAGTAAAATCTTCGAAAAATGTTAAATGGTGTTCTAATTGGTAAATGTCGGTGCCTTACTTACGGAAAAATGGTTAACTAAACTGCAGAAGCACCTAAGCCACATAAGTTCTATAATTGAATCCTTCTCCCGCAAAAAAAAAAAAGAACGAAAAGCATAAAAATATTTGATGCTTACGTTTTTGTAAACCGCATTAAAAACTACGTGAGACAAAAAAAAAAAGTCCCCCAATTTACTTTTCTTCAATTGTAAGTCATTAAAAAATGTCAGTCCGTAATTTTTTGATTGATGATGCGCCATGTGAGATGGCAGTTTGCTTGTTGAAGCCGTCGTTTATGCTGCAGCGCACGCGCATAGCGTAAACAGCAGCTACAAAATGGTGGAAAGTAGTTCATGGGTTCAGGGGTTAATACCATGCAAACGGTAAATCTGCCCCAAGTTTGACTATCAGATTCGTTGTCAGCGACTCAATCACCTATAAAAAAAAATAAAAAAAAAACAAATTAGAGTGGTCGGTGTTCTGTTGTAGCGTATCTGGATATTTACCACAAATTTAAAAAGAATCGGAATTGGATCGGAAATTGTATTGGAATCGGGAAAAATATTGTAAACGTCCCATCACTACTATTAATATACAGACGTAAATCTTGTATTTCTAAAAATAGGAGTGGCGCGCGAGGGATACACCTACGTGAAATTAACTTTATATCTAACCTTACCACAAGTTACCAGCAGATACCCCCCCCCCAAAAAAAATAACAAGTTTGACGATGAAACACACATACAAAAAAGGAAAAAGAAGAAAATCCGCATTTGTGTGAGATAAATAAAAGATTTGATTTGACCCCGGCCTTGAATATCACGCGTGTCATCAAAAACTTTATCACCGTTTTCTTCGTTTCGCTATTTATTATTATTTTTTTAACTACAACAGCGACGACAACACCTGTGTGACCGGCAAAAGCCATGGTGAACTTGATATATAAATTGCTCCCACATCGGACGACCCTTTTGAGGAAATTGAGACCAGTGTTGTTAGGCAAAGAGGCCTGCATTCGCCATGTCACAGCCTGGACATCGCATCGGAGCTGGTAAAATTCTTTTAACACCGGTTTTTAGTAAAAAGCTTTCGTTTTTTTTTTTCGTTTTTTTTTCTTCTTCTCCAGCTTATTTAAAATTAAACTTATTTAAAAAAAACAAAAAAAAACTGTAGAAAGTCTTTATGACGTACGTACCCATCTCGGAACGAAGATGTCATATTCCAAAAATTACGTAAATTTTTAGCGATTTTAATACTAAATTGTAGCCGCTATGGCTGATTTTGATCCCGATAGTTCGAATTGTCTCCCTTTATTTAAAACATGGCGGATCAAAACAACGTTGTACTTAGTCATTAAATTTGATTTTCTGCGTTTAAAAATAACTACTTGATCAATTTACGTGATTTTGGAATATGCTGTCATTGTTCCCGTCCGTGACATTCATAATAAAGTTTTGTTTTGTTTTTTTAGTTCTCATGCAGCTGTTGTCTCCATGATTCTACTGTCGCTTTTTCTCGCTCACTCATATACCTCTATTCCGAAAGAGCCGACGTCAGTGGACTTTTTCCTTTCTTTTCTTTTTTTTTTTTTTTTTTTACCAAAACGCCGAAAACGGTCATCAACAATGTTTTACTGAATTTAAAAGTTATTTTTTGCAGGGTATTTTCAAGTTAAATTTAGTTGTACGCTCTTTTTGTTTATTAAATTCTTAGTTAATTTGCTAGAATAGCTTTTTAAATTTAGTAATCAAGTAAAAATGATTTTTTGTTTTAATTTAATTATTTTTACTTTATTGCTTTTTATATTAGGTTGAAATCCGTTAAACTTGTAGAGGACTAGGATATATAAATCCTAATCCCGTTACAAAAGAAAATAATGAAACGAATGGAATTGAAAGAAACAAAAACTCAATTAATGGATAAGATAAACGTCGTTTATTTACTGTTGAAAGAATGAATGTTTTAGATATAACATGTGTTCATGTCCGCGCGGGTGTAACCATCGTTTGTTGTGGGACTGGTGGTGTAGAAAGAAAAGGAAATGTGTGTTCGTCTCACTATCGTTTGTTCGCGCGTGGGAAGAGAAGTGAGCTACGTAGTGGAAAATGGGAATAGTCCAGCATGTAGACAAAGAAAAGGATAGAGGGTTGACATCAGTCAGCTACGCGAAGGTATTCTCAGGGATAAGTTGTATATATAGAGAGAGAAAGAGTGAGAATGTCAATCCAGGTTATGTAGATAGAAAGCGTATAAAGTGTATGTACTGTTTGTTAGCTTTTTGTCCCATATAGTAGCAAGTGGCGCGAGGTACATGCGTGCGCATGCTGAAAAGGCACGCTGTCGGTCTGTAGACCGCCCAGCTAGAAAGCTGGTCTGAAAAAGGGCTGGAAACAGCTTGTCTCTTGCTTTTATAGTTGTTTCCGGTGGTCTTTTGCGCATGTGTGGATTTCCTTTGAAAGGGGAAGTGATGTTGTCCTTGTGTGCGTACTTGTGCGCGTGTGTAAGTATACACGTGAATGTTAGTGTATGTATGTGTGTGGACGTGGGCGCGTATGTTTGTGTGCATGTATGTATCTGACAAGTAATATAGCTTGAAATGTGAACGCATGTTTTTGTGTGAGACTAGAAGAGGCTCGCGCGCACAAACTAAAAAAAAAAAAAAAAAAAAAATTGGTACTAGTGCAGTGAGTGCACTTATTGATCCGTGCTGAAATAATAACGTCATTATTTAAAAAGCCATTCTTAACATGGGGAGGGTGTTTTGTACCTATTCTATACTTTAATCTTACAATTGAATAAAAAAAAAACAACATATCATAAAGCTTTAATTAAACTTGGAAATACGATTTAAAAAAATAGCGCGGATCAGTACGTGCACTAGCACTCAAATAACATTGTTAATGACCTTTTAAAAAAAGTTCACTGATGTGAGCCACTGCTACGAATTCGAAATAGGGGCATATAAGTGAGAAAAAGCGAAAGTAGAATAAGGGAGACATCTCTTATAGGAGAACCCTAATCTAATTCATACAGCAGAGGCGCCGTTAAAAGATATTGTTTTGTCGAGCATTTTGCAATATAGGTAATAAAACAAACAAAAAAAAAGTGGTAAAAAAAAAAAATATATGACAAATAAATGTTATTACAATATAAGTCACTCTTCTACCTACCTGGATAAGTGTTTTTTTGTGTGTTTTAATTTCATTAAATCGTTTTTCAGTTCAAAAGAATACGTGTGTCTGCTTTGTTTAGTTAAAACAGGAAATAATCATGGCTGCCATAAGCCTCGCATGAGGATTCTTGATAATCGCTCAAAAATCGAAAATTAAACCAAATACTGGTAGAAACTCCTCACCTAATAAATGTCACTATAATATTTATTGGGTCTTTTTTTCTTGTTCTAACTTGAGACTCGCCGCTACTTGTTTTTCAAAGTAAATAAACACTTTAAAATACTGTTGCCACATTTGGGCAGGAGCTGCTAGAAAGGACTTGTCATGCCTTGATAGAGTTCAAAATAGACTTCGTAGTCTCGTAGGAGATATCCTTTTCTCTTCCCTGCAACCTCTATCTCACAGAAGAGATGTTACGAGTTTGTCTCTGCTGTATTGTTATTTTCATGGAAAGTGTTCAACTGAGCTTCAATCTATGGTCCCCTCTCGCCAAACTTTCACAAGAAACCCTCGAACAAAGCTTCTTTCTTAGAACTGCACGCCTGTGGAATTGTCTTCTGTTTTCCTACTTTCCAGCTGACTACAATATGGTTGTGTTCAAGTCTAACGTAAATAAGTTCTTGATGAGCCATCCCACTTGTTAACAAATTTACCGAATTTCCATTACTAACGATTAATATATTGTCCCATTTCTACTGTACACTCTTTAACCCTTATCCTCGAGTGGCCTTTTGGCCCTGATAAGTGGTGATGTCTATGTAAAAAAAAAAAAAAATAAGTTAAAACAAAAACTTATCTACTTTGAGTAACTTATCTTGCCTTTGGTGTAATTTATTAGTTATATATTTGTTTTTAACCATTTTCTGTTGTATATACTACAAAATGACCCTACTTTTCTTTATTTTAGGATCGCAAATTAACCATAATACTTGACTTTTGACTAAATTGACTTTTAATGGTCCTATTAACCTTTTGCACTTAGGGACAGTGATAAGATTAAAGAAGTGTATTTATTTCCTGGGGAGATTATTTGAGCTATTATCTTCATCTAGAGTGTTATTTTTGAGATGCATCTTGTCAAACTTCAGGATTATATTTCAAACTCAGGAATCTGTATGGAATTTTATGTTTGTATAGATTGGTAATCTTTTAAACCAACGCATTTCAGGTGAAAACATTATTACATGCAGAAAGTGGGGCTGTATTACCATTTTCGTTTTGCACCTGATATCATATCATTTGTTTTTATAATTGTCAAGGTTCCTACCCAGGACAGATGGAATGATTGGCCGTAGTTGATTCTGGCTGGTGGAGTAAAACCTTGTTGCTTATTTGTATTGGGTTGTGGGGGAATTTAGGCAAAGAACACTGGTTTATATAGACACCGGAGGAGTGACTTCCCTTGACACACAGAGACATGAGAGAACGAGTTTAAGCAGTGAGAAGAGAAGCCACGTTTACCCCCCGTGGCCATAACAGAAGAGACACCGAGAGACACAGAAAATGTAAGGTTTTACCTCGGTGAGAACCTTGTCCCACTATGAGACAAAGTAAGACTTCAACCACTTCTAAGTGAGTACCAAATTATTGTTGTTCTGTATTTGTGACGTTGCACGACTTTCATGTTTGTCAATTGGTAATAAAATGTGTATTTATGTACTCGTGAATTATCTGCGTTTGTTAAGTAATTTATCGTTGTAAGCATTTCTAGTTTCAGTGATTCAACTAACTATGAAATCCCTAACGTTTACGACAGTGTCTTTGTTAGGTGAGGTAACTTGCGTTATTCTCAAGTTTGTGGTCAGCTTTGTTGTTGGCCAGGATGACATAATGGTGTACCTGCCTTAGCATGGCATTAATTTGCATAATATATTCTCCCGGATTGTCACTCCTAATTTTAGAGTTGGAGAGCGTTAAGCACTGGAAAAAAAAAAACGATGCCTGTACTTCTATTTTATAGTGGAGATAACTTCTGCCTGCCTCCAGCCAGTTCAAGGGGCATAACTGCCATCTCTACACTGATTTCCTTTGTATGAAGTGTAGGTAGACCGATGTTAGGCTGACTGCCGGTAATCGCATAATGCAGTGAGATACTGTTGGCTGTGGCATTCATAGACAAAAAAAAAAAATAACAGATTCAAGAACGTTTGTCCATTCAGTTTCTGTCCTTACATAACATACATAAGGCATTCTTCATCAATGTTTCCTAAGCTTTGCCAAGGGCAGTGGAGTTCCTGCATGATAGACATTTGGTTACAGAATTGTTGATAGATTTCTTCCATGAATTATGTGTTTTGATCAGGGGCTACTATATATGGAATCATTCTGTGTCGAAGGAAGAACTAGCACAATCTGCCGGCAGCGTCAATAGCACAGTCTCTTACATACACTATGGCTGTGAAGTGTCGACTGAAACTAATATTGTGAGAATGTATCAGTTCCCTTTTGATTTGGGCATTGTAATGACGCCTATGAAAACAAGCTCAAATGGTTTCTTTCCCTGTTTGTAGTAACCATTGGACCAGTAAGTATGTCTATCGTAGTTCATTTTACACTTTGCGCGCATCACAAGAATTGGCATAATCTTTGATGTCATGCTTCTTGAATTCTCAGCATTAGCTCAAAAGAATTGGTAAATGTTTCGTTTAGGTCCACCTCCACAATTTTCTTTAAAATGACGACATTTATAGGTTTTCGACTATGCTGAATACGAAAATCGCATTGAAATGTTGCAGAGATAAGTAGTTATCAAGATAGAAAAAAATGCATTATGCACGGTAATTTTGGCGGCCATTTTTTTTACGCGCATGCGCGCGCGCCCTAAGCAATCAGAATTTAACCCGAAGGAAAAAAACCAAGTACTCCCCCCCCCATCCTCCAGAATGGCGGACATTTTTCTACGCGCATGGCGGCCATTTTTGTTATCCGACCAGTTCTGACAAACTTCAGAACAGTAAGACCTCCAGTCAACAGCAGTACGGCTGGACATGTCAAGATTTTCTTTTACTGTTCCGTGGTCCCACCGGTTGCTAAGGAAATGGTTTACGAATAGAACAACTTTCCAACACAGCATGTGCGTCTTCCCTACAAATGTTCCATTGCAGTCGCTGATGCTGAAGCCACAATACTTCCTTTTTTTCCTATATGGTTCTACACAATAATTTGTGCATCGCCATAGGGACTTATCTTCCCGATAGGAACATGGGTTTTCAGACTTGGGGCATGTCACACTGGTCGGTAATACCCCATGGCGCCGGAGGAAACTTTTACATTTCTCTTCTTGTAACATGTAGTTATAAATAGTCATGAAATATTTATTACAACACATGTCTCAAGAATCTGTGGTAGCACTCATTTTTAGGTGGGGGGGGTAACGTAGAAAAGTGTCAGCGAGTGAAAATAAAATGTTGGCACGAAATGTAATTAAAAAGAAAGGTGTGTAAAGATAAAGTTGTACAGAAGAAAATAATAGAACAAAAACGTAGAAAAGTGTCAGTGAGTGAAAATAAAATGTTGGCACGAAATGTAATTGAAAAAAAATGAAATACTTATAATAAAGGTGGAGAAGTTTTCAATGTACTGCAGAGATGTCAAAGTTCAGTTCGAATGTGTTTTCGTTTTAGTTTGTAGAATTGTTTGCGCATGTACTAGTGTATCCATGCGCATGCGAAGGGTTAATAAATAGGTCTCGCAAAATTATTTGTTTCTGTAAAAGGTAAATGACATTTTCGTCTTCGCATAATGGTAAATATAGTAGAGGCAGAAATTTAAAGAAATTTGTGGAGAATACTCGGACAATATTACAATTATTTACAACGGGCGTGTTTATTTACGCACGCAGTTGTATTCATACGCGTGCCTAGATTAAACACCCGCGAAAACAAATACACTCGCATGCATGACGGATATTTGAGATGAAATAGAAAGCATTTAAAACTACTTGACAATACAAAGGAATGATGCAGATAATTTGCAAAGTAACTGCGTATTTCTTGTGGTGGCGATATTTTCCTAATAGTTCAAGTTAACGATTAACAACGAAACCAAGAATTTTTCATCATACTCGCAAAATTTCATAATTGTAAAGGTAAGTGCATTTCTTCTCTATTTTATTTAACGTAATTTTCTTTGAAATGACGACTTATAGTTTCGATTATGCTGGATACGTACATTTTTTTTGTGGGGGGGGCATTGTCAATATCATAAAAGTGGATCATTCTGGAGGATGGGGGGGGGGAGTACTTGGTTTTTTTCCTTCGTGTAAAATTCTGATTGCTTAGGGCGTGCGCGCATAAAAAAAAATGGCCGCCAAAATTACCGTGCATAATGCATTTTTTTCTATCTTGATAACTACTTATCTCTGCAACATTTCAATGCGATTTTCGTATTCAGCATAGTCGAAAACCTATAAATGTTGTCATTTTAAAGAAAATTGTGGAGGTGGACCTAAACGAAACATTTACCAAAGAGTTTCTTGCATACAGGTGATGCCTGGGTGCTTGGTAAAGCTATCTGACGTGGAGTTTGTACAGTACAACCAATTTTGAAGAAGTGTTTGCTGTCTCATCGTCAAAACAAAGTTATGATTCCGGAAAAAAATTGGTGCTAATGTTTTTTAAAAAGCATAGCTCAGTGATCGTTGGATCTGGTCCACTTGAGTTGGCTGTCTGCAGCCTCTACTAAACATGTCAGCCTATACATTAGACTAGCAAGGCCACCCGGCGTTGCTCGGGATCGTATAAAACAATGAGAAAATTTTTAACATACCTGTTATTCTTAGAATAGAGGAAATTTTTATGTTTATGTATCATTTGCCATCTTGAGCAAAAGAATATTTTACCTACCCTAGGACGGGTATTACATAACATATGTATGGAATAATTGTACCTTCATTGGACAGGAAATTTACAGCACGTATGTGGAAAAAAATTCCTTACCTAGCGCGGGTAATGTACAACACATATTTAAAATTATTTAAATAAGTTTATGTTGTGCTAAATTTTCCATATGTCACAGGTAAGAGTGTGTTTGTTTTTACATCAGAATGCTATAGTGAAGAAGCACCGGATTTTTTATATAAATGTCATACTACTCGAATATATTACATGATTTTCGATTTTGATAACTTATATACGTCACAGATAAGAATTTCTTTGTTTTTCATATGGGTACTTCACTGTATAAGTACCTTATTTCCTGAGTAGGATACTATAGAAGTACCGTTTTTTTTCTAATTAAAAATGTAAAAACTCGATACTTTTAAGTAATTTTCTTTTGTGCTAAATTTTCTGTGCGTCTAGAGTAAGAATTTGTTTGTTTTTTCATCTATTGCTATAGTGAAGAAGCACCTTATTTCTCATTTAAAAGTCATGCTGTTTGATTATATAACATGATTTTCGGTTTTAATGACTTTTATGTCACAGCTAGGATTTTATTTGTTTTTCATATGAGTTCTATACTACACAAGTACCTTATTTCTTGGGTAGGATAATGTGTAAGTACCTTATTATTATTCATAATATATATATGAAACTACTCGATGACTTTACATAATTTTCTGTCGTGCGAACTTTTCCGTATGTCATAGGTGAGAGTTTGTTTTTATAAAAGAGTGCTATAATAAAGAAGCACCTTGTTTCTTATATAAATGTCATACTACTCGAATATATTATATAGTTTTCGGTTTGGATTACTTTTATTTATACCACAGGTAAGATTTTCTTTGTTTTTCATATGGGTACTATACTGTACAAGTACCTTATTTCTCGATTAGGATACTGTATAAGTACTTTTTTCTAATATAAAAATGAAAGAACTCGATACGTTTATGTAATTTTCTGTTGTGTTATATTTTCTGTATGTCAGGGGTAAGAATTTGTTTGTTATTTGGGTGCTATGGTGAAGAAGCACCTTACTTCTCATATGTAAGTCAATATTAAACGGTATTTTCGGTTTTAATAACTTTCATGTATGTCACATGTAAGATTTTCTTTGTTTTTTCATGAGTACTATACTACATGAGTACCTTATTAATTTGATAGAATTTCTTGTACACATGAATACATTAAAAAGTGATCATTGTATATGATTTTTGGAATGTGACTATACAAATATACAAACATAAAATACATCAAATTTATAATAATCAGTTAATTAGTATAGGAGTGAATCCAATATATATAAATATATATGTATACTAATTATTCATTATGATCGGTTAATTAGTTTAGGAGTGAATCCATAGAAATATATAAGCATAATTATAATGCACAATGATCAGTTAATTAGTTTAGGAGTAAATCGAATGCATACAAATATATAAACATATACACATAATTAAAATTAATAATGATCAGTTAATTAGTTATGGGATGATTCCAATACATAAAAATATATAAGCATATACACATAATTACAATTCATAATGATCAGTTAATTAGTTTAGGGGTAATTCCAATACATAAAAATATATAAGCATATACATATAATTAAAACTCATAATGATCGGTTAATTAGTTTAGGGGTGATTCCAATACATAAAAATATATAAACATATACACATAATAAAAATTCATAATGATCGGTTAATTAGTTTAGGAGTGGATCCAATACATACAAATGTATAATCATATAAACATATTTAAAATTTATAATGATCTGTCAATTAGTTTAGGAGTGAATCCAAGACATAGAAATATATAAACATATACACATAATTAATATTTTTAATGATCGGTTAATTAGTTTAGTAAATCCAATACAAATGCCATTACTTTATCTATTACGTGATTTTTGGAATGTAACAAATAAGCTGATATATCATATATATATTTGAATATGACATTTTCGTTACGTAAAGCAACAACATTCCTTTGTATTTTTTTTTAATAAGTGTTATTGTGTATTCATTATATAACATTTAAAAATCAAGAATATCGGAATATAACAAAGAAAAATGATGGGGATCGAAACCGCAACACTTGTGTTAGTAATCAGTCATGTTAGCCGTTGCAACAAAGAGACAATTACTTTCACAACGTTGTGAATTATCTTAATAAATACATTTCTTTTTTACTCAATGTAACGCATGCTCATAATGACGCCATTGTACTGCGTTCATCAAGGTGTTATTGCTTTCAAGTTTGAACCCTTTTTTGAAGCCCTTAGCAATTATTTTAATCAATTAAATGCCCCCTAATAAAATTCTGCACCGAAAATGCAATCTTTTGAGCTATTGCACATCGTCTAACGATCATCTGTCTAGGTGGAGATACAAATTGAAAAACAGACACACACACACACACACACACACAGTGAGATTTATATATTAGATTTGCCTTTTTAGGGATGTGTTCACAGCAGGTTTTTGGAGGTTTTACTTTAGGGTGTTTTGTAAGGAAGGAAATCTTTTTAGGATGAGTTGGATTCAGAGAAATATTTTCAGTGAAAAAGATTTGCAGGCTTTATATTCAAATGTGAGAAAAACGAGAGACATTGTCATACGGTAAACAAAACAAAATGAGTTAAGAAGACATATTCACAAAAGAGATAGTTTATACATGTTTAAATGGAAGGTTTACAGCAACAGTGTGTTTATAAATATTTTTTTAAGTTCTTGTAAAAACAAGGGGGTTCATTAGCTGAGACATTAGAAGAAATTTGGATTGATTATTTAAGAGTTGTGAATTTCAGGGGTTGGGAAAATCATATTCCAAACTTCTCTACTCATTTTTATAAATTATATTTCATTGAAAGTTGTTGTAAGAGTCAATGTTCTTTTGTTATTGTATTAGTAAAATATTTCAGCAAGATGGATTGGATATATTTCAATAAATGAAGTTCATATAGATGGCCAGACGATAATAAGTAAATGAGTTGTGTGTGTGTCTTTGTGTTCATTAATGTTTGTGTCGCATAAGTGGAGAGAGATGTTGCAGAGATGGGCGCACAGAGTGGGACATCCAGTGATACTGGTTCGTAGAATTGGATCAACTGGGTTCCACTGGTTTATTGAAAGAAAATCATGTCGTGTTAAAGTATCTGGGTAGCTCGCAGGAAAGAAAACCATCTATTTCATATAAAAGACAAAACGGTTCTCGGGGGGGAGGGGGGATACTATGTTTTAGAACTTTTTATATACTCCCTAGATTATAATATTTACGATTTGCGAACGCATGTTGTACCTAGATTTATTTTGATGGACTTTTATAAAATTCACGCTATTCCTTCCACTCGCATGTTTGTTTGGCTTTTTTTTTTTTTTACACAGTGATCACCACTTATCAAGGCCCGGAAGCCACTCAGGGATAAGGGTTATTGCAAGTACATTACGTTAGTGTGGAGATTTGATGAAGTGTTTAATTAAGGGGGCGGTTCATTAGGAATTTGTTAACGTTGGACTTGAAGACATCCAAGTTGTAGTCCGGAGGGAAGCAGGCAGACGGAACAGAGTTCCACAGGCGTGCAGTTCTAAGAAAGAAGCTTTGTTCATGGAATCCGCGTTTTGATTTAGGCACAGATATAGAGTGGTGGAAGTTGTTCACAGTGGATTCAGCTAGACGGGTGTTTTTCGTGAAAGATTGGCGAGGGGGGACCAGAGATTGGAGTTCAGACGAGCACCTGCCATGAAAATAACGATAAAACAAGGATAGGCTCGCAACGTCTCTTCTGTGGGAGAGAGGTTGCAGGGTAGAGAAAAGGGCATCCCCCACTAAGCCACGAAGTCTATTTTGTACTCTGTCAAGGCATGATAGGCTGTTTTTGGGCGCTCCTGCCCAGATATGGCTTTTTTGCATAAAAGCAAAACTAAATCGAAAGTGAAGGCAGCTGCCCAGCCTTTCGTGCCGGGATGTCCAGAAAGCAATGAGCTTTGATCAATGTGGGGAAAACCCCTCATATCAGACAATTGCTATTCATTTGGACACTCCCTTTTGTAGGGAGTTGGTTTTCCCCAACAATGTGGGGGGAAACAAATAAATGAAATGGGAGAAAGCTTAACTGGTTAGCCAACGTTTGTTTTTGCAAGTCAACTTTTTGATTGACATCGCTAAATTTCAATGCTTTTCACTTCCTATGGCTTTGTAGCGTAGCGGTAAAAGTTCACGTTTTCTTTCTCTTTCTTTTCCACCTCCGTGTTCGTCATGGGTTCAAAACATTGTTTTTTCTGCTAGTCTACATATATAAAAGGCAAAAGTGGTGCGCGCATTTTCGAATGTCCAGCAAAGGTTTTTTTCATCAGGGTTCTCGGGGAGGGGGGTACTATATTTTAAAACTTTTTATATACTCCCTAGATTGTAATATCTACGATTTGCAAACGGAGATTGTCTATATCTTTTATTTGGGCGACTTTTACAAAATTCATGTTATTCACGAAATAGGTCAATCAGGTACGTGTGAGAGAGAACGTGGAAAGAAAAAAAGAAAGAGAGAGAGAGAGCATGAAAGAAAGAGAGGAAGATATCTTTTCTCTCGCATGCAATTCAATCCAGTTTCTTATTTTAGACACAGTAGACGCGTCAAGATTGGCGCAAAGATGTGCCGAAGGAAGAAATGCAAAAAGAGTTAAGAATGGCTGATAAGAAAGACTGAGAAAGAATAAAACCAAACGTTAATCAAAAGAAGCCTTCGACTTGTTTTGTGCATGTGGTTCCATTTGTAGTTACGAGCGATGAAGAGGCAGAAAAAGGGTACGTTAATGTTTGGTTATACACATACGCATGCACGTACTAACTTAGTTGATAAGACATTATGAACATGACCATATATAGACATTAGATTATCACAATTACATACATAGATACAAAGAGACACACGCACTCACACATGTCTATCACATACATACATATCATGCACACACTTGTATAAAAGATACACATAATGAGATATACACGCCACAGATAATATCTCCACCTCCTTCCAATACACAATATTTTGTCATTTATTTTTATATGCTCTGTAATAACATTGAGCTTCATAAATTAAGGGATTGGTATAAATAAAAGGTGAAATATAATTGAAGAAATATATTTCCACACGCACACACATGTTACTGTGTCAACACATGTTTGAGTATACATCCTGTTTGTGTGTGTGTGTGTGTGTGACGTACAAGCAGTTAGAAATATTTGCGTAAATATGCTGATATATCATGACTTATGTGTATGCATATATTCTAGTTCTGTATATATGTTAGTGACACCTACACTTCTCTGATGCATAGAGGAGGGGACAATTTAGTTAATTGGTGATGATGTCTGCATTGCATAAAAGTCTTCGCAATCACTCCCCCACCTCCCATAGTCATAACCTTGAGAAGAATGTTATTAATTTTGCTAGTCTGAACTTCTATAATTTGAAATTATTTTGGACAATTTAGTTATTTACAAAGCAGTCAGCCTTGAAGGATATGTGCTTGGCACAGAAACACAAATTAATTACTGTAGATTAATTTAATATTTATATAAATTTTATTTATAAAGCTCTACTTTGTATTGAGCACTTTTGAAAAAATGTTTCAGTTCATTTTATCAACATATTTTAGCATGATTAATATATATACTAGATGTACCCAGTGTTGCCCCGGTCTTAAACGTAACGTTAAATTCCTTTAAAAAAAATGAAATAAAAAATGGAAAGAAACAGACATGTGCATTCAAGTATGTTTTTTCTAAATAATTCACTTCTTGTAAGTAAAAAAAAAAAATTCACTTCTTGTAAGTAAAAAAAAAAAATACTCAAGCTTAGATCGAAACCAAAACTTAAAAACAGTGAGTTAAGTACGATAACCATTAGGTCATTTTGCCACGATCTTTAAAAAGTGTTTTCAAACCTTGTGAAAGAGTTGACAAACAGATAAAATTCCGATGACTCCCCAAGTATCAATTTTTCAATTTTAACCTCTTAGCAGCTCTTTTATTCTGGATGAAAACTGATTAGAATTTTCCACATGTCTGATTGCCCTATATACCAAATTTCAAGTTTGTAAATCAAAAATTTGTTGAGTATATAAGTTGAGAATTGTCCTCACACACACACATTCTTACTTTTTTTTATATATATATATATATATATATTACATGTTTCTATCTGGAAAGTTTCAGAGTTTCAATAATATCAGATATTGTGTCGTGTTATATCTGTTCTTTTCAGCTGCTATCATACCAGGAGTGATGAATCTATACATGGTCCTTAGTAATAAACTATAAACTTCTGAGATTTTTGTTATAATTTTTTCTAAATAATCACTACAATTATAACTTCACTTTAGCATATGTTAGAATACTAACAGGACCCATATCCTGGAATATAAAAGAATGTTTGTAATATGGTCTTAGGTGTTCTGTAATGTATTCTATTATTCTGAATGTTTGTAATATGCCATGTTGAATATGGTCTTAGGTGTTCTGTAATGTATTCTATTATTCTGAATGTTTGTAATATGCCATGTTGAATATGGTCTTAGGTGTTCTGTAATGTATTCTATTATTCTGAATGTTTGTAATATGCCATGTTGAATATGGTCTTAGGTGTTCTGTAATGTATTCTATTATTCTGAATGTTTGTAATATGCCATGTTGAATATGGTCTTAGGTGTTCTGTAATGTATTCTATTATTCTGAAGACAGATTAAAAGTATGATTAATAACGAAACTGTAGTTATAAAAATCAAGCATTCTAATATTCTCTTATTCTTTGAATACAGCCAGGATGCAAGTGATTGAATTTGAGGGAGCAGTTATTATTTATTTTCAAAATATAGTGCAGTACATATTAATTAGTATGAAGTTAGAAATGATATAAGGAGCAGTGCTATAAAAATAAGTATACTATTTAAGGAATTAACATGGTGCAGTGAGGGGAGTGAGAGGACGTGATGAATAGAGAGTAAAAGTTTTTGCTATCATCTGTTTGGAATATGTATTTCAGAGAAGCAGTTTCTCTGGAATAAATGTAATATTTTTAAACAAGGATGAAATATATGCATAGTTTCAGGGGACGCACTTTAACAATTGCTGTAAGTAGTAAGTTTGAAAGATTTTATTTGGAAGTGTTTGATTGTTTTTCTACTGAAACTATAGATTAGAATGGATAGAAGATCAGAAAGAAATTTAGGGTACTGATTCGGGTAGGGGATAAGTTAATCAGGTCCAATAATTTTTTTATTTGTTATTTTTTTTAGTTCTCAATATATTGTAGTCAGCTGAAAAGTAGACAAATGGAAGAGAGTTCCACAGGTGTGCAGTTCTAAGAAAGAAGCTTTGTTCATGGAATCAAAGTTTAGGTTAAGACACAGATAAAGGGCAAATTATTGATAGTGTTTTTAGTTAGATGAGTGTTTTTCATGAAAGTTTAGCAAGATGGATCATAGATTGGAGCTCAGACAAGCACTTGCCATGAAAATAATGATAGAGCAGACTCACAACATCTCTTCTGTGGGAAAGAGGTTGCAGAGAAGAGAAAAGGGCATCCCATACTAGGCTACGAAGTCTATTTAAAAAATGTTTTTGTTTTTTAATTTTTTTCAGTTCTCAGAAAGAATTTGATGTTATCATTGTTGGTGGTGGCATTGTCGGTCTGGCGACAGCACGGAACTTGATCCAACGACATCCAAATCTTTCATTTGCTGTTTTGGAAAAAGAAAAGGAATTGTGTAAGAAAATTTTAACTTGAAATAAATTTCACACTTGAGTGGTTAGGTTTGTTTGTTTGTTTTTGTTTTACGGCATATCAACCCTTTTCAGATTATTTAATACTGAATTCAGTGATTTTGAAAGACAATTTTTTAATAGAGTATATATATTTTTTTTTAAGTCGGTTTCTATTTAACCCATAGTTGGAACCCTAACAGGTACTACCACTCCGAGTCAGAGTGGACCTGGGAGCAATGGCAATTAAAGGGTGGCTCCACACTCCCCAAAGCCCGCAAGCTGGGGCCTCACCACTGGATATAGTTTAAGGTCATATCCAGGACTGAAGTGGTTATGGTTATAGAGCTTCTTACTGAGAAGAACAGATGCATCTAATAGTGTAATATATGTTACCTTTATCAAAAAAACTAACAGGCCACCTGGCATTGCCTGGTCATAAAATATGCATAAATATTATATTTTACTTTATACAGATTTCTTTCTCTACAATTATATAAAAGTCACTTTGTGTGTGTGTGTGTGTGTGTGTGTGTGTGTGTGTGTGTGTGTGTGTGTGTGTGTGTGTGTGTGTGTGTGTGTGTGTGTGTGTGTTAGGGGCGAGTGAAGTAAAAGTGAAAATAAAAAAGACTCTGGGCCAGATAATAAATAATGATACGAGTTTATAAGTATTGTTAACTCTTTCTGGTGTTCCTTCCTCATAAGTTCGGAAATAGCTGAGCCTATCTTTTGCAAATTTTACACAAAGCTAATTTATATGTCTGGTAGTGTTCTTAGATAGGTTTTTATACAGAAATTCATCTGATAAGTATCAAAAATCAAAAAAATCCAATTTAAACATACTCTTTCTTCTCTTAAGGATAAAAAAGAAGAATTTTTTACAGGGAAATATTTTGCGTTACACCAGCTGATGTAACGCAAAATATTTCCTGGTAAAAATTCTTCTTTTTTTTATCCTTAAGAGAAGAAAGAGTATGTTTAAGATCATCAAGCGCAAATATCAGCTGACGTGATATTGTAAACAAACACAGACGGAATTTGATGAACGATGTTATCATTATTATGTAAAAATTTTTTTTGCAAATTAGTCCACCAGGGAAATTATTCCTCATAATATAAAATAATTAATAGAGGATTAATGTAATAATGCATAAATTAAAATATGTTTAAGCATATTGTACAACCGGGCAATGCTAGGCGGCCAGCTAGTTTATTATAAATAGAAATACCAGAGGTATTAAAGGTAACGTTAAATTCCTTTCACAAAAATGGCGTAAAAAACAGAAAGAAACTGAGACATGTGCATGCAAGTATTATGTTTTTTCTAAACAGTTCACTTCTTGTAAGTAAAAAAAAAAAAAAATACTCAAGCTGAGATCGAAACCAAAATCTAAAGACAATGAGTCAAGTATAAAAATCATTAGGCCAGCTTGATATGATCTTTAAAAAATGTTTTCAAACCTACTTATTCTTTACATAAGGAACCTTTGAACGATTCACGCATGCGTATTCATGAAACAGTTAGCAAACAAAAATTTGACAACCCACCCCTACATGCTAATTTTTCAATTTTGAACTCTTAGCAGCCCATTTTTCCAGATGAAAACAAATTAAAAAGTTTTCCACGTGTCATAATACCCTATATACTAAATTTCCAGTATGGAGATCAAAAATCTATTGAGTATATAGGTTAGGAAGTTTCCTCTCATACACACATTCTCACTTTTATAGAATACCTAGATGACAATTAAAGCAGCAATATCAAACACTGGATTCAGTTTATTTCACTTTAAGAATAGTAAAATAAAAAAATAAAATAATAGGAAGTAATCGCTTTCATTGATGCTTTTTTTTTTTTTTTTTACAAATGAGTTGCCACTTATCAAGGCCCAGAGGCCACTCAAGGATAAGGGTTAATGCATGTACGCTAGTGAATGGGACAATGTCATAGTAATCTTTAGTAGAGGAAATTTGGTAAATTGGATTATTTAAGAACTTGTTTACATTGGACTTGAAGACGACCATATTGTAGTCAGCTGGAAAGCAGGGAAACAGAAGAGAGTTCCACAGGCGTGCAGTTCTAAGAAAGAAACTTTGTTCATGGAATCCATGTTTAATTTTAGGCACAAATAAAGAGTGGGGGAAATTACTGATAGTGGTTTCAGCTAGATGAGTGTTTTTTGTGAAAGTTCTGCAAGGGGAGACCATAGATTGGAGCTCAGACGAGCACTTGCCATGAAAATAACGACAGAGTAGAGACAGGTTTGCAACATTTTTTCTGTGGGAAAGATGTTGCAGGGAAGAGAAAAGGGCATCCCCTACTATGCTACAAAAACTGATGATTACGTTTGAGAGGTCAGAGAGAAGGAGCACAATCACGTTTTATTCAGGAAAGTACCTGGAAATAAATGTTGTTACAACATAAAAAAGTGAGTCGAGTTATTACTTACTTGCGATGTATTCTGCTACAACGTGTTGGGTCCTGATGGATTCAGTTTATTGTATACAGTATAATCATGTTGACACACCAGTTCTCGCTAGCTCACCGAAGTTAAGTAACATTGAGCCTGGTCAGTACCAGATGGGTGACCAATTTGGGAATACCAGGTGCTGTATGGAGGGGGACGTTGACACCTCCCTGCAAGAGTTGCATAAACCTAATGTCGTCATCTCCCATAATAAGGATATACATGCAACTGAGGACCGCTTGTGAATTTCAGACCCCCATGAAACTTCCTCTTTTGGAGGAAGTTAGTTAAACCTGCATTATTTCATTCGGCTTATTCACTTTCATTGATGCTGTTGTGCATTGAGAAGGTCCGTATTAACACTATTATTTTCGTGTCACGGTATGATATGGCACCATTTTTTCCGCTGTTGTTGTTAATTTTTCTAGTACGGGTACAAGTGCATATTTATGCAGACAGACTCACTTTGAAAGTAATTAACATTAAACGACATCATCTTCTGGATCCATATTTTTTTTTTTTTTACTCTGAACAAGTCATATTGCCACTTAGGCATAAGGGACTACTATTTGTGGCCATACTTACTATGTAAAGATCTATATTACATTTAAACTTCTGCATATCAGTACAGTCAGGGAAGCAGGAAGCAGAAAGGAAATTCCAAAGTCTAGCATTTCAAGGGAAGAAGCTATTAGAGTAGAAATCTTTCTGGCATCCAGGGACGTTAACAGAGAAGGGGTGGGATTTTGCTGATTATCAGGTTGGTCGGGAGAGCACGTGCTATGAGTTCATCAGAGCACATTCCATTAAAGTACTTGTAAAGCAGACACAGACATGCAGCACTGCAGTGATGGGACAGAGGTTGGAGCTTGGACCACAATGTGGGTCCTATTAGATTTGAGACTCTTGAAAGCAAAATAATTTCTGCATTGAATTCCTTGTTAATTTCAAAGGATGATAACATAATTTGGTCCATCTCTTTCTATCACCTCTGCCCAGAAATTGAGAGGAAGCCAGTAGCATCCGTGACTCATTGAATAATAAAAAAAATGTTTGTATGTTTTAATTCCTAGAAAACGACTTGCATTTGCTGTTCATTTTCCCTGATTTTCTCTTGCACTTAAATTCCTTTTCAGCTTTCCACCAAAGCGGCAACAACAGCGGCGTCATCCATGCTGGCATGTATTATGTTCCAGGTTCCTTGAAAGCCAAACTTTGTGTTGAAGGACTCAACTTGGCATACAAATACTGCGATGAAAACGAGATTCCTTACAAGAAATGCGGCAAGGTATTAATTTCTTCCTTTATTAATGAGTCCCCATTTATTAAGGCCAAAATGAAACAACAATTATTCTCATCTTGAGTGTTATTGGCACAACGTTTCGATCGTTGTAACCTACGACCTTCCTCAGGTGTTAAATTCATGTTTCCTTTTCTCTACCAAGGAAAAGAGGGGTTAGCTCTGCATTGCAAGAATTCAAACCATGGGTTTGAAGGTATGTTCGGAATTCATAAAGAACTTGAACTTTCTTTATGATTTACAGACCTCAAACCCACGGTCCGAAGTCTTGCAATGCTCACCTCTCTTTTCCTTAGTAGAGAAAAGGAAACATGAATTTAACACCCGAGGAAGATCGTAGGTTACAACAGCCGAAATCTTGTGCCAATGACACCCAAGATGAGAATAATTGTCCGAGTCACCAAAACAATACAAAAAATTCACATCTCATAAAAATTCTGAACTGCATTGATATAGCCTTCAAACACAACTCCTTTCACACTATGCACAATGCTTTAAGCAAACTACAGCATCCTCCTTCATCTTCTTTACAATCAAATTTACTTTAAGGATTTCATCAAACAAAATAGGAAATAAACGATGCTAATAACACAGGAACATAAAACAGTAATAAAGGGTTGGTTCAGCCGGTGGACATTGACTATAAAAAGAGAATTGAGTTTCAGAATTCCATCTCATTCTGCTATTTCATGGCATGAAACGAGAGGAGGTCTTTGAACACCAAATAGTCTGCGAGAAAATGGGGGGGGGCGTGCAAAACGGTGAGCATATGCACTGTGTTCAAACGCTGACAATTATACAAGATGTCATTGTCGTAACTTTCAAACACAACTGTTTACACACTGTACACAATGCTTCAAGCAAACCACAACATTCTCCCATATGTACTTTAAAGATGAGTTCAGTACCAGGGCTCTATGGACAAGTTTATCTTTAGTTGACCTTTGACAACTAAATATTTTCGTTTACTAGCCAAATAGACCACATGATTTTTAGAATATGACATCTTAGTTCTGTGACGAGTATGTATGTTGCAATATTTTGGAGTAGTAATGGGGTATGATCCCACACAGTCGGACGATTCTATTTATAAACGATGCTGCTTAGAACTGACGAATCAAATTAATTCACGTTCTGCTACAAACCAATCAGAAACCAGAATTGCTTCATAAATATTAAACCTTTTCTGGAGCAATTTCACATGTTCTTTCCCGGGTTTCGACACGGTAAGAATATTTTGTTCTGTGGAACTGTCTACTACAAACAAGTCACCTCCCAGGACTTGTGTGTAACAGCGAACCATCTGAAACTGTTCTGAAACTCAAAATGGCTTACACTTTTAGAATGTACATCATAAAGATTTTTCTGTGTTTTTTTTATTGGGTGTAATTCTAAATATACAACAAATTTTATGTTGATACTTGAAGGTATAAACATTCTAATTTCTTCTGATGTTTTTTTTAAACGGCCTTTGTTAAAAAAAAAAAAGAAAAGTATATTGTTCTTTTAAACTTTTATTGTTTAAATAATTTAACTTCGTTCGTTTTATTTAAAAAAAAAAAAAAAGTTGAAAAGATATTTTTTTTCACTCAGTAGTGAGCTTTGGAAGATTGTCAGTGAAAGAAATGCAATCGCCAAAAGATAAGCGTTTCATTATTTCTAGTCGCCACTTTGAAAAATCACTCGCAAATGCAACTGTTTCACTCGCAGTGTAAAGCCCTGAGTACAAAAACTGATAACTGGGTTTTACTGCAGGTGAAGCATTCTTTTGGTGTCTTGATAAAAAATATTAGTCCATGTCACCTCACAGCAGGAAGAGCTTCCGAAATATAAAAATCTTGCCTCAACTAAAGAAATCATTTTTATAAAAAAATCGATCACATTTAAAGCCCTGGTTACAGAAATAGTTTATATTGGGCATCAATTGCTAAAAGCTGTCCAACACATGCCAGCATGTAAAGCAAACGTTCTTATTTACTTGCCTTCCCATGAGTGCAAGGTTGGTTTTTAATGTGTGGAAAATGTGGTTCCATAAAAAAGAGGTATTCTGGATTGGTATAAAAATATAAATTGATTTCTTCAGTTGTAGCATCAACATACTAAAGAAAAAAGAAAAAATGGACGTTAAACCACATGTGATGATGATGATGAGGATGATGAGGATGACGACGATGGTGATGAGGATGAGGATGAGGATGATAATTTCACTTTAAATTTATTTATTACTAGCCTGGGTGCTCGGAAGTGTGTGTTGAGCAAAAAAAAAAAAAAAGTTGTAGTTGGCAGACAGGCTCGAACCCATGATGCCAAGCTGGAAAAGAAAGTGAAGGTATGTGTAAGATTGTTGGTTGAACAAAAAAAAGAAAAATTGTGAATGCAAAAAAAAAAAAGTGGTAGTAGGAAGGCAGGCTCGAACCTGTACCGCGAAGGAGGAAAAGAATGTGAAAAAAAAATGTGATGCGTTAACTGTTGCACCTATTGCTAAACCGGAAGTGACGTAGGTTTAAATTAAGGCTAGACAATTGAAAAGAGGTGATGGCTTTTGAAAATATCGGCATAAAAAGCGGCCCCTCCCTGTAGAAAGTGCCCAGTTGAGGGTGAAGGAATTAATGTTTTTGGCCAATTTTTCAATATTTGTCATTCGAAGGGTCGAGCTTCAAAATGATACTGATTTTTTAAAATCTGTCGCCTCTTTCGAAAGTTTTAGGCAGACAAACATACATACATACATACATACATACATACATACATACATACATTTAAACAGACAAGTGAGATTTATATTATAGATGTTTTAATTAAATTAATTAAATTCTTTATTTTGTTTCTCCTTCATCTTCTATTTCTCCTTCTCATGAGAATATCCTGTATCTCTACAAAGCCATCATTTGCCCATGCTTGGAGTATTGTTGCCACATCTGGACTGGTGCATCTACCACTAGTCTCTCCTTCCAAAGCAGAGTCTCCAATCTAATAGGTTTTGTTTTGTCAAATAAACTCCAACCCATCACAACAACGTTGCACCCCTGTGCCTGTTTAACGAGTAGTTGAATGATGTGTGCTCTGATGAACTCATTGCACTTGTGCCCCCATGATGTACATAACCCGATAAACACGCTTAGTAACAAAATCACACCCCTTCACTGTTGATGTCCCTAAATGCCAGAAAGCTTTCCACTCTAATAGTTTCTTCTTTCGAACAGCTAAACTTTGGTATTCCCTTCCTGCTACCTGTTTCCCTGACTGTACAGATATGCAAAACCAACAGCTTGTTCATCTCTCCTAACCATGGTCCCAAATAGTAGCCCTTCACGTCCAAGTGGCGATATAGCATGTTGGAGATGAACGTGAGTAACAAAAAAAAATTATTTTTGTTTAATCATTTTTTAGGATTTTCTTTGACTATCAGCATATACATATTACATATACATATAAACATGTATATTTGAGTATATATGGCACAATCATGCTGATACACTGGTTCTCGCCAGATCACCAAAGTTAAGCAATGATGAGCCTGGCCAGTTCCAGATGGGTGACCATTTGGATAGGTTAGGGGCTGTATGTACCATGCTGAGTCGTAGAAATTTTCAGGTTGGTATCTGGGGATGTGTTTAACTCTCAGAGGGGAAATAAACTCCTGAATCAAGATGGAAAGCAATGGTAAACTACCATCTTTACTTGTCTTCCCAAGATTACCATGGCTCTACAATTTGGAAAGCCGTGGTCGTTAGCTGTTAAAACAGCACAGCCGTTGTATGCATGCATCAGAATATCCATTTTTTCTGCTGCGAATTCTGATAGTCTTTTGTTTGTTTTTAATTATTGTATTTTTTGTTTTTTTCTACACGATCAGCTCATTGTTTTTAATTATTGCAATTTTTTTTTGTTTTGTTTTCTAAACGATTAGCTCATTGTTGCTACGACTGAAGAGGAACTTTCCCGGTTGGATAATATTTTTGAGAGAGGACAGAAGAATAACGTCAGAGACATGAAAATGGTGAATGCCGAACAAATCAAAGAGATCGAACCAAACTGTGTGGTGAGGAATTTCTAAACCTGGTTTTTTTTTTTTTTTTTGTGAATTTTTGAGATGAGGATTGATTATTCACATTATTTTGATTATTCGGACTACTGTTCTCATCGTGAATGTTATTTTTTGCTTCCTTTCTTCTTCTGTTTGGTACCACCGAAAATGAGCAAAGAAAAGTAAAAAAAAATGTTTAAAGCTTTGAATAATGTTATATATTACTTAGTTGTAATATTTTTGAATTGTTTTTTCATATACTAATATATCATCACTTATCAAGGCCGAAAGGCTACTCAAGGATAATAATGGTTTTGTCAGGTGGATAGTGAGACAATCGCCTTGACGATTAAAAATCATTGTTGAAACTGGGAAGAATTTGATTTTTTAAGAGAATGACTTGACAAAAATGTTTTAACATTAGACTTGAAAATGACCATGTTTTAGTCAGCTGGGAAGTAGCCTTCTGGTATTCTGTTCCACAGACAGATAATTCTTGGAAAGAAACTCTGCTCATGGAAGTTCCATTTAGTTCTGTGTACAGAGAACAAAAGGAAAATTATTTGCAGTGGTTGTAGTAAGACGAGTTTTTGCTGTGACTGTTTTAAAAATGTGAACCAGAGATTGGAGCTTAGTTAAGCAGCTACCAGGAAAATAACAATAAAAACTTAGTTGTGGGACATCTGTTTGGAGGCCGCAGACTTGATTGGCACCAAATTTTCTGTACCTTATGCCATAATTTGTCAATAGGTAGAAAAAAAGCATTTGAAAACAACTCTACTGCTAACTGCTGTCCGCTAACTGTACCAATACACCTATATATATATATATATATATATATATATATATATATATATATATATATATAGTCCGTTGATTATACATTATTGGTTACATATGTGCATACATGTTTCAGTGGAGTCCCAATTCAAGGACAACACTTCATCAGACCAAAAAAGAAATGATATAATTTCTTTTTTGGTCTGATGAAGTGTTGGGACTTCACTGAAACATGTATGCACATATGTAACCAATAATGATTGCATAATAAACGGACTATATACCAGCTCTGTCCTGCATTGAGCACTCTTTAAAAATCGTGATTTTCACTGGATTTACCTCTGTCTGGGAAACTAGCCTATACAACCGGTGTGTGCATATATATATATATAGAGAGAGAGAGAGAGAAAGAGAGAGAGAAAATGGAAAAAACAAAATTATTTATATATTCATCAACGTTCTGTCTTTATTTGAAAACTTTCTCAAGATGATCGATCTGAAGAAATAACATGCAAGTGCAATATTTGACAATATTTGGTGCGTTTGTGACATGAAAAGGATGTTGTTCCTGTTGTTTTTCAAATGACACATAGTCTTTAGAATTCAAAAAGTGTTTTGTTTTTTTTTTACATGGAGGTCACCACTTATCAAGGCCCGAAGGCCACTCAGGGATAAGGGTTATTGTATGTACAGTAATCAATGAGATAGTATTGTAGTAATCATTAGTATTGGGGGTTTTGATAGAGTGTCTTAAGGGGGCGGTTTGTCAGGAGTTTGTTTATGTTGGACTTGAAGACGTCCAAGTTGTAGTCAGGTGGGAGGCAAGCGGCAGAGTGTTCCACTGGCGTGCAGTTCTAAGAAAGAAGCTTTGCTCATGGAATCTACGTTTGGATTTAGGCACAGATAAAGAGTGGGGAAAATTGTTGACAGTAGTTTCAGCCAGACGGGTGTTTTTCATGAAAGATTGGCGAGGGGGGACGAGGGATTGGAGCTCAGACGAGCACCTGCCATGGAAATAGCGATAAAACAAAGACAGGCTCGCAACGTCTCTTCTGTGGGAGAGAGGTTGCAGGGAAGAGAAAAGGGCATCCCCCACTAAACCACGAAGTCTATTTTGTACTCTGTCAAGGCAGGATAGGCTGTTTTTAGCAGCTCCTGCCCAGATGTGGCAGCAGTACTCCATCCTTGGACGTACTTGGCTTTTATACAGATAGAGAATTGCATCAGTAGTGAAATATCTTCTGGAGCGGTAGAAGGATCCCACCATTTTCCCAGCGTCCCTGGCAACAGATTTGATGTACGTGTTCCATTTCAGATCAGGAGTAAAGGTCAAACCCAGAAGCTTGTCAAAACATGGAGCCTCTCCAAGATGAGAGCCATCCATTTCAATTGATGCCAGATGGGGATCAGAGCGTTGATGATGTAAAGATAGAAGCTTAGTTTTGGATGCATTAAAAGTGACCAGCCACCTCTTCCCCCATTGTACCAGGTGCTCAAGATCAGAGGAGAGAGAATTAGAGAGAACTTTGTCATTCACGGTGCAATGTGGTGCAATTATGATCTGAAAATTTTTTTTAAAACAAACCATAACATAACATAAATCAAAACAAAAGACTAAGCGAAGTAATAACCCTATTTAAATATTATATAAAAAAAACAATGTTAAAACTTATTAAAAAAATCGTTGCCCATGTGTTTGTGTTGGAGGAGGGGAGGGGGGGGATAAAAAAGTTTTGGTAGGTAGGTAGGATCGAACCTGAAGCCTTGAGGCGAACTTGGGAAATAAAGTGTGAAAAAACGTGACATGTTAACCACTCGGCCAGCAAGAAAGAATAACTGAAAGACGTTTGAATTTATTTAAGTAGAAACAGAATTGACAGGTGCCCACACTTAATGACTTAATGAGGTCAAATAGAAGTAGTGGACTGTGGGGCAGTTTTGGCTGGTCTTGTTTCCCAAAGATATTGGGGAGAAACCAGCTCCCCATAAAAAGGGGATTGTCCAAATTGATCTGCTTTGATCAAAGCTGATTGCTTTCTGGACGTTCCTGACAATCGCGCCGGGAACAATGCCAGCTTTGAATTAGTTTTGGTTTTATATGAAAAAGCTGAATCAACATGCAGTGATCAAAACAAAAAATTCTTGAAAATAGCGCGTAAAAGTCGGGCAAATTAAAGATAGACACGACCCTCGTTCTTAAGTCGTAGAGATTATGATTTAGACAGTATATAAAAAGTTTTAAGAAGGAGTGAACCGACTGAGCGCCCCCTGGAAAAAAGCCTTTTGCGGATATGCAGAAAAAGTGCACATACTAGCACACACACATTTTCGCTTTTGTATATATAGATATATAGACGGTCATAAAACCGTCAGCATTAGTAGATAGAGGCTTCGTAGCTAATTAGGGAATGTATAAAACTTAGAAACATTACGATAGATGCATTTATTTCAAAAACTCTATGGTTCAAACAGCAACTTGTGGCTTATTAATCATATACAACCATTCATTAACAATAGGTGATTATTTACATGATTATTTAATAAGAATGGTTGAACTGATAAGTGAAACCAATTTAATTTAAACTGATAAGTTATTTTTGTGCTTGTTTAAATTACATTTTAAACCAACACATTTCATCTCTAAACGTTATTATGGCATGTCGAAATTAGTTTAAATTCTAAAAATTATGAAAATGATCCAGCAGAAGACATGCTAAAAGTGTTTTTAACAAAACATCATCCATAATTATATTTTGTTTAAAAATGGTGGACCCTTAATCTAAACAATTTAAGTCAAGGGAAATAAGTCATTTTATCAATATAAATTGATTAGTTGCACAACTCTTCTGCATTAATTGATAAAGCCTATTTTTATTTGTAATTATTTTCGCTAATGTAAACAAAGACTGTTATTTTTTGTATATCTGAAAGTTCAATACTGTACAGAAATTAATCTTTACTTTCTTTTATTTGGTTACTATATCTTTTTTTTTTTGTTTTGTTTCTACTTTATTTTTTATTTATTTTTTTTTTTGGTTTTACATTATTTTTTTATTTTTTTGTGTTTTGTTTTTACTTTATTTTTTATTTATTTGTTTTGTTTTGTTTTTACATTATTTTTTATTTATTTATTTTTTTTTTTGGTTTTACATTATTTTTAATTTTTTTATGCTTTGTTTTTACACTATTTTTTTTTATTTTTTTTGTTTTGTTTTTACATTATTTTTTTTGTTTTTGTTTTGTTTTTTTTATTTTTTTGTTTTGTTTTTACTTTATTTTTTATTTATTTTTTGTGTAGGGCATCCGTGCCATTCATTCTCCGCATACGGGGATTGTGGATTGGAGGCGCGTGGCCATTAGTTACGGATCTAACTTTGAATTGGCAGGAGGCAAAATATTCACCGAATTCACAGTGGATTCATTTTCCAGTGAGAATCCCGACTATCCTGTAACTGTTCTTGGTGACGCTAAAAAGGTAAGGATCTTTACGTTTGCAAATAGTTTCCCATCTCCCTGGAAAATCTCATCA
Organism: Euprymna scolopes; assembly: GCF_053919585.1. NCBI lineage: Eukaryota > Metazoa > Mollusca > Cephalopoda > Sepiida > Sepiolidae > Euprymna > Euprymna scolopes. The sequence goes on from NC_136517.1 coordinate 4,439,231, forward strand.
GTATGCCCTGTATTTAAGAATTCAGGTGATCGCTCATCCCCCTCTCAGTACAGGCCAATAAGTCTCCTGTGCGTCATGAGTAAGTTGCTAGAATCTGTGTTAAATACAGAAGTAATCAACCATCTCAACAAAAATAACCTTCTTAGTGACACTCAATATGGTTTCCGTTCTGCTAGATCTACAGCAGATGTCCTTACAGTTATATCGCATAGGATTAGCAAATCTCTCGACGGTGGCAATCTTTCTAGGGCAATTGCTCTTGACATATCTAAAGCCTTTGATAGGGTATGGCATAAAGGTTTACTTCATAAGATCGCTAGCTATGGTATAGCTGGAAAAGTCTTCTCAATTATTAAATCATTTCTTTCTGATAGGTTCATAAGAGTAGTAGTTGAGGGGCAAAAATCAGAAGCTCACAGTATTAATGCCGGTGTCCCTCAGGGATCCATTCTGGGCCCAACTCTTTTCCTGATCTACATTAATGATCTTCCAAATCATATCCTTACATCATTTGTAGACATTTATGCTGACGACACTACCATTTATGGTACCACATCTAAGACAGTAAACGAGCAAGTACTCTCCAATTCTCTCTCCTCTGATCTTGAGCATGTAGTACAATGGGGAAAGGAGTGGCTGGTTACTTTTAATGCATCTAACACCAAGCTTCTCTCTTTACATCATCAACATTTTAATCCACATTTGTCATCAATTGAAATGAATGGCTCTCGTCTTCAGGAGGCCTCAAGTTTTGACAAGCTTCTGGGCTTGACCATTACTCCTGATCTTAAATGGAACACGTATATCAAATCTGTTGCCAAGGCCGCTGGAAAAATGGTGGGATCTTTCTATCGATCCAGTAGATATCTCACTGCTGATGCTATTCTCTATCTATATAAGAGCCAGGTACGTCCAAGGATGGAATACTGTTGTCACATCTGGGCAGGAGCTGCTAGAAAGGACTTGTCCTGCGTTGATAGAGTTCAAAATAGACTTCGTAGCCTCGTAGGAGATGTCCTTTTCTCCTCCTTACAACCTCTATCTCACAGAAGAGATGTTGCGAGTTTGTCTCTGATGTATCGTTATTTTCATGGAAAGTGTTCAACTGAGCTTCAATCTATGGCCCCCCCTCGCCAAACTTTCACAAGAAACACTCGTCTAGCTGTAAACACTATCAATAATTTCCCCCACTCTTTATCTGTGCCTAAACCTAAACATAGATTCCATGAACAAAGCTTCTTTCTTAGAACTGCACGCCTGTGGAATTGTCTTCCGTTTTCCTGCTTTCCGGCTGACTACAATATGGTTGTGTTCAAGTCTAACGTAAATAAGTTCTTGATGAGCCGTTCCATATAAGTTATTAAATTTACCAAATTTTCATTACTAATGATTACTATATTGACCAACTTCTACTGTACACTCTTTAACCCTTATCCTTGAGTGGCCTCTGGGCCTTGATAATGTGGTGATGCCTTTGTAAAAAAAAAAAAAAAAAAAAAAAAAAAAAAATGACATTAAACAAAGGCGATATTTTAGAAAATATTTATTAACTTCTCAGAAATTTTTTTATGGACCATCATTTTACATTTGTCTATTTTTTTTATGTAGGTATTCTTAGTATTCTTAGTATTCTTAGTATTCTTAGTATTGCTTTGGAATGAGTAAGAATTTCTGTGGACCCCACTTTTACTCTCACCCCATTTTTATTAATTAATTTATTTTTCTTTAATTTTCGATTTTAATTATTTCAGGAAAACAATTTTAAAACTAGGGTTTTCTTCATTATTATAGCGAAATTCGAAAATCGAAATAGTGAATTTCAAGTGAAACTAATGGTATCTATTGAATTGAGTTTGCAAAAAAAAAAAAAAAAAAGAAGAAAAAAAAAGTTTGAATCGTAAAAAAAGGGAGGTAAATATTTTCTGAAAACTGAAAATCTTTGGCCAATTTAACAAAATTAATTTCCGTTAATTACCTTTTTATAAACAATTAATTTTTTACCTTATCGTTTTTTGTAATTTTAGGATATTTTTCATTACTGCGTCATGATAATTCAGTAGATACTATTGGTTTCTGCTATGTGGAAATAGGTAACCAACCCAGAACATTCTACATAAGGAACCAAGTCACCGGTTTTCACTGGACCCTTGTAAACAACCAGAGACTTCCTCCCTGAACGTTAACACGCTGTATTTGTCTCTATGTAAATACGTAAATAAACTTCTCTTTCAGTATTCAAACCACAGTGTATATTTATTTATTCCTTCCATGGAATACTTTATCTTTGATTGTCCGAATAATAGGCCACCTTAGGATCAGATCAGTTTCACTTGAAATTCAATATCTTATTTTTCAAATTTCGCTGCAATAACCAAAAAGGACGCTTATGTTAACAGATACTCCAATCTAAGGGAAATAACCAGCATAGACATAGCAAAAATAAGCATATTTTGCAAGATATAATTTGGGATGCTTATTAATTAACATACACAAAACAAAAAAGTAAACAACTTGTTACAATGAAACGATGGTAATTAATCAAAAACAAAAATTAAATAATTAACGAAAATAAAAAAATTTAAAAATAAGAAATTTGTTTTTCTTTATTTTAGTTAATCATTCAGCGTCAGGATGATTAAATCTTTTTTGAAGGAGATTTTGAAGTATTTAAACCGTTAATTTCTGGTAATGATTAAAGTTTAATTTTTTTTTTTTTTTTTACTATTCTGTAGTTTTATTCCAAAAAAATAAATAATAAAAATTATCCATAAAATCTTAAGATATGCAAATGTATTTTTAAAAACAAGGAAAAAATAACAATGTTCAAAGATTCTGCATATGATAAAGTGGGCTTTTTTTCTCTTTAATATGAGGGGTGTGCAATAAGTAATGCCCCTGACCCACTTCCAGTTGTCTGATCTAGCTGAAATTTTTCATGTGCAATGATTTATATCTCTATGGGTTATGTGGCAAATTACAGCTCTGAACTAATTGTGGTTTCTGTTTTACAGGTGTTTGAACTGAGTCAGGTGTGAAATGAAGCCTGTTGAATGTCAAACAGTGATCCGGTTTTTGTATTTGAAAGGACGCACACCACAGGAGACTGTTGATGAAATGAAAGAAACTTATGGTGATAATGCCCCATCATATGACCTTGTAAAACACTGGTATCGTGAATTCAAACATGGCCGGAAGTCTGTGGAAACAGCTCCCAGACTTGGTCGCCCCCCCCCTTCTGCCATTGATGAGGCATCCGTCCGTCAAGTTGAGGCTGTCATTTTGGAAGATCGGCGCATTACTATTCGCCAAATAGCCCAAGATGTCAAGATTAGTACAGGATCTGTGGAAACTATCATTCATGACCATTTGCATATGCATAAGGTTCTGCCAGATGGATTCCCAGGTTGCTCACACCATTCCAGAAGTGAGAACGCGTCGAGTGCTCGAGGATGAATTTGGAGATGTGGCAAGAAGATGAGTCAAAGTTTTTCAAAAGACTGATTACACAGGATGAAACCTGGATCCATCAATATGATCCAGAGACCAAAGCCTAGTCAATGCAGTGGAAGCACTTGGACTCACCACCTCCAAAGAAGGCAAGGGTGCAGCCCTCCGCTGGCAAGGTCATGCTCACAGTCTTCTGGGATCAGGACAGAGTAATAATGACAGATTTCCTGGCAAAGGGTACCACAATTACAGGAGCCTATTATGCTTCACTTTTGAGGAAATTAAGAGAAACTATCAAAATCACGAGGCTGGGCAAAATCAGCAAAGGTACCCTCCTGCAGGACAACGCTCCGGTCCACAACTCGCATGTCGCCAGATCAGAAGCATGGGCGTATGGTTATGAAATCCTACCCCATCCTCCCTACTCTCCTGACCTTGCACCCTCTGACTTTCACCTCTTCCCAGCCATGAAGTTGTTTTTTGTTTCCCAGATGATGCATCCTTGATTTCTGAAGTCACGTCGTGGTTGGAGGACCAACCTGGGGTGTTCTACAAAAACGGTCTCCAGAGCTGCATCAAACAATGGGAGAAATGCATAACTCTGGGTGGTTCCTATGTAGAGAAAGACTAATAACTGTGCCAAGCTTCGTTGCTCTGCTGCTATGGGAAGGGGCATTACTTATTGCACACCCCTCGTAAGGGAATTATTTTTCATTGGATAATTGGACAACAACATCTTGATTGTTGGCTATACAAAAGATAAACAACTTTTTCCTTGGCTGTTGGGATTTAATTTTCTATTGCTTTCGGCTGCAGAATCATTGCTAAGATTTCTTAGAATAGATAACATGTCAAATTTAGGACGTTTCCGACTTTCTAAAGAACGTATAGTGGAACCATGTTTTCACTCCATAAGAAATTAGTGATTTAAATTGGACATTTAGTTCAATTTTATTCAAAATAACAGAAGATGAGATTCACTTTGCAGCTTCCATTGGATTGATAGGGAATTCTAACTCTTGTTTAGCATGTGGAACCCCTAGAATGCTGACTAAGAGAAGTAAACTCACGGACGGATGGCATTGGATATGCCGGAGATGTAGGTCAGTTGTTAGGATGTAAAAGGGGTCTTTTTTTTCTTTAAAAAAAAGCCGTCTGTGAATAAGGCAGATAATTATGATAGTGTTTTGTTAGAATATGGATTTGAAGCAAACTGCAATTGAGAAGGAAGTTGGTTTTGCATTTGTAGATTGGCAATAATTTATTAGAGAAGTTTGTAAGCAGAATATTTTAAACAAGCCAATATTGCTGGGTGGATCAGCTTTAGATAACACACCAAAAGAAGTAGAAATTGATGAATCTTACTTCTTTTAAATGGAAATATAACAGAAGTAGATTTAGAGATGGGATCTGAGCCTTTGGGGTAGTAGAAAGAAACACCAACTGTAAAAGGAGAGATAGAGAAACATTTTTCCCAATAATTCAATCGTGGATTTTGCTGAAAACATGTATCATATCTAATGGTTGGGCTGCGTATGATACTTTAGGCGAGTATTAAAACGGCGTATATGGACATGCCACAATCATCCATGATACTAACTTCGTCAATCCTGATGATGACAGCATCCACACACGGACAATTGAAAGTAAGATAAAGATACGTTTAAATATTAATTAACATCTAAATTTCTGTTCTTAATTATTAAAGAAGATACGTTAAAAATAATTAGCATTGAAATTTATATGCTTTTCATTAGTTTTTCCGATTTACTAAAATAAAGAAAAACAAATTTCTTATTTTTAACTGAAGGTTTTTTGTCTCATGGCAAGAGACACATCTGAAAATTGTTGGGGACGAGAACTGAGATGTTCCACTTGCATCTCATCGAGGTTCTTTGGCAAGAAAGGTTAAAGGGAGAAGCATTCCCCAGTTTAATTATTGCCATCAGGGAGCAATATGTGATATGAGTTTTTATTTTCATTAATGAACAAGTTTATTTAATTTTTGTGGTATTTTTTTAGATTAGGTCCACCTCCACAATTTTCTTTTAAATGACGACTTTTAAAGTTTTCGACTATGCTGAATACGAAAATCGCATTGAAATTTTGCAAAAATAAGTAGTTATCGGGATACAAAAAGTTGTATTATGCATTGTATTCTTTGACGGCCATCTTTTTACGCGCGTATGCGCACACCATAAACAAACGCACGTGCGTAAAAAAGATGGCCGCCAAAGAATACAATGCATAATACACCTTTTTGTATCCCGATAACTATTTATTTCTGCAAAATTTCAATGCGATTTTCGTATTCAGCATAGTCGAAAACCTATAAAAGTCATCATTTAAAAGAAAATTGTGGAGGATATGACCTAATCTAAAAATTTACCTTTTTTTTTTTTTTTTTTTTTTTTTAATTTCCGTGACTAACTTCACCCCATGCGTGTATTTTTATTTTTTTAATTTTATTTTATTTATTTATTTTTTATTTTATTTATTTATTTATTTATTTATTTTTTGCTGCTTCGGCAATTTCTGGGACTAACCTCATTCAGGTATAGTTTGATCGCTAACTTGTCTCCTTTTCGTAAACTGCTTCGGCAATTTCCAGGACTCAGCTACAGTAATTTTTTTTTTTTTTTTTTTAACATTCTTTCATTGTTCTACTGATCATTTCAGCGTCCCAAATTGGAAAACACGCTTATTTTTGCTATGTCTATGCTGATTATCTCCCTTAGATCGGCGTATCTGTTGACATAAACGGACGAAAAAGACTCTAAAACTATTTGTAGAGTTATATCCCTTGATATATTAAAAATTTATTGACTGAAAAACCTATTTTATTCCATAATCACTAAGAATGAATGAATATGACAGTATTTTTGTTTTACCATAACTCACACGAAATCATACTGAATCAGAATATGTAATGGACACATAAACAGTTATGTAATGAATTAATTGGTGTAGCCATGCATCCTTCTATTTTGCATACTGACTTAACACGTCAAATCAATAAAACAAATGCTGTTTGTGTAGATTAGTGATTTTTTAAATCAACATTTTTTGTTTTAATTGTTATTTTACTCCAAACAAGGCACAGCGCCACTTTGGCATAAGGGGCTAATATTTGCGACCAAATTTACAGGAACAGTGTGTAGGGAGTTGAGCAGCAAGATATCTATTCACAACTTTTGTATGTCAATACAGTCAGGGAAGCGGGGTTCCGAGAGGGAATTCCAAAATCTAGCAATTTGAGGGAAGAAACTATTTCAGTAGAAGACCTTTCAGCATCGAGAGATCTCTACAGTGTAGAGGTGGGATTTTGCTGCTTGTCGAACTAGTAGAGCATATTTACATTAAAGGGGTACAATTGCTTTGAGTTCGACAGAGTGTATTTTATTGAAATACTTGTAAAACAAGCACAAAGATGCCACATTTCGGTGATGGGACAGAGGTTGGAATTTGGTTGCTAGTGCGGAACCTATTACGTTGATGACTCTTTTTTTAACCTTGTCAGACTAGTGACAGATGCACCAGCCCAGATGTGGCAACAATACTCCCTGCATGGGTGAATAGTGGCTTTCTAGAGATACAGGATGCTCTCAGGTGTGAGTAACTTTCTAGCATAGTAGAGGGAGCCCACCTTCTTCACAGGAGCCTTGATGTATTTGTTTTAATTCATATTACCTGTGAACGTGAAGCCGTGAATGTTGGGTGAAAACATTGTTACATACTCACATGTGATGTTAAAATTTAAAAAATTAGAAAAAAATAGATGATTTGCTAGAATAATTTTAAATATAAAATTCAGCCACATTACATTCATTACATTCAGAGATCCTGTGCTTAAAAATGCTGGTACTTATTTATTTAGTCAAAATGATTGCTTGCAGTTACTTACCCCTGGATCTTATGAACTCTTCAGCATTAGATACATACAATAAAACCGGCGGCGGCACGCATTCATGTCCGAATATCATAACCCCCAAATCCAATACAGGAAAAGAAGCAGAAGAGAAAGTTTTGAGTTTCAGAAGAATTTTAGTCATTATCAGGATGGTGAGTCCTTTTGTGGCTGGAAAAACCAATTTGGGCTCTGATTAGTTGGGGGCATTGGTCACATTTTATTGTGGGGGGATGGTTGTGTTTGGTTGGCTCTGAGAACCCTTTGTTGTCGTTTGGTTATTAGATTGGCTTTTTTATTTTCTTCGAATTGGCTTGTACCCACTTTGACTCTGTTCCTCCATTCATGTCTGTTGTTCAATGAATCTTCAATAAAACCATAAATTGCTAAACTCGATAATTTTTGTTTTTACTTGCAATTAATTTTTTACTGGAACATTTTTCATAATTTTGGGAATTTTTACTGATTTCAACATGACACGCAAGTATACAATAATGTTTTCACCTGAAATGCATTGCTTTAAAAGATCAATAATCTACACAAACACTATTCTGTCTACTAAGTGCATAAATTTGTTGCCATTTTGTTTTTATTTTCCAGGGTCAAAAACTACAGTGCAAATATTTGATTACTTGTGGAGGCTTGCACTCTGATCGTCTCGCTGAAAAATCTGGTTGTAACAGGGAGCCTCGAATTGTCCCATTTCGAGGAGACTATCTTCTGTTGAAGCCAGAAAAAAGCAACATGGTTAATGGGAATATTTATCCAGTTAAGTAACATCTTTTTTTTATTATTATTTACTTGTGATAGGACCACCACCACTCCGCAAAATTCAATTAATATTGGACGGGAAGTAAAGTTATAAGTCTCATAACATTTGTAATAAAGCGCATATGTGCGCATATGAAAATAGCAACAGCAGCCAAAGGATGGATAGCAAGCAATTGTATTAGCAGCAGGAGCAGTGTTTGAATGCATATGCAAATTGGCAAGTGTGCTTAGGCTTGCATCTGAAGAAAAAAGAAAAAAAAGGACACCACATGGTCAGGAAAAAAAAAGTTGATGCCGAAGGAGAGGGATGTGTGAAGTGAAGACAAGAATGGGCCAGCTGTAGCCAGCGTGTGGTCAGAAGAAGGAGAAACGCAACCAGGTTAAATAGACATGTGGCTGCAAGAGACTTTGAAATTAGTGTTAAGACAGGAGAATAACGATAATAAATGATTTTGTTAAAAAAGAAAAAATTGCTGACCCAGATTTGGGGGGGGGGTCATTTTTATTTTTATGAATTACTAAAGTGTAATGTTACGCATTAAATGTTAGCTTTTTGTACCAACTGCCATTACTGAAAGGTTTTTAGGACCAGAACTTAAAAGAACTAAGGATGATGGACAACAAAGAGCTTTTCTTTTGTTGTACTCTTATTCACCCCAAACAAGGAACTTGGATGTAAAAAGCTTCTACTTGAGACCAATTTGACTGGTACACTATATAAGGGGTTGAGAAGCAAGATGTCTGTTTCCATTTATTACGGATTCCATTATTATTAATGCAAACAGACAATAATAACAACACATTCGTGAGTTTGTATTAAAAAAAAATAATAAAAAGATATTCATGAAATACAATGAACATTAAACCACATGTGCGCCCTGGGTGCAGCAGTACACCTTACTGAAATAAAAACATGGAGAGACTCTTTCAAAACCGGAAATATATTTTCATACGCTGTTCGTTCGTCTATTAGACTAACGAACAGCGTATGAAAATAACAGAAAATACGACACGCAATGGTAACTTTCGAAGTTAAATTTTATTCTAAATCACTAAACTATGGTGGTGGTGGTGGTGGGGGGGGTTAAGTAAAATAAAAGAAACAGATTACAAGGGTGTGGAAAGGGGTGTTTATCTATTATCTGAAAACACCAGGAAATATATCAAAACAAACAAAAAATGTATCTTCAGTCCAGACAAAATGATTTCGTTAATATATGAGAGAGAGGTAACTCACAGGTTTTTTTCTTTTATTTCTTTTCTCTTTTATTTTTCTTTTACCTTTCAAAGTGAACTTTAACCTCCATTTTATTTGCCTCGGGCGACAGTTCATGGCACGCAGTATTTCTATATCATATCCATCCAATGTTCTGGTTATTCTCTGAGTATCACGTCTCTTGTGTTCATGAAATTAACATCCCGTATTTCGACGACGCCAGCTTGTTCTCCCAAGCATTATTTCTTTCCTTTCGCTGTTGATATAGAGTTTCTCCCAGGCATTACTTTGTTTCTTTCGCTGTTGATGGAGGGCGAGTATCCACATCTTCGTTCATCTATCGCTGGGTGAAGCGGTGGAAAATTTTCCATGTGCACCAGTCTTGTCGTGCCGGGCCAAGATATTTAACAGAAGAAGGTCAAACGACATACCATCTATAATATTGTACACATATAAATATTACTATTAATGAGGACAATTCCAAACTTCCAATCATTTGTTCTTTTTTAAACTAATAAAACATACAATGATTTTTTATTCCAGGTTCCTAATCCCCGTTTCCCATTCCTTGGGGTTCATTTCACTCCGAGAATGGATGGCAGTGTTTGGTTGGGGCCAAATGCCGTTCTCTCCTTAAAAAGGGAAGGCTACAAAATGATGGATTTTAGTCTTCGAGACACGATTGATGCCTTGAGTTATCGGTAAGATAATCAGACTTGTTTTTGTTTTCTTTTTACGTTTTTTTTTTTCAATTGTTTTTCACTACTTTTTGTTTTTACTATTTAAAAAAAATTATTTTTTCACTATTTTTTCACAATTATGTTTTAATTTTCATGAAAACTCACGTAAAAAGATCAATATTGGTTATTATAAAAATTCATATCAGCAATTAAAAAATAAAATAAAACAAAAATGTTGATTAAGAAAGTCAGAGGTATGTAGATATCTCCCAAATCATCATCATTGGTTTAATGTTTGTTTGTATGTGATAGATGGCTTTAAGAAAATGACTTCCAAACAAAACTATTTCTGGTCAGGTCTTTATTTATCCCTCTTTTTCTTAAATCCATTCTTATCGCTTCTTCCCTTCCTCTGTTACTTGGACCTGCTACCACAACTGTTCTACATCTACTAATCCTCAACGTAACCATATCATCAAAATCTCATTTTCTTCACACATACTGCTATACTGTCCAGATTTAATTTTCCTCTGAGAGCTTGTCTTTAAAGCTCACATTAAACATCCAACGTATCATTTTCATATCATATTAACCTTAGAAGCATTTATTAATTAAAATCAGGCTTTTCTGAATCTTGAGGGCCCAAATAATCTCCTGGCTACGCAATGTATTTTGATGCAAAATGACTGACGTTGACTACCAATGAAAAATGAAGACTTCAAAGAAGATTCCTTACCAATGCCATCGTCTCGATACTGATCCTTGGTCGGAATTGAAATGGCATAAGCATTGTTTCGACTGAAGAAGAAAGAGGGTTTTGTTTTAAAAATTCTGTTTACATTGGGGGGGGGGGCATGGGCGCAGCTCCCCATAATGTAAACAAAATGTTCGTGAAATATTAAACGGTTTCTTCTACTTGGTTGATGTTGGCACATTACTTACGGAAAAATGGTTAATTAAACTGCACCTATTAATAACTATACAAGTTCTATAATTGAATACCCCCCTCCAAAAAAAACGAAAAGCATAAAAGTATGTTTTTTGTAAACCGCTTGTGTAAACTTACTGACAGCATTATTAGCATCCTAAACTATGAGATGAAAAAATGAATCTCATAGTAAAAGAGAGTTGTCTCCCTTAGAACATTGACAAATTGTAAAACTGTGCTAAAATATTAGTTTTTTTTTTTTTTAACTTTGTGTGTAATTTCTTAGGGATTTACAAATATATTTTTTAATATAGATGTTTTTTTTTTAATTATTGTAATTTTTTTTTAATTTACAAGTTTATATGTATGAGTTCATATATTTCATTACTTTTTTTTTCTTTTTAGCGGTTTGCGAAAGATTGCTCTGAAGAATTTAAAATTTGGTATTGATGAAATGTACCGGAGTATAGCAATAAGTGCGCAAGTCAAGCAACTACAACGGTTTGTTCCAACGCTGAAATTGGAAGATGTCCAGAGGTGTGTGGATTTTTTTAATTTAAAAAAATTTTAACAAAAAATAATAGTGTGATCAAAGAGGTGTTTTCTATCGTTTGTTCAGAAACCCAATATGAAATCGATGTCATATACAGTGTGCGTGGTTGCAATAAAGCAAAGAATCACAATAACATTTTGTCAATAAAATAAATTAAAAGATTTAATTTGGAAGTAAGATTGTATTAAAACAAATACAACAGTGTTGATTGGAGATGTTCGGTTGAGGAATGTTTATGGAAGAGGTTGAAGGGTCATATATAAACTGTACAATCATCGCAACATATTCAAGCCATGGTGAATGACCGAATGTCAGAAACTGAGTGTTATGTTGTGGCCACGGAGTAGTATGTGTGTTTAGGGCAATAAGATATTCAGAAAAATGTTTTAAAAGAAAATAATGTTGATTAAAATATTAATTGATTAAATATTTAATTAATTAAAATATTTGCTAAATATTTAACTGGGAAATTTTGGCTTAAGAAAAAAATGTTATGAATAGAGGAAAAGCATAAAAAAGCTAGTTTGGAATTTGGTTTAATAAAAATACTGTGGTTTACATGACAAACAAGATTGTCCATTCTGGCTGACCTAAGAGACATGTAAGCTGTGAGAAATCAGAATTAGGATTTAGTCTGTAACAGGAAGTTGATGAGATGAGTTGTGAGTCAGCTAGCCACTGGGTTAGTTAACAGACAGGAGTTGTGTCTGTGGTCCAATGGAAGCATCTATGGACCAACAAAGGAAAATATAAGGGAGAAGGTTAACAGCTGCAAACTCCAAGACGTGGAACATTTGGAAATAAAGATTTGACATTTTGGGTGTTCCATTCAGAAGATGCCTTCATTTTAGCTGCTTGCTGCCAGAGGAGAGGGAGACAATAAATAAGGTAGGTGACTTGTCGGGTGTCAAGCAGAAATGGGTGTTATTCTTCATTGTTAAAGACTCTCCGTTATATATCCCATTTGCTATAATTGTGAATATGTTAAAACACACACATGCACATAAAAAAGACTATTAAATATACACACAACAGATCGACACGTACAAACACCCAAAATACAATGTTCTTATAATTGTAACCACTAGATCAGCATCGATTACAGAAACACGTATTCCTTATATACACCAGACATGCATAGATACAGATATATAAACTCAACCAGTACTTCTCTTCTTAACAAAGGGTGATTAGCACAATTACAGTAATTTATGTTATCAGTATTTGATGAGTGGTCGTTCACTGTGGTCGTTCATAAGCTGTGGTTGTTATTCAGCCATCTTGTATGTGCGTAACGTTAGAGGGTTCAATCGTATGCAGATGAGTTGGATTCAGATTTGTGGAATGGTGATGTAAATGGATGGTAACATTTGTCATGCTAGGGATGTCTCCTCCATCCACAGAGCTAAGATACCGGGGAGTCTTAAGAAATGACTCATTAAAAAAGAAAGTACAGTTGTTGGCTGTAAATGACCCGGAACAATAGAAATGATTTACAATGTGACACAAAGGCAGTTGGAAATGGCTTAGATAGTCTGCTGGGAGCGACAATCATTTTAAGACAAAAGACTGAACATTGGATTTCCAATTTTGAAATCAATATATTTATAAGTTTCGAGTTAGTTTGTGACAGTTTTCAGTTTGCAGGCATTTTCAACTCAAGCCAGATCATGCAGAGCCAAGATGAGCTGATTTCATGATTTCAACCAAACAACTGTAACACCGTCTCTTGTGAAGTTAGGTAAGGAACCCTGATCCTCGAAAACTTCGGAAAACTCGACTCATGTCGTCTGGTACTTCGATAGGCGTCACATTGAATCCTGGTATGCTGAAAACGAATAACAAAACTCACGCAGGCAAGAAAGACAACAGACGCTTGAATTCTATTCTAATTTCACAAAATATATTACAGACTTTTTTACAAATATATGGTTCAGTTCTTAGTAAGTTTTTAAAAGTCACAAATCTCTCTTCTCTGTCGGAGATAGCACTCAGACGGGTCGGAGGAGGGGCGTGCTCGTCACGTTTTCAGGGAACGGCGAGTCTCCACACAATCTGTGCCCCTTGGAATCAAAACGGGAATCTACTTAATCTTTGAGCGGGTTAACATTATATAGTCTGGTGTGTGTTCAGGGCGGAAAATCTCCTAAGCCAATCAAATTACGACACGCAGGTGCAGATTGCAAGTGTGCAGCTCAACTTATAGTCGAGAGTTTTCGAAATCTGGGGCCAAAATCAACATTCAATTCCCATGACCCCAAAAGGTCACATCCCATTATTCAGCCAGCCATAGTCTGAAGGATCTCCTAGGTCAACAAGTACAGTCGATTATTCTAACATTCTCACATTTCCTGTCGTCCACCTCTCAAACAATAATATATCTCCGATTTTCAAACAAAGCAAAATATCTCTATATATTTCAATTCCAATCTTGGGATATCCGCTATCGCCCGGGACCTATGAAAGCAACCTTGGTATAGTTATGCGATCTCCCACAGGTCCCTGGGAGGTCTGATCTCCCAAATGGGGAGCAAACCGTTCCCTTAGGTCAATTAGGTTACACAACAGTGATTGCCTCAACAGAAAAATTATGTCAGATGTGAATGTTAGCATTTAGAGGGACATTTTCCACAACAATATCACACACACACACACACACACCCAGAGTACAACTGATATCAACAGAATGTGTTGGAGTCAGAATTTTCGTGTGTGAGTTTGTAGGGTTCTATTTTTAATACTTGTAAGCCAGTATTCGCTCCTTCAGTAATCGCGAAGACAACACATGCGGATCAGAAGATAAAGAAAAACACAGCATACAAGCATTTGGGTTGGTGATTGTCGAAGGATGAATATGGTCTTACATAATGCTACTAAGACTAAGCTTCTTTCTTTTAACATTTATCTGAGAGTTTATTATTCAATCTCCTCAGCTTAACTTTCACAGACAACATGAATTGAAACAAATACATTGAAGACATTGACAAGACTGTTGCAAGGAAGGTGGGTTCCCTTGGCCATGCTAGAAAATTATTTACCACTTGCCAGTATCCTAACCATATATCTATAAAAGTGAGAATGTGTATGAGAACACTTCTTAACCTATATACTCAACAAATTTTTAATCTACAGAATTGATATTGCGTATATAGGTTATTCAGATATGTGAAAAACTGTTTAATCGGTTTTCATCCAGAAAAAAGGTCTTCGAAAAGGTAAAAGCTGAAAAATTGGTATGTGGGAGTCGTCAGATTTTTATCTGTTTGCTAACTGTTCCACAGTTGTGCATGCATGAATGGTTCACATTACAGATTCCTTATGTTAAGTATAAGTCAGTTTGAAAACACTTTTTGAAGAGCGTGTCATGCTGGCCGAATGGTTATCGTACTTGACTCACTGTCTTTAAGTTTTGGCTTTGATCTCAGATCAAGTATTTTTTTTTTTTTTTTACTTGCAAGAAGTGGACTGTTTAGAAAAAACATAATGCTCAATTATAACTAATTATTTTTTTTCCAACATCCTTCTTTATTATGGAAACATTTTCTCTGAATGTTTCCTATTTCATAACATCTACATCTCTATACAATAATAATAATAATAATAATAATAATAATAATAATAACTAGCGGTACCTGTGAAAATTCCACAGCGGACTTTTTCATATGTTGATGTTGGCAATTTGTGGATGTTCAGTGTAAATGGAGACGCCCGGGTATTATTATAGCTTTTTTGTTAAAACTTCAAAGGTATTTATCTAAGCTAGCAGGGACGCCCGGTTGTAAAATATGCTAAAATATGCTTGTATATATTATTATAGAATCAATTCGATTCTTATAAAGTTGTGATTTCAAAAATTAAAAAATATATCTATATTACTTGGGTGCATCAGCTTGAATTGAAACTGAAACCAAAACTTATGAAGAATGAAAAAAAAAAATATATATATATATATATATATATATATATATATATATATATATATATTGATTTTCTTCAGCTATAATCGAAACCAAAACTTATGAAAAATTATTCATAAAAAATAGATCACTTGAGTGCCATCAACTATAATCGAAATCGAAACAAAAACTTGGAAAATTATTTATTACAAGAAATTGAAGGTCTTAATAATGAAGTGACAATCACTCGAAAGGAAGTAAGGGAGTAAGCGTGACACACAAAAGAACATACACGCTATCGTATTAATATATAGATAATAATAATAATCTCACTTAGATGACTTCATGATGCCTGGTAGTGCACATATATAATCCTAAATAGATGTACTGAAGGACCCAAAAGCTGTCAAAACTCGAGTTTAGAATTTCATGTTGATGGTGCATGTGTGTGTTGCAATGTGTATCCTATTGTAGAAAAATAATTAAATATATATAAGTGTATACTAATGTTTGGAGGAGAGGTATATAAGTGTATATCGATGTTTGGAGGAGAGGTATATAAGTGTATACCGATGTTTGGAGGAGAGGCATATAAGTGTATATCGATGTTTGGAGGAGAGGTATATAAGTGTATACCGATGTTTGGAGGAGAGGTAGCCATAAAAGTGACTTCTTAAAATTAATTTTTTTTTTTTTGTTTAAACTTTCTGTTTTCAGAGGCCCATCTGGTGTACGTGCACAGGCGTTGGACCGCGATGGAAATCTTGTGGATGATTTTATTTTCGACTCTGGTGTAGGCGAGTTGTCGAGTCGTATTCTCCATGTACGCAATGCACCGTCCCCAGCAGCCACGTCGTCGCTATCCATTGCTATAATGATTGCAGACAAAGTTGATAAACTCTTCCAATTATAAAATAAAAAAAAGTTTCATCTTCACATCGGTCCATTCTGTGAGTTATCTCCCCTTATTTCAGGTTCATGTTTCAGTCGGTTATTGAAATGAAGCTTGCATTTAAAAGAAGACAACTACAATTTATTATTTGGATTATTCGGACTACTTTTCTCATTTTGAGGGTTATTCTCACAATGTTTCGACGAATGTAACCTCCGACCTTCTTCAGGTGTATATTATCAAACTCAGAGAATCTGCGCAGAATTTTGAACAGAACTCTTAATTTTATCCATGGTGTAGCATGCTCTCCTTCCATCTAAGTAGAAGTCTTAAGTAATTCACAATTTTATTGTTTATTATTGCCTACACTGAGGATTGAACCTTCAATCTTCAGGAGAGAGTTACTTAGAACTTTAGTTTGCTTACTAGTTTACTTGGTAATTCACGGACAATTCTAGTATAACTTTTAGGAGCTTTAAACCAATTCTTGTTTTTAGATGTGTAGTCTCACTACTTATCTATCTATCTATCTATACATACATATATATATATATATATATATATATTTAATGGTCACCTTATCTATTATAATTAAATTCTGTACAGATTCCTCTATCTCAATAAGATACATCTGAAGAAGGTTGGAGGTCACATTGACCATTGCAATAACACTAAAGATGAGAACAATAGTCTGAAGAATCCAGATAATACAAATCATCAATCCTCATCTCAAAAATTCAGAAATAAATTTAGGAAAAAAAAAAAAAAAGATTGTTTTTGGTCGACTGCTGAAAGTATTTGAATGACTAATTCTCATATTCAAATTACATTCGGTCTAAATTCTAACTAATGACTAAATATTTAACTATTTCAAATATCTAACATGAAAAAATCAAGTATTCATTCTTTGCACATTACGTCACCTGTTGGGTCGGTCTGTGTCACTTAAAAAAACTATCACTAAATATTGATTGAGATTGTCGGACTGACTTCCTCATCTTGGTTGTTATACTCACGTTCTGGCCGTTTTGCCCTCCGGCCTTCATTAGACAATTACTATCACTAAATATATTCTGTTATAAGGCTAAAGATAAATAGAAGTTGTAGCTGTCACTTCAGGAAGATTTTTTTTCACAAAAATCTATAACAGGAAAAAAAGAAATAGAAAGATTTAGAAAAAAAAAAACTTTCCAGGCACTTCAAGAGAAAAAGAACATTTAGTGAAAATTGAGTTTTGCTAAATTGGCCAAAGATTTTCAGTTTTTTAGAAAATATTTACCTCCCTATTGTTACAATTTGAACTGTTTTTTTTTTAATTTTAAATTTATTATTATTAATTATTTTTTTATTCAGTTTTCACTAATTGTCTTCGAAAATTATTTTCATTAATAATTAATTTTTTACCTTATAGTTTTACGTAATTTCTGGATATTTTCATTACTATGACATGACAATTAAGTAGATACCATTGGTTTTACTTGAAATTCAATATTTCAAATTTTGCTTTTATAATGAAGCAGAATCGAAAATTCAAATAAAATGTCAGTTAAACGTGAAAATTTAATATCTTATACAGCACAACATATCCTATTAAAAAAAAAATATATAAATCGCTGGTTGTTGTCCAGAATTTAAGCCATTTAAAAAAAAAAACATAACAAAAATACATAAATATATGTATGATGTAGATATCTGTCATAAAACGAAAATGTCATATTCCAAAAATCTTATAAATTGATCAAGTAGTTTTTTGTTTTTTTTAACGAAAATAATGTTTTTACGGTTTTCAGTGATTTTAATAAATCATAGCCATTACAAGACTGATTTTGATCTTGGTAGTTGGATTTGAGTTGTCTCCCTTTATTTATTAAAGATGGGGAGACACAAGGCCTTTGATAGAGTATGGCATTCGACAAGGTATGGCATAAGGGTCTACTTCACAAGATTTCCAGCTACGGTATAACTGGAAATGTTTTCTCAATCATTAAATCATTTCTCTCTGATAGGCTCATAAGAGTAGTGGTAGATGGACAAAAATCGGAGGCCTGCAATATAAATGCTGGGGTCCCTCAGGGGTCAATCCTGGGCCCAACTCTCTTCCTGATCTACATCAATGACCTCCCTAAACACATACTTAAATCATTCGTTGACATCTATGCTGATGACACAACCATCTACAGCAACACATCAAAGGCTGTAAATGACAAAGTTCTCTCTGATTCTCTCTCCTCTGATCGCGAGCGCGTGGTTCAGTGGGGGAAGATGTGGCTAGTTACCTTTAATGCATCCAAAACCAAACTCCTATCCTTACATCATCAACGCTCTGATCCCCATCTGGCATCAATTGTGATGGATGGCTCTCGTCTGGGTGAGGCCCCGTGTTTTGACAAGCTTCTGGGCTTGACCTTTACTCCTGATCTGAAATGGAACACGTACATCAAGTCTGTTGCCAAGGTCGCTGGAAAGATGGTGGGATCCTTCTACCGCTCCAGAAGATATCTCACTACTGATGCAATTCTCTATCTATATAAAAGCCAAGTACGTCCAAGGATGGAATACTGTTGCCATATCTGGGCAGGAGCTGCAAAAAACAGCCTATCCTGCCTTGACAGAGTACAAAATAGACTTCGTGGCTTAGTCGGGGATGCCCTTTTCTCTACCCTGCAACCCCTCTCTCACAGAAGAGACGTTGCAAGCCTATCCTTGTTTTATCGTTATTTTCATGGCAGGTGCTCATCTGAACTCCAATCCCTGGTCCCCCCTCGCCAATCTTTCACGAAAAACACCCGTCTAGCTGAATCCACTGTGAAAAATTTCCCCCACTCTATATCTGTGCCTAAATCAAAACGCGGATTCCATGAACAAAGCTTCTTTCTTAGAACTGCACGCCTGTGGAACTCTGTTCCGTCTGCCTGCTTCCCTCCGGACTACAACTTGGATGTCTTCAAGTCTAATGTTAACAAATTCCTAATGAACCGCCCCCTTAAGTAAACACTCCATCAAATCTCCACACTAACGTAATGTACTTGCAATAACCCTTATCCCTGAGTGGCTTCCGGGCCTTGATAAGTAAGTGGTGATCACTGTGTAAAAAAAAAAAAAAAAAAATGGCATAAAGGTTTATTTCACAAGATCTCCAGCTACGGTATAGCTGGAAATGTCTTCTCAATTATTAAATCATTTCTCTCTGATAGGTTCATAAGAGTAGTGGTTGATGAGCAGAAATCAGAAGCTCTCAGTATTAATGCTGGAGTCCCTCAGAGGTTCATCCTGGGGCCAACTCTCTTCCTGATCTACATTAATGATCTTCCAAATCACATCCTCACATCATTCATAGACATTTATGCTGATGACACGACCATCTATGGTAGCACATCTAAGACCGTAAACGACCAAGTTCTCTCCGATCCTTTCTACTCTGATCTTGAGCAAGTGGTAGAATGGGGAAAGGAGTGGCTGGTTACTTTTAATGCATCTAAAACCAAGCTTTTATCTTTACATTATAAACGCTCTGATCCCCATCTAGCATCAATTGAAATGAATGGCTTTTGTCTTGGGGAGGCCTCATGTTTTGACAAGCTTCTGGGCTTGACCTTTACTCCTGATCTTAAATGGAACACATACATTAAATCCATTGCCAAGGCCGCTGGAAAAATGGTGGGATCCTTCTATCGATCCAGTAGATATCTCACTGCTGATGCAATTCTCTATCTATATAAGAGCCAGGTACATCCAAGGATGGAGTACTGTTGCCACATTTGGGCAACAGCTGCTAGAAAGGACTTATCCTGCCTTGATAGAGTTAAAAATAAACTTTGTAGTCTCGTAGGGGATGTCCTTTTCTCTTCCCTGCAACCTCTTTCTCACAGAAAAGATGTTGCAAGTTTGTCTCTGTTTTATCGTTATTTTCATAGCAAGTGCTTGGCTGGGCTCCAATCTATGATCCTCCCTCGCCAAGAAACAACTGTCTAGCAGAAAACACTATCACTAATTTTCCCCACTCTTTATCTGTGCCTAAGCCTAAACATAGATTCCATGAGCAAAGCTTCTTTCTTAGAACTGCACGCCTATAGAATTGGTTTCTGTTTTCGTGCTTTCCAGCTGACTACAATATGGTTGTATTCAAGTCTAACATAAACAAGTTTTTGATGAGCCGTTCCATATAAGTTAACAAATTTACCGAATTTCCATTACTAACGATTACTATATTGTCCAATTTTTACTGTACACTCTTTAACCTTTATCCTCGAGTGGCCTCTTGGCCTTGATAAGTGGTGATGCCTTTGTAAAAAAATTTTTTTTTTAAATACTCGCAGCCTCATAAAATTTTATTTTCTTAATCAAAAAAAAAAACTACTTGACCAAATTATGTGATTTTTGGAATATGGCATTTTTGTTCTGTGACAGATACAAATATAATAAAGATATTTCTGTATTTTTATTATTTTAATTAGGTTGTACTCTGGACAAGAACCAGATCTTTAGTTAATAGTTATTTGTCATCAATGAAATGGATTAGTATTTACAATTTGATAATGCTTGATTTAAATCTAAATAAATTAATACACTTAGAAATTTAATTAAGATTTTTGAAAATTGTATCACCGAATTATGAAGCAAGTCCAATAAGGCATGCAGGAATCTGAAATCACAACAGATTTATTAAGAGGTGATAGCAAAGGCAGAGTGTAACATTCCATATTTAGATACCAAGAGGTCCCACAGCAATTACCATCCCGCAAGAGATTTGCCACTATCACAGGCCTTGAGCGAACAACACCAGCATTTTTTTTTTACACAGTGATCAGCACTTATCAAGGCCCGTAAGCCACTCAGGGATAAGGGTTATTGCAAGTACATTACGTTAGTGTGGAGATTTGATGAAGTGTTTACTTAAGGGGGTGGTTCATTAGGAATTTGTTAACATTGGACTTGAAGACATCCAAGTTGTAGTCCGGTGGGAAGCAGGCAGACGGAACAGAGTTCCACAGGCGTGCAGTTCTAAGAAAGAAGCTATGTTCATGGAATCCACGTTTTGATTTAGGCACAGATAAAGAGTGGGAGAAATTTTTCACAGTGGATTCGGCTAGACGGGTGTTTTTCATGAAAGATTGGCGAGGGGGGACCAGAGATTGGAGTTCAGACGAGCACCTGCCATGGAAATAACGATAAAACAAGGATAGGCTCGCAACGTCTCTTCTGTGGGAGTGAGGTTGCAGGGTAGAGAAAAGGGCATCCCCTACTAAGCCACGAAGTCTATTTTGTACTCTGTCAAGGCAGGATAGGCTGTTTTTTGCAGCTCCTGCCCAGATATGGCAACAGTATTCCATCCTTGGACGTACTTGGCTTTTATATAGAAGCATCTGATGATAGAATGAGTCAGATAATGACAACAAAGCTCTTTCGGCACTGAATGAGTAACACTCAACTGAGGATGAAAACATGAAACAACCTATACAAAGTAGATGACATTCAGTGTTCATATGGAGTGAAACGCTATGCTGGTGATCTGGACCAGGTTATTTGAAAAAGAATTATTTGCCTTACATTGAAAACAAATGATTTAATCTACGCGTCTTTCATTTTCTTCTCATACTGAATATGAAATACAAGTTTGGGAGATAAGAATTTGTATTTATGGTAAGCTACCTGAAGTTTTTAAACAGTTGTAAACAACATGACTCGCTTTGAGTATAAATTTTTATAAAATGATATAAATTTTGTAAAAAAAAAAAACATACAAAAATTTTATTTTTCTCAATGATCTTCATACTATTAATAACCACATTTTTTATTTTGCATCTGCTTTTATGTTTGTCTATTAATAATGTTTTTTCAAAACGTTGTCGGAATCAATGTACATTCAATAGGTTTCAATCCATGTTTATTATTATTAAATTGTTACACACGGCAACTATTTTTAACTTGATTAGATAATTTGTTGAAAAATATATTACTATACTACGTCACCATCTGTTGGGTCTGCGTTTGTTGTATCTATATAAACTTCTAAAGCTTTGTAGTGTTGTTTGTTTGCTTGTCCTGTATACACTGCTAACTTCGCTACATGGTGATGACATCCATTAAAACAAAGAGGAGGATAACCGTGCACAGTGAACGGCATCACTAATAACTCAGTGGATGAAAATTCCACAGTTGTATATTGCTACCTGTAACAGAGTGCAGATGACAGCAGCAGCTGTGTACAAATGACCAAGCCGTGTGCAAGATGATGTCACAGCAAGGAAGAAGGAGAGAAAATGATTATTAAAAAACGTGACCAAGAAGGATAGAGATAGACATGTTACACACGTGGGCTGAGAGCAACAGGAAAAGATATGTCCTAAACATGGCTGGATAAAGAGTACCAGTCTTGTCAAGCACATTGAAGTACGAGAAGACTTTCGAACAAGAGACAAGACGTTATTCTGGAAAGTACCTGTAAATAAATGTCTGTTGTTTCATTGAAAGAAAAAAAAAAAGCGAGTCAAATTCTTTCCTTGTATTTGTTTCGTTGTGACTGCCATCAAGGACAACCTGGATTTTTCTCTTATCTAAGAAGGATTTAATTATGCTAAGTATTTTTCCAGTGATACTGTATGATCTGATTTTCCTGAGAAGACCTTCATGCCATACCCTGTCAAAAGCCTTAGATATATCAAGAGCTTCCGCTCTACCCTCCCCCGCTTTGTTCAGTGAATGGTATATACGTTCAGAGATTACAGTTAGGATGACTGCTGCAGAATGCGCTTGCCTAAATCCATATTGTTGGTCAGTGAGAAGTTTAGCATCTATGTGATGGACTAGAGCTTGGTTAATTATGGTCTCAAATATTTTGGCAAAAAGTGGGAGGAGACTAACGTTTTTTGGTGGTTTCAGTAAATTCTCTCTTAGCTGTCACTTAACAGGCAAAAGAAAATGAGAAACTACAAAACTGAGAGTGGAGATTGCAAAAAGTTCCAGGTCGGCATTTTTTTTTCTTTTTTAACAAAAACATTTCTGTCTAGTCTGGTGCATTTCTCCTTCATCCGACCACATGCTGGCAACAGCCAACCCATTCTTACCCTCGACTTTATACGTCCATTTTCTTCAGCACGCACTTTGCTTCTCCGACCATGGCTAATTTGCTGCATTTTTGTCTCCTTCTTTCCTTTTTGTTCTCATGCATACTTCATAATTTGTGTATGCGCTTTTTTCGGTTACTGCTAATCTCTGCGTAAGCCAGTCATCCTTCACTGCTGCTGATTTTTTCCCACGTGTTCATATGCACTATGTTACACAACACCACCGAACTTCAGAAGTTGTTTCTGCTTGGCAAAGCAAACATCTTATGCCAGGTACTTTCTATTTGATTAACCTTTTGAATATGCTCACTAGCTATGATGTAATTAATATTTCAGATATTTATTATTTTTACAATAATAATAATACAGAACATTAATAATATAATAACATATAACACAATATTATTAATAATAATAATAATATAGCACAAAAGATATGACTCATGATTTTTTTTTAGTTATGCAAGAAGAATTTCTTAAAAGATATGTCACAGTTTAAATAGTTTAAGAACAAAAAATGTGGTAGATTTAGTTTTTGAAATTTTTCTTGCCAATAAATTTTCAATGTTCAAAAAGATATTAAAAAAAATATTTTGTAACCACATTTGAAGATCTCAATAAAATGGATGTGCATAGATGTGAAGATATTTTTTGAGTACATCAAACAGCAAATATTTTCTGCTTTTCAGATAATTGCCAACAAATGCTGCAAAACATTTTTCAAAGACCAAAAGAATAAAAAAGAAAGTGGAAGACAAAATCAGTCCATAAAAGTCCGACGGCAGAATTTAAAATCCAACTTCCCAATCAATCGTCTGGGGAACTTGATATTCTTGATAACATATGAGTTGGTCTCCACGTCGAAATTCTACATCCAAATCGTTTAAGGAGATGCCGCATTCAAAATCAGTTTTGATAACATCGACTTCATTTTTAAAATGCTTCATTGACGACAAACCACCTGAAAATAAAATTTGTTGTAAAAAATAATTTTAATTTCTCATCACAAATTATTAAATTCACTAGTGCACATCTTCATTAACATCCTCCCTTAAAAATGATGGCAGAACAAAAAATTATTCTTCACCCGTGTTCACACTAATCTATATATATAAAAGCTAAAATGTTTGTTTGATTCAACGTCTCTATCAACTGCGCCACGCATTGAATCTCTACAGTTCCAGATGAACATTGTCTGAAGATAGCGGTTTCAATCCCACCCAAAGCGTGCCAGAGGTTAATTGGCCAAAATGTGGTGAGACGACAACAACTACGGATGGCAGTGATGGCTGAGAATGCAGTTAGGAGATTCGAAGTTCCTATCCGTTGCGGTTACCACCTGACGAAGGCCAGAGAAATTAGTTGGCCGAAACGTTGTGAATAAACAAACCAATAAAAGATGAAAAACAACAACTAATAAAAATGAGACTAGTAGTCCAAAATAAAAATAAATTAATATATATAATGCTCATCTCAAAAAATGAATTCCAATTAAGGAATAATATATAAAACTCGAGTCGTTGAAATAACAGATGAACCAAACAAGAGACAGAGAAAAATCTCTTTCATCAAAAACTGATAAAGATAGATGTTTCTGAATTATATTTGACCAAAAAGCATTTATGTCTAAAGATAAAAACAAACATTACTATAAAAACATTAAAAGGGAAATAACTAGAAAACAGAATTATTCCCCTTACACTATCGATTATAAACAGCTTATGAGACATTTGATTTTCTTTACTATTTTTGATTTTGTTTCTCCTTTTCTTTGTTAATAAAAATTTGTTTTTCTTTTCAAATTATCTTTTTTTTACTCTTTTATTCTTCATTATATGTTTGCGATGTTCCATTACCCCTAGACTAGGGACAAATCCGTAACACTGGTAAGATGATGCAAAAATGTACTTCATTTATTGGTTGCAAGTTTAGCAGAGTCAGATTACATAAAAGAAACGGCATTGCACAATGAAACCGAAACAGGAAAAAACAAAATGGACTCACCGTCATAAATCACATCTTCTCCTCGCAAAAGTTTAAAGTTGAGTTTTTTACGTAAGCTTCCTTTCGTGCATCGACAACCAGCAACAGGGATTTTCTTTTTATTCACCGTCACGTGGAAGATTTCCAGGACATTCGCTTCACCTGAAGTCAAAAACAAACAATTGTCCAAAAACCAATTAAACTAAAGACACAAAAACCAATTAAACTAAAGACACAAAAACCAATTAAACTAAAGACACAAAAACCAATTAAACTATAATTACAAGACAAACTCGTTTATTCTACTTTGATTTCATTCTGTTTCATATTAGGATTCCAGTTAAGTTATAAGTCAACAGTGCTTGTTAAGTTATAGTCGACACATCAAATATTTTAAATATATCATTTTAAGCAAAAACATTATGTACTTAATTGTCATGTTGAAAATAGTAAACTATCCATAAATTATAAAAATTCATTGCGTAGAACAACTGCTATTGTGTTTTTGGACAACAAATATTGCAGCCATGACACAACTAAAATATTCGTTTCAGAGTTTATGTCCCTACTGCCTACTTTATAACGTTTTAAAAAAAAAAATGCGATTTTATCAAATTTTTCCCTAAAAATTACCTTTAAAATAATTTTCTACTCAATTATTTTTCATAATTTTTAGATATATTACTATTTTCAGCATGACAAGTATGCAATATTGTTTTTGTTTAAAACGACATATTTAAAAAATTGATCCGTTGACTATATCTTAACAAACACCAGGATCCCTATGCCAGCAGCGATTAGGTCAGCTAGTATGAATTTCTAATTCCCATACTGATTTTTTCGATTTCCAATTAATTGTTCCAACATCTATGTATAAAGACGTTTATTTTGTTGTTGAAAATGTTACTATACAAAAATTCATAAACTCTGACTTACCAGTGAAGACGTTCTTCTTGCATAACTAAAAATATTACATCAATATTACTATTATTATAACTAGGGTCGTTTCAAAAGTAAGGCTTCCTATTTTTTTTAACTCAAAAAATAAATCATTGAAGAGCTACGAACATGGAAGTAGCACCATTAAAACGAGCAACCTTTTGTGCTCTACTATTTTTTTTTCTAGTCAACACCATTCTTAATGCACTTTTGTTGCAATGAATGATGCCTTGGTTGAAAATGTTTAGAGCGTGCTTTGTCGCTCACATCTCCGTCAACACTCTGAAATCGACGAACTCATCTCCTAACTGTGCTGACATCAACTGCATCAGTTTTGTAAATGCTCAACAGATGCTGATGAATGTTGTTTTTTTTACTGGATGGAAAAATTCAATGACACATCTCTGCTTCTAACGCACGTCTATTGTAGTTGCAAAAGCGGCACTGTGCCTTGTTTGGGGTGAAAATGTAAATAAAAAAGAAGTTTCATCTTTCTGTTGTAGATTTTTTTTTTTTTTTTTTTTTACAGTGGTGATTCCTTTGTACAAAAAAAAAATATCTGCAATTTTAATTGCATTTTCACCTCAAACAAAGCACAGTGCCACTTTGATGTAGGGGACTACTATCAGGGACATTTGCAGGGATACTATGTAGGGAGTTGAGCAGCAAGATGTCTGTTTACATTGGGAGTAACAGTCATTTTAAGACAAAAGACTGAACATTGGATTTCCACTTTTGAAATCAATATATTTAGAAGTTTTCACTTTGATGTAGGAGGTTACTAGCTGGGACATAATTTGCAGGAGGTTACTAGCTGGGACATAATTTGCAGGGATACTATGTAGGGAGTTGAGCAGCAAGATGTCTATTCACATTATACTTGAACTTCTGCATTTCAGTACAGTTGGGGAAGCAGGAACCAGGAAGGGAATTCCAAAGTTTAGCAGTCCTAGGGAAGAAACTATTAGAGTAGAAGGCTTTCTTATATCCAAGGATCTCTACTGTGTAAGGGTGGAAGTTTGCTGCTTGTCGGGGGTATTTACGTCAAGGGGATACAAGGGCTTGTAGTTCATCAGAACATCCACCATTAGAATACTTGTAAAACAGGCAAAAGGATGCAACATTTCGTCGATGGGACAGAGGTTCAAGCTTAGATGACAGTTCAGGACCTATCAGGTTTGCGACTCTCTTTTAAACCCTGTCCAGGAATGAGAGATTAATAGCAGATACACCAGCCCAAATATGACAGCAATGTTCAATACATGGGCGAATGGTGGTCTTGTAGAGGTACAGGATATTTTCAGATGTAAGTAACTTTCTAGCATGGTAGAGAGAGCCCACCTTCTTTGCAGCAGCCTTGGCAATACTCTCAATGTATCTGTTTCAATTCATGTTCCCTGTGAATGTTAGGCTGAGGAGTTAGAATGAAATACTTTCAAGTAATGAATCTTTAGCCGTGGTTATTAGTGGAAATTGTTGAAAAGGTTTCTTGTAACTATTAAAGGAAACAAGCTTAGCCTTATTAACAATGAACGTTACCATCCATTTTAGACCCATTCCGCTAGAGATTGGAGGTCAGTAGCGCTATCACCTTGGATATGTGTTCGTTCATTTTCCCCCGTTATAGAGCATGGTGTCATCAGCGAATATACTCATCTCAGAGACTATTTTATCAGGGAGGTCATTTATGAATATCAAGAATTATAAAGGTCCAAGGATCGACCCCTGCATTTATATCATATTGTTTAGATGTATGACCATCAAGGACAACCTGGATTCTTCTCTTATTTAAGACTAGCGGGGGTACCCGGTGTTGTCCGGGTGTTTAGAGGTGTGTGTGTAAATCAAAACAAATTGGAACATAAAGAATAAGCAAAGTAAAATAAATAAATATTATATAAAAAAACAATGCTAAAACTTCTTTAAAAAATCGTGAAAAAAAACCAAAAAAAAACGAACGTGATGGAAAAAATACAAAAAAAACACGAATGTGATGCAAACGAACGATATTAAAACTTTTTTTTTAAAAATCGGAAAAAAAAAAAAAAAACTGAACGTGATGAAAAAAAAAATAAAACCGAACGTGATGCAAATCTTTTTTTAAAAATCGTAAAAACAAAATACAAGAAAACAGTGAACATGAAAAATGGCATAAATAATCCTGTTTCAATATCAAAACTTTCAAAATCAGAAAAGAAAAGAAATATTACAACACCGTTCAAACTTGCAACCTTAAGATAATGACGCCAGTCCTTTACCCACTGAGCTAAAAGCGCGTCAGCAAAATTGGGTCGGCTTTTAGAAACTTTAAACTAATTCAAGAAAGAACCTTTTTTGCGCGTGCATATACAGCCATCTTGTTATGAAGGAACGATTTTTGCTACCCCTCCTTATAGAAAGGTGTCCGATTGAGGGTGAAGAAATTAATGTTTTTAACCAATTTTTCGATATTTGTCGTCCAAAGGTTTGAGCTTGAAAATGATACCTATCTGGTGAAAATCCCTTGGTTCTGTCGAAAGTTTTTGTGAGACATACAAACACACACACTTTGCCTTTTATATATATAGAAGGATTTAAGTATTCGTCCAGTAATACCATAGGATCTGATTTTCATTAGAAGACCATCGTTCCATACCCTGTCAAAAGCCTTAAATATATCTAGGGCTACTGCCCTCCCCTCCCTTATCCAGTGCATGGTATATACTTCAGAGCTTACAGTTAGAATATCTGCAGTAGAACGGACTTGCCTCGATTCATATTGATGGTCGAACAGAAGTTTAGCAACTGTAAGGTGGTGGACTAGAGCTTGATTAATTATGGACTCAAATATTTTTGCGAAAAGAGGGAGGAGGCTAATGAGGCAATAATTTAATGGGTCAGTTCTTTTGCCAGAATTTTTGTAAACTGATACCACAGTTTTCTAGCAGTCAGAAAAGCAAGATTCGTTAAGGCATTTGTTGTAAAGTTTGGAGAGAATTAGAGCAACCTCAGCGGAGTATTTTTTTAATAGTACAGTCAGGATGAGATCAGGTTCACATGCTTTTAAGGTGTCTAAGTTTTTTATGATATGTACTTGAGAAGGGGTGATTTTTAGATCATCTAGTGTGGTTTCTCTCTGCAAAGAAAAATCAGGGAGTGAGTGGTTTGATGGGTCCAAAGTATAGTTTCAGGCAAACTGACGGGCAAGCATGTTAGCTTTCTCGGTTGCAATCCTCAGGAACTGTTGTCAGAAATAGATCCAGAAGTGAGGTTTCCTGGTCTTGACGATCTGGGGGATGGGTCAGGAATGTTACTGTCTGTATCAAGGAATGGGATATAGAAAAGTTATGGATGATGTTACCAGCTGTGTCAGTGTAGTTAGAGAAGCCAAACCAATTATTGTGGTGGGTGTTAAAGTCACCAAATACATGTATTTAGGCACTAGCGTCAAAGGAAAGTGCTACATCTATGCTCAGAGACATGATTGATTAGAGTACAGACCTGAGTTGATCAAGAGTGATAAAGAAAATATAAAATATAGGTTGCTAATGTTAAAGACGTTAGAGGGGATGGAGTAGTGCAAGTTAGTTTCACTTAGTGCTAAAATATCCGGGGAGTTTGCTAGGAGAAATGATTCTACGTCATCTAAGTTAGTTCGAAGTCCACGAATATTTGTAAATGCGAGCGTCAAGGGAGTAAGTGAATCATTGTTAAGTTTCAGGTTATTAATGCATAAATAGGAGGTAAGGCTTGGTAGGATGGTATCATAATGAACGAATATATCCAACAAAGTCCAAAAGGCAGAGGTAATAACTGGAGGAAGGTATGACAACAGTGCTAATACTATACTGTCCCTGAACTAAGCATTGCAAGATGGTAGATTAGTTTGAAATATTATAAGATACTAGACTACCTGTGACCCGTTGGTTCAGTATGTTATATTAGCTATGGAATTAATGTATGAGCGTGACACTCAAAGTATATTAAAATGAAAAAAGAATATAGATAGATTTCTATGAGTCGTTCTTTTTATAATTGTTTATTTTTGAAAAAAAAAAAAAACTTACACCCATTGAATTACAAGTGGTTTGCCATACTTATAGGTAAATGTGCACTGAACAGATACCATAATACTTAAAGTTAAATTCAAATTTTGATATATCTTTTAATTTAAACATGAAAAAAAAAACAATTGGGACACTGAAAACGTACACAGTAAAACAATACGTTTTATTGTCGCATTGATTATTTATTTGTAATGCAATTAAAAAAAAAACATTTTTGGGGTTATTTATTTATGTTGGTAGTGCAGAAGAAAAAGTAGATTTATTTGTAAGAAAATTGCATTAAAATAACTTAAGCGTAATACAGAAATGAACGAGGTAAAAAAAAAAAAAGCAGAAAGTATTAACAATTGTTTATTTAGATAATTTAAATACAAAAAAAAAATTAGGATGCTGAAAACGTACACAGTAAAACAATATTTTATTGTAGCATTAATTATTTATTTGTAATGCAAATTAAAAAAAACATTTTCGGGGTTATTTATGTTGGTAGTGTAGAAGAAAATGTATGAACGTTTTTAAGAAAGGTGTATTAAAAAATGGAGAATAAATTTAAAAAAAAAGAAGGCGGTAGAGAAATCACAGTTGTAAATTGTTCTTGTTGTCAATGGGTTAAAGTTGATTTATTTGTAAGAAAATTGCGACAGTATAGTTGTAATACAGAATAGTTGCAAAACATCCCCACCCTTCCCATATTAAATAATAATTTTTAAATAATAACGTTGATATTTCAGTGCGCAGGTCAAATTCTGCAAAAGTAGCAATTTATGTTTATTTGTTCACGCTGTTATGGGTTTATGTTTATGTACGCATGCGCAACCGGAAGTCGTAAACCGAATGTTGAGTTACAACACCCGTTACAAGGTTATTTGAGTTTTATAATTATATAGATTATTATGTAGATTATGATGATGATGATGATGATTGAGATGATGATGATGATGATGATGATGGTGACAATGATGATGGTAATAATAATGATGATGATGTTACTTGTTTTAAGTTAAATCTTTGTAAAAAAAACTGAAAAAAATGATTTTACCAATAATTTCTTCTTTTGTTAAGTCAGGAAGTTTTCCACTTAGGTGATCCTTCAACCGATCAAAAAGTTTGTAGATGACGTTGTGGGTCTCGACCGGTACTTTATAAGACCTTGCCAATTTGGCTACTGATTCGGGCATCTTCACATGGAAACCAAATACAATGCCTATAAAATATTTAAAAAAATAAAAATTTAAAAAAATAAAAATAAAATAAAGTTTTTTAAAAAATAATATATGTAAATCTCACAATTGCCTCCTGTAAGTAAAAAACCCTGTTTAATGTTGGATACATAAGGAGAGATATAATAATATAGTTACAATTTTTTTTATTTACTTGGTCGGACCAAGACAATCACCTAAAAATAAAAATTAGCAAGGGGAATAACTCATTTTGAATTGAAGAATATGATATAATGTACGTTAAGTTTAAAAATGTGCAAAAAAAAATTATGATTTTAAATTATTTCAGTACATTCCTGAAAATGCTCAGTAGGTACAAATAGTATATCGTCATTACTGGGAAGTAATAAAAAACTATATAACATCAACCATCGTCTTGAAGTTGAAATGCATTCGTCCACAGGTTCCAGCTTCCATCCAAGAACAGAAGAAATTCCCAGGTGGACAGAAAGATCAACGACGCAGCTGAAAAGTTGATGAGATATGTTGAAATACATGTATGTGTTTATGACACATGCAAGCAACATACTTAGACGATCACAAAATGTAAATAGACGGTAAGACTAACCAATGGTTCAAATACTAGAGAACCCCAAAATAGACATTTAGTAACACAACACACAATCACACGATGTGTTTATGAACCTCCTCCATAATATAACAATAGTATTTATTCATATTTTAATTTAGCATGTCTTACACGTGTCCAAAAAGTCACTGAAGGGTTGAAAATCTTTGTCTTTTTACCATTAACGATTATTTTTTTCTCTATTTCATATATTTTACAAATAATATTTTGGAAATTAATCATGGATAAGTATAATGATAATATTTTGGAAATTAATCATGGATAAATATAGCATTGAACAACGTACACAAGTTGCGAAATTGTTTTGCCAAAATCAGGCAATGCTTTGGTGGCAACATTATCTCCCGCTATGGCAATGTCAAATGGCCACCACGTTCCTCAGACTT
The DNA here is from genome assembly GCF_053919585.1 of Euprymna scolopes. Classification (NCBI taxonomy): domain Eukaryota; kingdom Metazoa; phylum Mollusca; class Cephalopoda; order Sepiida; family Sepiolidae; genus Euprymna; species Euprymna scolopes. The sequence goes on from NC_136517.1 coordinate 4,471,748, forward strand.
GACTAGCCCCAACATTTTCTTGTAAGGGATATCTTAAAGAAAGAGTCTTCGTTAACAAACCCCAAACCCTGCAAGAATTGAAGGAAACATAGGGAACAAAATAAGGGAGTTAAATCGCAATCCAGAGATTCTTCAATCTGTCATGAATGTTTTGGAAAGAGCACAAATATGCAAAGTTGAAAATGGGCAAGATTTAAAAAACATTTTTCATAAAGATTTTTAAAATTTTGCATTTTTTTTTTTTTAAATTTCCTAGTGTCTTAGTCAGATTGTGTTAAAATTACAGAAAGATATCATAAAAAAATAAAGAATCTATTTAAGTTCAAAATCCTTCAATGACTTTTGGACACCCTGTACAATTAGCTAGCTGCTCGGTGTCGCTCAGTCATACAATACGCTTAAACATGATATTTTAATTTATACAGATTGCATATAAATTGTTATAGAATCAATACTATTGATTGTTATATATTACAAGGAATAATTTGCAAAGTGAACTAATTCGCAAAAAAAAAAAAAAATAATGATAATGTCGTCCATCAAATTCCGTCTATGTTTGTTTACAATATCACATTAATAAGAAAAAATTTAAATAAAATGGTGAGGTACACCCGGGTTTGAACAGGGGATAATTCCATCTAAAATCAAATGCTCCACCACTGAGCTATATCTCCAGATGACAATAATTCTGGGTTTTTTTTAAGAAGAAATGATTTGCTGAAATTTTATTATCTCCTTTGGCCGGTGTAATGTAAAAAATTCCCCTGTAAAAATTCTTTTTATCTATAAGAGAGAAAAACTATTTTTAAGATTGGATTTTTTTGATTTTCGATATTTATTGGATGAATTTCTGTACAAAACATATCTAAGAACACTGCCAGATATATAAATTAGCTTTGTGTGAAATTTTCAAAAGATTGGCTCAGCTGTTTCAGAACCTAGGAGGAAGAATTCACACACACACACAAAGTGACTTTTATATAATAGTAGAAATATTTGATTATATATATATATATATATATATATATATATATACACGTGTATGTGTGTGTATATTTGTAATAGTTTGCCTTCCTAGGTTGTGCAAATTGTCTTCAATTGTGCAACTGAATTAAATATTTTCTCGCCTGAAATGAGGTTCTTAATGTTTGCGTCTATGAATTTTACGAAAATGAGCAATCCAAACGTAGATTCCATGAGCAAAGCTTCTTTCTTAGAACTGCACGCCAGTGGAACTCTCTGCCGCTTGCCTGTTTCCCACCTGACTACAACTTGGACGTCTTCAAGTCCAACATAAACAAACTCCTGACAAACCGCCCCCTTAAGTAAGACACTATCAAAACCCCCAATATGATTACTACAATATTATCTCATTGATTACTGTACACGCAATAACCCTTATCCCTGAGTGGCCTTCGGGCCTTGATAAGTGGTGACCACCATGTAAAAATGAATAATAAAAAATTTATAATGAATAATAAAAAAATTGATAATGAATAATAAAACAAAATTGATAATGAATAATAAAAAAAATTTATAATGAATAAAAAAAATTTTATAATGAATAATAAAAAAAATTTATAATGAATAATAAAAAAAATTTATAATGAATAAAAAAAATTTTATAATGAATAATAAAAAAAATTTATAATGAATAATAAAAAAAATTTATAATGAATAAAAAAAATTTATAATGAATAATAAAAAAAAAGAAAATGATACATTAAATAAATGATAGACCTTGAAAAGCTGCGGCAGTCTCGATATCGTTGACCGTGATGTTCCCAACCCCAAAGTGCAAAATATCCAGACGGCATTTCTCAGATTTGTATGTGTCTAGGGTATCCATAATGGCCTCCAATGATCCATCAACATCACCTGGGGGGAAAAAAAGAAGACAAAAGAAAAGAGTTTTAATAAATGCAGCTGGGAAATAGAAAGGGAGCTTTATAAGCAGATTCTTCAGAAAGAGTAAAGGTTTTTTTTTTGGGGGGGGGGTAGCAACAGTAACGATTATAGAATGCCACAGCAACGACAACACGTGGTTTACGATTTTGAATCTGTGTTTGGTAGCTCAACACTGATTGGTGCAAGCACTTAACTTCCCTTCTGGCTTGCCTAATTAGAAGTCATCTCTCAGGCGATTTGATCACGTAAAAAAGGATCAACACACTACTACTACTCTCTTTTTCCAACCAGGAGAGCAAAGCAAGCTGATCTTTCTTAGGATGCAACCAAAACATCTAAGCCCTATGGACCTGGGGTTTGACAAGGAGCACCATAGACTTAACTATATATCCGCACACACAGACATGGCCATGACTGCAACACCAATTTCTTTAGAAATGAACACTTTTCTCTTCTCTGCTATCGGGACATTCATTTAAAACGTGAACTTCCTAACCTTTTTGTCTCCATTCTTCTGAACTTATTCCATTACTAACATTCTTCTCTTTTCTGTTTCGCTTTTAACACGTTGATGAAGATGATCAATAAAGTTTAAATGAGACTTTGTTTTTCTGTTCGACGGATTTGTAACAAGATACTTTGAAAAAAGTTGAGAAAAATTATAAGATTAATAAGTCATTCAATATTTAGCTGAATCCACTCTATATCTGTGCCTAAATCAAAACGCGGATTCCATGAACAAAGCTTCTTTCTTAGAACTGCACGCCTGTGGAACTCTGTTCCGTCTGCCTGCTTCCCTCCGGACTACAACTTGGATGTCTCCAAGTCCAATATTAACAAATTCCTAATGAACCGCCCCCTTAAGTAAACATTTCAGCAAATCTCCTCACTAACGTAATGTACTTGCAATAACCCTTATCCCTGAGTGGCTTCCGGGCCTTGATAAGTGGTGATCACTGTGTAAAAAAAAAAAAATTTAAGTCAACAAATACCATGCTTCAAAACCAATATCTAAATAAAAAAGCTATGCTCCAAAATCAATATTTAAAATAAAAAAGCCATCTTCCAAGACCAATATCTAAAAAAAAGCCACATTCCAAGATCAATATCTACAAAAATGCCACGCTCCAAACTCAATATCTTAACAAAGTCATGCTCCAAAACGAATATCTAAAAAAAGCCATGCTCCAAAACCAATATCTAAAAAAAGTCACACTACAAGACCAATATCTCAAAAAAGCCATGCTCCAAGACCAATATCTACAAACAGCCATGCTCCAAAATTAATATCTAAAAAACAGCCACGCTCCAGAATAAATATCTAAAAAAAGCCACGCTCTAAAACCAATATCTCAAAAAAGTTACACTACAAGACCAATATCTAAAAAAGCCACACTCCAAGACCAATATCTACAAACAGCCATGCTCCAAGACCAATATCTACAAACAGCCATGCTCCAAAATTAATATCTAAAAAACAGCCACGCTCCAAAATAAATATCTAAAAAAAGCCACGCTCTAAAATAAATATCTAAAAAAAGCCATGCTCTAAAACCAATATCTCAAAAAAGTCACACTACAAGACCAATATCTCAAAAAAGCCATGCTCCAAGCCCAATATCTAAAAAAGCCACACTCCAAGACCAATATCTACAAACAGCCATGCTCCAAGACCAATATCTACAAACAGCCATGCTCCAAAATTAATATCTAAAAAACAGCCACGCTCCAAAATAAATATCTAAAAAAAGCCACGCTCTAAAATAAATATCTAAAAAAAAGCCATGCTCCAAAATTAATATCTAAAAAAAGCCACGCTCCAAAATAAATATCTAAAAAAAGCCACGCTCTAAAATAAATATCTAAAAAAAAGCCACGCTCCAAAATAAATATCTAAAAAAAGCCATGCTCTAAAACCAATATCTAAAAAAAAGCCACACTCCAAAACCAACATCTAAAAATATACTATTTTCTTTAATCGTCTTCTAAAATATTTATAATGAATTGTTTCCATTGTGTATTTAATTTTATAGTACGTTTACTAAGGAAGTCGTTTTAGTTCAAAATTCCATATAAATTTCTAAGTTCGACATTTATATTCCTGTTTTTGGAAAGATTCATCTGAAGAAGTTTGAAGATTACATTCAGCTGAAATGTTGATGTGAATAGTTGTTATTGGGACCCTATGTTAGTGAGTATAGATTACGTTAACTAGTATCACAATCAGTGGCAAATGGAAATACACTCAGCTGAAGGTGGCATGATTAGAGAGGGGGGGGGGTCATCAAAGATTAGCTCTCTAGACACAACGTGCTAGAAATGCAGGGGAGCAAAATGATGATAAAAAGGTTGTCACGTGTTTGAGGATTTCTAACCAGTTTCTCATTGAAAGCAATACAGACGAGATGCATCTGACAATGTAGAGATAATCTAAGCGAAAGTCATCTTGATTTCTGCCTGTCTGCATCTCTCATTTCCCATCTTTAAGACTAAGTTTAGAAAACTAAGTAGGTAAACAAGTAATTAGTCACATGGTCTCTCCTCTCTGAACAAAATTTATCTTTCTAATAAAACCTTGTAAACCTCATCAAGTCTCCACTTTGTTTGCATGCATGAGTTGATTTATGAGGTGCCTTCAATAAGTTCCCAGACTTTTTTGTACAAGCATTTAAAATTGTAATAGACTCTTGAAAATTCAATATGTTATTGCTTCAGGGATGACTGACTACTTTCTATGATTTCAGATTCAAATGAACAGCTACAGCAGGAATTGGAATACTAAAACTTGATTGTCACAACTAGTTAATTTAAAAAATGCAATCTGGGCGTGAGGATACATTAGAAGAATGATATACAATAAAATTGCAGAAACTTTTGGACCATCTTGCATGAATCGAGCATCAATTTTTGAATAGCATAAGAGATTCAAGGAAGACAGGAAGTCTGTGAGGGATGGTGAGCGGTGTGGGAGGAGTAAAGAAGTCAGAAAACCAGAGTTGATTGGTCAAATAAAGAATTTCATAGATAAAGACCATTGTGTGTCTAAAGAGATAATAAGTGCACAGTTTGATGTCAGTGTGGGAACTGTACACACAATTATTTATGAGGAACTGAAGATGTGGAAAATTTGCACAGTTTGCCTCAAGGGTGCTCAGAGAAGATCATCCTTGTCATGACTATTTGACCAAGATGGGCATCAAGACGGTTCCTCTTCCTTCCTGTAGTCCAGACCTTGCTCCCTGTGATTTTTGGTGATTTCCAAAGGCCAAAGAAAACCTTAGAGGCTGTCATTATGAGACAATTGAGGAGATGAAAGAGGCTATGACGAGGGTCATTAACACGCTCACACAAGAGGAATTCTTCCATGGGGCTTTCCAGAAGTTTTTGGAATGGTACAACAAGTGTATTGCAACCAGAGGAGATTACTTTGAAGGGGACTAGAGTTTCATGTGTATATTATTAATAAAAGTGCCTACACAAAAAAAAAAGTCTTGAAACTTATTGACGTCACTTCATATCTTAAGTTAAACGGATTAACAACCATGTGAAAACCAACAAAAATGCGCATAAAAAAGGACTGTTATTGATTTAATTTAATTTGATTGTAAAAGTAAGCATTTATGAACATGTCCCCTTTCCATGTAAATAAGAAGAACATTAGATAAGTGAAAATGAGGTTGGGATAAGCCGAGACTCGAACCTTGTAAGCAAGGTTAAGAAATAGAATGTTAGATATCGGAATGTTAAAAAGGCCTATTGATAAATTCTATTATAAATAGTTATATATTGTTTATATTGTAAAAAAGAATTGGTTGTTCATTCTTTTACAAAACTGAATATTAAAAATGTCAGCTAAAAAGAATGAACAATACAAATTAAAAATATATTGTTAAAAAATAGGTTGGTTGAGAGTTCTTTGTTGTCAAAAGTGTGTTTGGAAAACGATTGCTTAGTCACGTGAGTGGGTCACATTTTGGAACCACACTTCTGACGTCATAGCAAAAAGGGGATTCTCAATATAGGAGAGAGTTAGTAATAGTTGAGGAGTTGAGACAGAACAGTTGAGTCTGCTAGTCAGTTGGGTTGAGAGTCCTTTGGAAGTGAAAGGAAAGAACATTAAACCATGTAGATCCCGAATTTGAATTCCTGACGTCATCATCATTCGACCGAATCATCTTTGTTTTTTCTATATGTGTGACAAAAAATATAAGAACACAACATCTATTACACTATCATCCTCTCCCTTCGCTAATATATGTTATAAGAATCCACAGAACTGTATAAATGTCTCTCCCCCTCATCATCGTCATATATATGTCCCCGCCGCCTCTCTTCAATATGAATGTCCCCATCATATCTCTTTTAATATGAAACCCCCACAACACAACATACACGTTATTTGGTGCCGTAACCGATATATAAATGTTTCTCTCCCTATCATCACTATCGTAATATGTATAAATGCCCCTATCATCGTTATATTCGTGTATTATTCTGGCCCAACATGAACTATCCGTATTGCTTAATATGTACCCTACACAACAAACTGTTTAACGGTTAAAATGTATAATGCATTCCTACCTTTCAAAACAATCGACAGCTGTGGTCCTTCATGCAGTTGGATGGCTTCTTTGGTCTTCATTTTCCGGAATGCTCTTTTACGTCCAGACTCCCGACGCTTCTGTAATTCAGCTTCGTAAACTGACCGTTCCTCAAGGCGTTTCTGGTCAATCAAAATTTGGTCAGCATTCATCTTATTGTCTGCCTCTTGCTGTTTTCGCCAGTTTAGGACTTCTTTTAACCTTTGCTGTAGAATTTAAAAAAAAAACAAAAAAAACTTTTCAGTAAATGTTGCTGGTAAAAATTGTTGAAATAGTTTGCACTTTATAATAAAGAACAATGTGTACTTATTTATAAATATATATTCTTCCAGTCACAAAGAAATAAAGAAATATAGAATGCAAATTTATTTCCAGTAATGAGATATTTCTTTTCTTTTGGGTACTTATGCAAAGGACGACCTGTTTTTCGGTGAATGTTGCCTCTGTCAAAACGCTCAGCAGAATAAATAGGAAGAAGTGTTCTGATGCAATTGTTCAGGATGTCATTGGTTTGGAACATGCCGATTGGAAAAATTTCTTATGAGACATTTGTAAAAGTACTTCCTTAGGAATCCCCAGCAAAAACACGAAAATCTTAAAAATAAAAAATAGCCCACTCCTTAACCTTAACAAATAAAAAAAAAGACAAAAAACCTATTTCCTCATAAAATTAATTTTTTCTTACTTCCCTCAAAAAACTCCTTAAAACATTTTTTATAAGAAAAAAATAGCAAAAACGCAAAATAATTACAAGAAAATAGCACAAAAACTTAGGAAAAAATAGCAAAACTAAGCACAAAAAAATAGCAAAAAATGTAAAAAAAAAAAAAAGCTTAAAAAACAGCAGAAAATAACAAAATAAATAGCAAAAAAGTAGCAAAAAGGCAAAATAATAGTAAGAAATAATGTCAAAAAAGCAAAAAATAGCAAAAAAAACAAAACATGGAAAAAAATTTTTTAAAAGTAAAAAAGAAAAATAGAAAAGTAGCAAAAACACAGCAAAAAGAATAGAAAAAAAACAAAAATGTAAAATAATTTCATTTGTTGTTTACAAAAAAACTTACCATTAATTTTTTCTTCATTAAAATCTCTATATGATAAATATTTTTCTATCATAAGGTTTTCTTTTTTTAACATTTTAAAATTTGATCAGTGCTTGGCATATCTGGTGGCTTACATATGTTGTTGGAAATATACCAACAAACCATCAATAGAAAAATGGGTGCTTCTTCATTATAAAATTCAAAAATCGAAATACTTAATTTCAAGTAAAACCAATATCTATTTAATTGTTATGTTACAGTAATGAACATATCCAAAAATGACAAAAAAAATGATAAAATAGAAAATTATTAATGGAAACTGTTTTCAATTTTCAAAGTTTTCAGAAAATAATTACTTCCCTTACTACAGTTTATTATTTTTTTTTTTTTAGCAAAACTCAATTTTTACTAATTGTCTTCAAAAACTGTTTTCATTAATAATTAAGTTAAATAAAATTTAAAAAAACAGAGAAAGATATTCTTACCTCAGTTTCTACCTGCAGCATCTCCTCCCCAGCTGATGGCAGATCCTTCCAACCTATCACCTCCACGGGTGTGCTCGGACCAGATTTTTGCACAGGTAAACCCTTGTCATTAAACATTGCTCGTACCTAAAAAAAAAAAAAAAAAAAGAATTAAAAACTGTAAAGATATGAATATAAATTGCAAAACTAATATTCTAAACTATTTATATTTTTGGGTACAGAGTGCTCGGCATCAATGATAGAGTAAATGATTTTGTTTGTTTGTTTGTTCAGTTTATTGGCCTATCAACAGCTGCATGGTCATTTAAGGCCAAATAAGTTCATTTTTTTTTTCTTTGGATGTCTTAGTAAGGTAGGTGTTCTTTATTTTCCAGTATGTCAAGGTAAGATTGGAGGAAGGTTTGTAAGAGATTTGGGTTGAAAAGTTTTTTTTTTTTGTTTTGGTAGATTTATACTTTGGAGGAGAGGTTTACCTCTTTCAAGTAATTTAGAATTGTTTTTTCATTTATTTTTTCAAAGAGATCTTTAATGTTGTTAATGCTGTAGTGTTTTTGGCGTAGGGGAGCTAGGTCAATGCAGTTAATTAAAAAATGTTTAACAGTGTAGTTTTCTTGGCAAGGTAAGCATTCAGGTGGATTTTCTCCTTTTAATAAGAATGAGTGGGTGATATTTGTATGCCCTGTTCTTAATCTTGTAATGATCACTTCTTCTCTTCGGTTTAGTTTAGATTTGGGATTCCATTCTCCAAGTGTAGGTTTGATTTCTTGTAGCTTGTTTTTTGTATAAGTGTTCCATTGTTGATGCCATTTTGTTTTGATATACAGGTTTATGGTTGGTTTAAAGTCAGTGTAGGGGATTTTTATGTTGGAGATTTCCAAGTTTAGTGACTCTTTAGCAGCTAGGTCAGCTTTTGTATTCCCTAGGATGCCAATATGGCTTGGGATCCAGCATAGGATGATTTGTTTTTGAGTATGAAGAAAATCGAGTTTGTTTAATAGATTAGTTATTAGCGGATTGCAAATGTTCTTTTCTTTTAATGAAGTTAGAACTGATAAAGAGTCCGAAAATATTATAAACTTGTTTGCTTGATCAGCACTTATAATATTAAGGGCCAGGTTTATTGCTGAGGCTTCAGCACTAAAGATGGAAGACCTATCAGGTAGGCGTTTTTGGATTTTTCTTTGCCGATAAATAGCAGAGCTTCCGACTTTTTCTTTGGTTTTAGCTCCGTCAGTATAAATGTGTTCATAGTCCGGATAGTCATGAAGAATGTCATGTATTTTTTCCATTTGGATGGGTTTGATTGTGTTCGATTTGGGGTGTTTAGAGAGATCTAATAGTATAGGAGAGTGTTTTAGATGTTCAGGTGGGTTTACAGCAATTTTGGAAAGCCAGGGTGGATGTTTGAGTGTAGAAGCTTTGTGGATTTGCGAGATGTTAATTTTGGCTTCGTCTTTTATTTCTTTCATACGGAGACCATAAGACTTCATTGCTTTTTCCTTTTTTTGGAATAGGATTTGATGTTTGGGGTGAAAGACACTCTGGTATATAGGGCTCGAAGTGTTAGATGCAAGTTTTGTATAGTATTGTAGGGCTAATTTTGTCCGTCTCATTTCAAGTGTAGGTTCATTCGCTTCTGCATAAAGACTCTCGACTGGTGTAGTGGGAAATGCTCCAAGTGCTAGTCGGAGTCCTTGGTGGTGAATTGTGTTCAGTTCTTTAATGTAGGATTTTCTTGTTGCACCGTAGATAAAGCAGCCATAGTCCAACTTTGATCTTATCAGTGTTTGATAGAGTTTTAGAATTGTTTTGCAATCAGCTCCCCAGTTTGTATGAGCTATGGTTCTCACAAGTTGCATTCTTTGGTTGCATTTTTTCCTTAAGTATTTAATGTGGGGTATGAAGGTGAGTTTTTTGTCAAAGGTGATTCCAAGATACTTGTATTGATCCGTAACTGTTAGTCTATTATTGTTAATTTTTAGCTCGGGGTCAGGATGCATTTTTCTATGTTGGCAGAAGTGAACACATTTTGTTTTTGTTTGAGAAAAGCTGAAGCCATTTTTGGTAGCCCAGCTAGTAATTTTGTTGATGCATAATTGTAGGTGTCGTTCAATAGTGTTCATATGTTTGGCCTTAAAACTAATCATGAGATCATCAACAAAGATGGCATAGTTTGTTCCGAAGTTTATGTTATTAACTATATTGTTTATTTTCACATTAAAGAGTGTAACTGAAAGAATTCCACCTTGGGGAACTCCCAATTCTTGTTTTTGAGACTTTGATAAGATGTTTCCGAGTCTTACTTGGAAGGTTCTGTCACTCAGATAGTTTTTGATAAATGTTGGCATTCTGCCTCTTAGACCTAGTTCATTCAGGTCTTTTAATATTCCATACTTCCAAGTGGTATCAAAAGCTTTTTCTATGTCAAAGAAAACTGTTACCACATGTTCTTTGAGGATGAAAGCTTCTCTAATATAGGTTTCCAAATTTATGATATGGTCAATAGGGCTTCTGCCCTTTTGGAAGCCTGCTTGGTGTTCAGAGATTAGGTGATTTCTTTCTAGATACCAGGATAGTCTTCTATTGATCATTCGCTCGAGGGTTTTGCAGATGCAACTAGTAAGTGCAATGGGACGGTAGTTTATTGGATCTGAGGGGTCTTTTGAAGGTTTAGGTATGGGAATTATAATGGCATGTCTCCAAGTGTCGGGGAATTTTTCATTGATCCAGATATCATTGAAAATTTTGAGGAGGTATTCTTTTGATTTCATTGGCAATTCTTTTAGGAAGACATAGGGGATTTCATCTGGTCCGGCTGTTGAATTATGGATGTTTTTGAGAGATTCTTCTAATTCGTACATAGTAAGGATTTGATTGTAGTATTCAGTGTTGTCTGAATGGAAGCAGATTTGTTGTTGTTCTGCTTGGTTTTTGATGACTTGGAATTCTTTGTTCCTATTAGTCGGTGAGGAGTTTTTGGCAAAGTTTTCTGCTAAGATTTCAGCTATTTTTTCTTTGTTAGTGATTTTGACATTGTGATGGATGAGATGTTTATTAGCTTGTTTAGTGTATTTCCCAGTAATTTTGCTTATCATGTTCCATATTTCCTTAGGTTTGGTGTTTGAATTTAGTTGGCTGACATAAGTTTGCCATGTTGATTGCTTAGCTTGCTTAATGGTTCTGCGAGCTTTGGCTCGGTTTATTTTGTAATTTTCTAAATTTTCTTTAGTTGGTTGGCTATTAAATTTTCTGAGTGCTGTTCGTCTGGCTCTGAGCGCTTCTTTGCAATCTTTGTTATACCAAGGCTTGTTATATCTTGTTGATGGGGAGCTTTTAGGAATAGTTTTCTCAGCTATAATATTTAGAGTATTGGTGAAGTGGGTAATGTCATCATCTTTTGTTAAATTAGCTTCTTGCACTAGGTCTGTGTGGCACCTTTTTTTGAAATCTTCCCAGTTGGCCTTATGCAAGTTCCATCGGGGTGTTTTAGTGTCATTCTCTGGTTCTTGACCTTCTAGGATGATCGGGAAGTGATCACTCCCACAGGTCTCATGATGTACATTCCATTTATATTCTGGGAAAATACTGGGTTCTGATATGGTGAGGTCAATAGCCGAGAGTGTTCCAGAGCTAGGGTGAAGATAGGTGTTGGTTCTGTTATTAAACAAACATAGTTGGTTTTCATCTAGAAAATTTTCGATAATTTTACCTCTTCTGCTTGTTTGTTTGTTTCCCCATAGTTCATTGTGGCTATTAAAGTCACCCATGAGGATAAAAGGTTTAGGGAGTTGTTGGATCAATAAGTTCAAGTCTGTTTTATTTATGTTTTCATTAGGTGGCAGGTATAGGGAGCAAATTGTTAGCGGTTTTCTTAGACTGATGGTTACTGCAACGGCTTGTAGTGTTGTATTCAGTTTGATTTCGCTTTGAATTATATTATTATTAATTAGAATGGACACTCCTCCGGAGGCTCTATTTCCTTGTTCGTGTATATAATCATAGGTTGTATATCGTTTGATATGTAGTGTGTTCTGAATTTTCTTATAAGTTTCTTGTAGGCATATGACTGCTGGGTGAAAAGAGGCAATGAGAAGGTTCAATTCGTCGAAATTTGCCTTTTCACCTCTAATGTTCCATTGAAGGAATACTGGTTTATAGGTCATTGGTGGTAAGGTAATGATCCTCTGTGCTGTGTTTTTTTTTTCTTTCTTTTTTTTTTTTTTTTTAGTTGATTATGGGTTTTAGTATTGGTGTTGATATAAGGTATGGATTTAGTGCAAGTTGTAGAGGGTTTTCAATTAGCTTTGTTTTTTTCTTCTGTTTTTGGCTTGTCTTCTGTTTGGTCTTTTGTTTCGGGTTTTTTGTTTGGGGATCTGGAACTAGAATTAGCATGGGACCTTATGTCCGTTTTGGTTTTTCTTTTGTTTTGACGTTGATCGATGGGAGATTTCTTGATTTAAGGTTTCTGTTTGTTAGTTTGGGTATTCTGTTTCCATTTCATCTTCAGGTTCAGTTTGATTTTTAGGGATTGGGGTTCTAGTTCTGGAGTTTGAACGGGACCTTATAACTGTTTTGTTTAGGTTTTTCTTTTGTTTTGGTGGTGTTCGATAGGAAATTTCTTGTTTTGGGGTTTCTGTTTGATATTCAGTCTCCATTTCATCAGTTTCTATTAAATTTTTGGTGAGGATTTCTATTTTTTGTTTTGCTGGTTTATTATTTGGTTTTAAGAAAGTTAGTTCTTGGGGATATTGGCTTTTAAGAGGGGAGGTTTGGGTTTGGGAGGAGATAAATACTTTATTGGGTTCCTTCCTAGTTTCTAGTTTTAATTTTTCTAGTTTTTGAAAGTGTTGTATTTTTAGGTTTTTTTGGAAGTTAAGCAATTCGTTTGGTTCTAGATGTACCAGTTTTTCAATAGTTCATTGTATTTATCAGGCTGGTTGGTGGGATTTGTTTTTTCTGTTATTTTCGCATATGTTTTATTTCTAATGACTCCTTCCACTACTGTCTTCGCTTCTAAGTAAGAAATGTTTCGTTTATGCTTTGTGGCTAAGATTTCTTTTTCAGTTTTCCATCGTTCACAGCTTTTTGAGTAGGCAGGGTGCTCCCCTTGGCAGTTTATACATTTGGACTTGTGACATTCTTGTTCATTGTGACTTATTTCTTTAGAGCCACATTTAGCGCACGTGGGATGACCTCTGCAGGCATCTCTATGGTGACCGAATTTTTGACAGTTGAAACATCTCAGAGGATCTGGGATGTATATTTCAACTGGTTCCATGGTGTAACCAATTTTAATTTTAGGTGGAATTTTTGGAGTGTTAAATGTAATAATATAAGTATGGGTTGGTATTTTTTCTGAGTTTTTCTTTATATAGATTCTTTTAGAGTCAATGACTCCTTGTTTGCTCAGTTCGTTTTGGATTTCTTCTGGTGAAGCCAGTGATAGTTCCCGGCTACGGATAACTCCTTTGGATTGATTTAGTTTATTGTGTGGGGTAACTTTAATGTTCATATTATGGAAAGTTTTCATATTTTCTAAATTTAGGCTTTGGCTTTTTGTCTCAATTTCTATTAATAGGTTACCATCTTTAGTTTTTTTTTACCATTTTAGGATTTATTTTCCTTGTTAACACCTTTTCAATAAGAAAAGGGGATAATTTTGACATTGGCGTTTCGTCCAAAGATTCTAATACATAGTATTTAGGAAAATCCGTATTTTCCTCATTATCTGAGTCCGTTAAGGCGCGTTTGGGTTTTTTTTTTTGTTTTGACATAAATATGGGTAAAAGTTTCTTTGCCTGTGTTCCCCACCCACCCCGGAGCCCAATATTGGGACTTGTCAAGGGGGAAACCCATTCGCCTTGACAGAGTCAGGGCTACACAGGCAGTATACTCAGTCAAGTAAGAAATACCGAGCATCTGTCGTTACTTAATTTTTCACTACCCAAATCTAGAGTGAACAAAATTTTGTGATTGCAGCCATGTCGGGATTGGATTCTACACTTGCTGATTGACCCTTGGCCAGCGCTTTCGAACGTCTACTTTAGGGGTGAGGTTTATCAGTTTCTATGGTTTTGTTTAAGAGGATTTCTTTTGCTAATTTTAAATTTCTCAGTTTAGTCTGAACCATTGATAGTAGACGTAATGCTTGACCTGACCAGCCGATTGATCGGATCGGGCCCCTCCGACCGCCCGTCTAACCGAGGTAAGGGCCAAAGAGATGTGTTAGGAAGAGGAGGCTCATGAACTCGTCCTCCAGGACCTTCAATCACCAGGATTTCATTCCAAGGTGTCACGGGTCGCCACCCACGGCCAACAGGTGGCCCCATTGATGGACTTTTACCCTCTGCAGGGGGGCAGTCAGTGTATTCTAATGCCCCACTGACAGGGCCAGAGTAAATGAGTCTACGCTACAAAACAAGTGCTATCAAGAATTGTGCATGTTAACATATTTAGAGAAATAAATGGTAAGATGGTCAATATCTTGAAATTTGGAATATTATTTCACATTATTTTTATTCTTTTTTTTATATATGTGTGTATCAAGAATATTTGGTTTCATTTGGAAATCTATTATTGGGATTGTTTAATTGTATCTTTAAAACAATAGACAAGACTAGGTGAATAAAGTAAAATGTGTGATTCATAGATAAAAAACAACTTCCAAGTGCCAGAAGTGACGTAACAAAATTAGAGTTAAAAACCAGAAATCACTGAGTTTGCAGCTGAAATTGAATGCTAAATATTAAGAAGACATTTGACTTCTTTAAAAATGTTTTATTCTTTTAACTTCTATCATTTTATTTGCCGAATAACATATTTAAAGAAATAAATGATAAGATGGTCAATATCTTGAAATTTGGAATATTATTTCACATTATTTTTATTCTATTTTTTTATATATGTGTGTATATGCATTTATATATGTATATATGTGTATGCGTACAATTATAATTTTGCATTAATTTATTGAACCATCAGTATTCCCTTCTCCCGCTTTAATTCTTTCCAAATTTAAAATTAATCAACCGGAATCAAATTGACCCTTACTGACCTATATTTATCTATTCTAAACAGATTTAGAAAGTTGACTCTCTACCTGCCCCATTCTCCCTCTTTCTTTCTCACCTCCCCACTCAACTATGTCTATCTTTCTTTCTCCCCTCTCCTTTCAACTTTTTAATATTCTTTCTTCCTCTCTTCTATTCTTATCTCTCTTTTTCATTTTTCTCTTTCTCTTACCACCCCATTTCCTAATCTCATTTAAAATCTCCATTTTAACACTCTCCATTTCCTTGAGCCATTATTTAAAAAAAACAAAAAAACTTTGCATATCTTCATTTCTCCATGACCTGATGGTTTTTCTTGAAGCTCCATTTTACCCTGGACATTTATATTTATATTTCTGTTTTCTTATGGATTACTAATGGATTTTCAACAGATCCATTTGGAATTTTCCCTGTCCTAGATTTCACTATCATTGGATTTTTATCATATCCTTTTTCTCCATTTCTTGGTTTCTCAATCTCTTTGAATCCCTTCAAACTGTCAAATGACATTTTTGATGCAAATCTGATAAATTTCATAATGTTTATTTTCTGTGATGCATTAACCTGCAAAATTTATTGTATATTTTGCAAACCTCTTCCTTCTGATGAATATATATATATATATATATATATATATATATATATATATATATTAGATTGCTTTCAAAATTGTAGACAATATGGCCGCTTTTCTATTGCTCATAAAATTTTCTCATTTAAAAATAAAACTATTTGATAAATTTATGTGATTTACAGAATTCTTAACCTGAAAAAGTTTGACAAAAAAAAAAAAAAAAAAAGAACTTGCATGTGATTAATGAAAAAATATGTAAACTCATAGATTTTAAATCAACTAACCTTTACCCAAGCCATTCCTGCAATAAGTAAGTCACCCTTTTTTAAAGTTCCTCGTTGGACGATAACCGTTGCTAATTTACTGTGGATGAAGAAGAAAAAAATAAATGAAAAAAGAAAAAAATGACAAACAATATAAAAGATGCAAAAAAAATAACAAAAGAATAAATGAAAAAAGAAGAAAAAAGTGAAAAAAAAAGAAAAACAAATAAAAAAAGAATAAATGAAAAAATAAGAAAAAAGTGAAAAAAAAAAAAAGAAAAACAAATAAAAAAAGAAGAAAAAACTGAGTTATTTCTATCTTTGTTATTTGTTACAGCATTTTTGAGGGGTTTTATTAATTATGACAAATTAAGACATGACATGCTCCTCCTGATTCGCTATTCATGAGGTATCTAGACATGTCATTCAAGCAACTTGAGATTCTTATGTTAAAAACAAGAATTGATTTTAATTTAGATGGACATTTCTTTATTTGCTAAAAGTCTTTGTAAAAAAATTTTTTTTTTCAAACTGACGAGCTGATATTTTGGTGAATTAAATAATTTGTTGATATATTTTTATTTTATTGTCATTTTTTTAATAAAAATTCACTATTGAAATAAGGTTCTGAATATAACCTTAAACTATATCCGATGGTGACGCCCCAGCTTGCAGGCCTTAGGGAGTGTGGAGCCACACTTTAATTGCCATTGCTCCCAGGTCCACTCTGACCCGGAGTGGTAGCACCTGTTAGGGTCCCAACTATGGGTTAAATAGAATACGACTTAAAAAACAAATACACCATATTAAAAAATCGTTCTTCAAAATAACTGGATTCGGCATTAAATAACCTGAAAAGGGTTGATATGTCGTAAAACAACCAACCAACTATTGAAATAAAAACGCTTATTATCACAAAAAAAACAAACATTTGTGGTTTAAAAAAAAAAATATTTCTTGTTTTTTAGATTAAACATTGCTTTAACTTTTTATGTTTGACTTGCAAGGTTTTTTTTTAAAATATTCTTCCTTGTATATTTTTACAAAGATTTTCAGCAAAAAAAAACAAAAAATAACACCAGGAACAATTTGATGTGCGTTAACATGACACTGCAGGTGTGTCTCAAGAATCAATCCTTTATTTTTCCTGATATTCATAAATGACCTCCTGATATATAATCTATCCAAAGTTATGCCGGCATGTTAAAAATTATGAGTTTGCTGTGCAGGTTGGTAAGTGCAAAAAGAGTTCAAAGGATTAAGTTGTGATGTATATCAAACATTGCAGTGGCACCCGAAATATCATTCAGTTCATGTGAAAGAAAACGTGGAAAAAAAGAGAGAGAGAGAGAGAGCATGTAAGAAAAAGAGAAGATATCTTTTCGCTTAGATGCAAGAGAATCAGGTTTCCAATTTTAGGCAAAATACATGTGTTGAGGGACGCAGAATGGGCCAAAGAAAGAAACGCAAGAGAGCTTCAGTCAATAATACAATGCCCCTCTCTCATTAACTCATAAACGAAATAAAGAATCCATGCCAGAAAATCAGCGTTATGTTTTCGTCAGATGTTCCTTAGAGCATCGACCAGTGACAAGAAGAACCGATCCCCCGAGACGACCAAGAAACAGAAAAAAAGGTATGGTAACTTTATCGCATATATATATATACACACACTAAAGGTATCACAATCACATACATAGACATGTAATAAAAGACACACATATTAATATTAATAACGAGATATTCAGACAAAAGTCAAAATCTCCTTTCCCTCTGAAATACTACACTCCCTGATAAAATTGTCTCCGAGATGGGTATATTTGCTGATGATACCAAACTCTATAACAGACACAAAGGTAAAACTAATAAACACATACTTAAGGAAATGGCTGAAACCTTAAAGGAAGACCTGAAATCTGTAGTTGAATGAGGACATAAATGGATGGTAACATTCAATGCTGCTAAGAATAAGCTTCTTTCCTTTAACAATTACAATAAACCTTTTCAACCACTGATAGTCATGGCTAAAGATACATTATCTGAAAGTTATTTGTTCAAACACGTTGATTTAATATTCACAGGGAATGTGAATTGGGAGAAATACATTGAGGACATTGCCAAGGCTGCTGTGAAGAAGGTGGGCTCTCTCTACCATGCTAGAGAGTTACTTACACCTGAGAGTATCCTGTATCTCTACAAGGCTACCATCTTCCCTCACCAATCTTTCACGAAAAACACTCATCTAGCTGAAACCACTGTCAATAATTTTCCTCACTCTTTATCTGTGTCTAAATCAAAACATAGATTCCATGGACAAAGCTTCTTTCTTAGAACTGCACGCCTGTCGAACTCTCTTCCGTTTGCCTGCTTCCCAGCTGACTACAACTTGGCTGTCTTCAAGTCCAACATAAACAAATTCTTGATGAACCGTCCCCTTAAGTAATCCAATTTACCAAATTTCCATTAGTAACGATTACTACAATATTATACCATTGATTACTGTACACTCTATAACCCTTATCCTCAAGTGGCCTTCGGGCCTTGATAAGTGGTGTCTCCTATGTAAAAAAAAATATGTATGGAGTATTGTTGCCACATTTGGGCTGGTGCATCTGCTACTAATCTTTCTCTTTTAGACAAAGTTCAAAAAAGAATCGTCAACCTGATAGGTTTTGCTCTGTCAACCAAACTCCAATCCCTGTCCCATCGATGAAATTCTTTTACAAATATTTTAATGGAAGGTGCTTTGATGACCTCCAGCCACCTGTATTCCCTCAACATAAATATCCCCTGACAAGCAGCAAAATCCCACCCCTACACAGTAGAGATCCCTAGATGCTGAAAAGCCATCTACTTTAATAGTTTCTTCTCTCAGATTGATAGACTGGAATTCCCTCCTCTGACTGTACTGATATGCAGAAGTTCAAGTGTATCTTGCTGCTCAATTCCCTATATAGAATCCCTGCAAATTATGTTCTAAATAGTATCCCACTACATTCAAGTGGCACTGTGCCTTGTTTGACGTGAAGTAACAATAAACAAAGTTTGTTTTTTTTTAATTTTGTGTCTTAATTTGTTATATAAAGAGACGATCAGCGGGAGCAGGTGATCCTTGTTGTACATTTGTCATGCCTTACTTTATCATGCATAAATAGTAAAACTGGTTTTTGAATCTTTCTAAGATAGAGCCCCAAATTATAGTACACCCATTTTGAAAATAATTCTCTCTTTCCTCTCAAAAGAACTTTATTTTGTTGTTGCAAATACAACAATATGGTCATTTGTTGCTGATGAAAAAATGGCTTCCATCTGTAACTGACATTTGCTGCAAGAAAAAAAGATGTCTTCCCTTCCCACAAAAAAAAGCAGGAAAAGAGAAAAGAGTTTCATTTCTTTAAAGTTATTTAATTCTATTAGTGAATGTATTTTTCTTTACAGATTTATATATAGAGATGATTTATATATAGAGATGATTTATATATAGTGACACGCGAGGTTGAAATGATTTTTCAAATTATGAAATTCAAAACATTAAATAATTTACTAACCCTCGATTAGGATCCGTTCTTGCTTCAACGATCCGTCCTTCAACCAAACCTGTTGGATCACCTTTCAGTTCCATCATTTCAGCCACGGCAGCAATACTTTCACACAGGTCAAGCAGATTTGTCCCCTACATGATAAAGACAAAAAAGGAGCATCATTTCACCTGTAATAATTTTCTATGTGGAGGTTTTTGCGTGAAGCTGCCCGGAACCAAAAAAGTTTTTCTCCATAGCCCTGTGTTCTTATGAAACCGCACCGGTACGTCACGTCACCCAGTAAGCCCTCCTTCAGTGCGTTGGTGGAATCGTCTTTGCTGCAATGTCCACAAGGCCGGATCTTCTGTGATTGTCTAGAGATTTCGTCTTCGGAGATACTGGGTGCTCGTTGACGGAAGCAGATCCACAAGTAAAAAAAATAATAATGAAACATCAGCACATCAAAGAATTTTGAATAACAAAGACTCCGGAGATTGGGTTATATAAATGTATTAAAAGAAAACCATAAAAGAAATATATACAAACATATGTACAGTTTGGAGTATGAGTTTGTAAGCAAGCATTTACACTTCTAAGTGGGGCTTCACAGGTCCATTAATTTAACTCTTTTTTTGTTATCGGGCAATAGGCAAGGGGGGGAGAGAGAGAGAGGAGGTGAGGTGGCTTGACTCTCGGACTCGCTCTGTTTTGCTCGACTTCTGTTCTTTCTGAATCTGAATCTCTGAATCTGTTTTAATTCTGACTTTCTTCGTCTTTATATAGTAGAGCACTGGGCGGGGCGACAATTACCAATTCCTTCCCGACCAAATTGTCTGATTCTTTCTCATTGGATAATTTGACTGATGACCAAAAATTGGCCACCTCCCACAATCCAAGAATAATTCTAATTCCTCCCCGATCAATCAAAAACGCCCGATGGAAAATAACCAGTTTTCTCTCATTGGATAATTTCCAAACTGCGTAATACGCGATAACCGCGTAAGTAAGAAAACTGCGTCCAAGGAAAAAAAAATGCTTCATGAATTCTTTCCTTAGATGTGACACTTGTTCATTATCAGAGGAAATAAACAAATTTATTATTCTGTTAACATCTCGACAAAATATGTTATTGAAAATTGAAAAATCTCTTGATCTAAATTTCAATACTGCGATTCGGCTTGAGAATGAAAACATTAGGAAGGTCACTTTGGGTTCAAATGGTTTTATCAGAGTCACACCAAATCATTTAATATTTGATTCAAAAAAACATTCTTTGAAGCCGACAAATGTGTGTGTGAAATTTTAATTCCAAAGAAATTATTTATCTTTGTTTTGATAACCAATGTAGTTTTTAGTTCAAAGCAAAAACATAACCTATCTGTTGTTTCCCTCAGCTGACACATGAATCGTGTTCCCGAATTTGTCACCATCGTTGTACCGAAATCGACCTCGGGTTCAATTAATATTTTGGATTCATTTCTCTTATCCTCAGTTTTATCAAAGGTAAAAAATATTTCCCTTTTTTTGCACTGGATATGACTGTATCGGAATTTGTCATCATCGCTCGACTTGAAAACAAAACGTATGTTTTTTGAAGTTATCATTCTGTCCATTTTGACTAGATCATTATTATTGTTTTGCTTTAAAGAAAGAAAAAAAAATACTTTGGCAGAATTGAAGCCAGCAAGGTTCTCTGGTAGTGCCCGGCACAAGATATTAACATTTATCTTTTAGTTAACCGGTGTTGCCCGGAATAAAATCTTAACATCTATCTTTCGGTTACCCGATATTGCCCGGGATAAAATACTAACGTTAAATAAAAGCGTCACATCGACCCTAATAGTCTGATGCTGCCTTCCTTTGGTGTTACATTCGCCCCCACATTGGGTGGCGATTCTCAATATGAGGACGACGCCCCATGTCCTCAACAACCAAAGAAGTTCTTCCAACTAATACTACTGCGTATTAACTAAAAGTTAATGGTCACTGATGATTTCACGCTGCCTCTCTTTGGTGTTACACTGGAAAATGTTCCCTCATTCCCCTGGACCAAACCTACAAACAAATTTCAAGTAACCTCATTCCCACGTTTCTACTAAACCTTAAAATAAAACTTTTTTTTTTTTACATGGTAGTCACCACTTATCAAGTCCAGGAAGCCACTCGGGGATAAGTGTTATTGTGTGTACAGTACGTTAGTCTTGGAGATTTGATAAAGTGTCTTACTTAAGGGGGCGGTTCATCAGGAATTTGTTTACATTGGACTTGAAGACATCCAGGTTGTAGTCAGGTGGGAAACAGGCAACCGGAATAGAGTTCCACAGGCGTGCACTTCTAAGGAAGAACTTTAGGATTAAAAAATTTGAATGGAGGTTGAAACAACTAAAAGCCCAGAAAATTAAATAATGAAGCATCTCCTGTAAAACGTTTGTTTTCGAACACAATACTTGTGAAACGACATTAAAATTAGTAACAAAATACAGTACAGTATATAATATACGTGTATATAATCAAATAACATTATAAACAACACGAAGGTGGGACAAATACTGTAACCAGGGATTGGAAAAACATTGTATTCCACATCATAACCTGGAAAAAAAAAAACCTATCCTACAGCCACTGTATCCCGGGGTTCTACTGTAATACAAACAATCAGCCCTCATCTCAAAAATTCATAACATCCTCTTTACAATTAATTTTATTTATTGCCGACTATTATTCTCATCTTTTCTTAGTTGTTTTATGATGTTTCGGCCAACTATTCCCCCTGGCCTTCATCAGGTGGTAACCATGACGGGATAGGAATAGTTGGCTGAAACGTTGTGAAACAACTAAGAAAAAGATGAGGACAATAGTCCGCAATAAATAAAAAGTAATAAAACAATACTCATCATGAATTGAAATTAAATAATATATCCTCTTTACAGTTTGGATTATTCAGACAACATTTCAGCCATGGCGCAATGGATAAAGTACTAAGTAAAATGCACTTGTAACACTCTTTTTGAGATTGAAGGTTCAATCCTCAGAGAAGGTTTTTTTTTTTTTTTTATATCAATTTTCACCCCAAACAAGGCACAGTGCCACTTTGAAGAAAGAGGCTACTATTGGGTACATAATTTGCAGGGGCATTATGAAAGGAGATGAATAGCAAGATGTTTGTTCACATTACACCTGAACTTCTGCATGCCAGTACAGTTGGGAAAGCTGAATCCCAGAAGGGAGTTCCAAAGTCTAGCAGTTCTGGGGAAGAAACTATTGGAGTAAAAGGCTTTCTTACGCCTAGGGATCTCTATTGTGAAGGGGTGGGACTTAGCTGCTTGTCAGGTTTGTTGGGGGTATTCACGTCGAAGAGGTACAAGTGAGTGCTTGTAGTTCGTCAAAGCATTCACCATTAAAGTATTTGTAGAACAGGCAGAGGGATGCAACATCTCGTCGATAGGACAGAGGCTGAAGCCTAGATGACAGTTCAGGACCTATCAGGTTGGCGACTCTCTTTTGAACCCTTTCTAGGAGCGAGAGACAAGCAGCAGATGCACCAGCCCAGATGTGACAACAGTACTCCATACATGGGCGAATGGTGGCCTTATAGACGTACAGGATACTTCAAAATGTAAGTAGTTTTCTAGCACGGTAGAGAGAGCCCACCTTCTTTGCAGAAGCCTTGGCAATGCTCTCAATGTATCTATTCCAGTTCATGTTCCCTGTAACCGTTAGGCTGAGGAGTTTAAAAGAAGTATTTTCAGGTAATGTGTTCTTGGCCATTGCTATTGGTGGTAGAGAAGGTTTCTTGTAGTTATAAAGGTAACATGAACAATACAATTGTGAATTGTTTCCACTCAGTCATGGCTGACAGAACGAGAACATGCTATTTACGCAGATTAAAAAAGGGTTTCGTTAGTGTTATGTGTTTAAAAATGAGTGTTGAATGTGAAATAACCACGTAAAAATGATACAACTAAATAAAACGTTCAACAGATTTATTTACAAGTTACAATTGACTTCATTATATTTTTAACCACTGAATGTGCGATGATGATAAGTCTCTTAGTTTTGAAGCAGGTGTTTTCGTCTCAAAGTGTCATGGCAGACTCTCTCTTCTTTTTCCAATCCAAGGGCGATCAATCTTTTCTCTGTCTAAGGGAGATAACTCTTTTTTTTTTTTAGGTTAACCGTAACAGTTTTGGCCAAGATCACAGTGTAGTATCTGTTCTGATACTGCACTTCACTTTTTCTGACCTTGATCAGATGAGAAATCCTTCTAGACTGAGGCAAGTTTTATTTTTGTTCCTATCCAAAGTGCCCTTGGATTTCCCTCACATTAAAAACCAACTTTGTGTCAAACTCTGCCCTTATGGGGAGGAAAGTAAATAGGAATAGTTTGAAATTCCATACAATTGAAATTCCTGACTTTGACAGAAAAATTCCAGAGTTTTCCAAGATACACCTGAAGAAGGTTGGTTACATCGACCGAAACGTTATGAAAATAAAACTCATGTAGAGTCAGAGGTAGGAATCTTTAAATTTCAGGAGTCAGAAGAGCGTCAGGCCTACCGACTCCACAGGAGCATCACACTATTTGAATTTTTCGATTGACAGCTAGTTGCATGCAAACTGAATTGGAAGTGAAAAGATTTTAAAAAAATATGAAGCTGACATACTTACCTTCAAAGCAGAAATCGGCACAGAAGGTACATCACCGCCCAACTCTTCAACCGTAACATTATGCGTAAGAAGATCACGGCGGGTTTTTTCCTGCAAATTATAAATAAATAAAATACTAGAAAGGTCACTTGGTATTGCCCAGGTGAAAAATATAACATTGTATATTAGAATATGATAACATATGTCGGTTCTTGAAAAAATATGTATAATGTATATACTCATGACAGAAGAAAAATATCATATTCCAAAAGTTATGTAAATTGATCAAATTATTTTATTTTTAATTAAGAAAATTAAATTTAATGAGGAAGCAAAGATGAGGTGTTTCGCCATGCAATTTTTTGATAAAAGGAGATAACTTAATTTGAACTTCCGAGGTTTATTTTGTTTGTTTTGAACTTTGTAGTGGCTATAATTCACCATTAATCACTTAAAATCGTAAAAAAATGATTTTCTATATAAAAAAAATAACCACTTGACCAATTCAGGTGATTTTTGGAGTACAATTTTTTTGTTCCATAACAAATATATAAATCAAACAGATTTTTCTGTTGTTTTTTTGTTTTTTAATATAAGGGGAATTCTGAACAACCACCGAGATGTCATCAAATCATATCTATATATTCTTGTCTTATTTGTAACTCATCAGGTCAGAACTATTACAATTAAATATTCTACTTTGATTGCATCTTCCTGGATAAAGCATTGCTAGAGCAGGGATATCTTGAATCACAGGAAGTTTGGCTGGTCAAGGAAAACTTGGGAGAAAGTGATTGGATAAGACTGTAATAAATAAAATTTGGAGAAAGTTGACTCGCTGAATAGTGATCTTGTGGAATATCAAAAACCCTCAAAACGTTTAAACTCTGAATAAGAGAAGAGTGACATTAAATGTGAAAGAAAGAGAACCTATTGCAAATATTACATAAAAAATAAACAGTTATTCTTCCCATAGCTGGAGGATTATGATGTTCATACCTTTAACATGGTCTTTGTTGCATAAATGAATTTAAGATATCCAACTGGATTTTACCTCAACCAATTCTATAATACAATTGTAGGGAAAATTGTGGCTTACTATTAAAACGTCTGTGCGTGTGTGCATCATATGGAATCAAGCTGGTGGGAGGTAGGGGGGGGAATAAAAACGGCAACGCCCACAGCTTCTATAACACAGCAGTCTCACAAAGTGACAGAAAATCTTGCATCTCGTGTCTAAAATCTTGCTGCTCAACTGCATAAAAAGAGGACGTGGGGAGAACATGGACAAACGGTGACGAGAATCCTTGGAGACTATTGATGCGTGTTACTGTGCCATTTTTTTTAATTACTTTTATTTCTTTCCATTTTTTTGTGTTACAACAATTCAGTGTGATATATCTTTAAAGTATAAATATGATTGATGTGTCACTTGATACAAGCCTGGATATTTCATTGGTCGATTTTATTAATATTAACTGAGTTTCAGGATTATTTGGACACTGATTGTGATTTTACTCATAGTTTGGAGTATTTCATATCGGTGCATACGTTTCCTAGTACAAATATTAGCTGAAATATATTTGCTCGGATAAATCTGATGTTATATTAAAACAGGAAACATTCCCAACAAGGAATCACAAAGGGGTTAAGGAACTGGTACTGTGAATCGTGAAAGCTAGAAGCTAATGAAGCAGGCGGACATAAACATATTTGTTGTGAGGTTGTTTTAAAAGACTCAGGAAGATCAGACATATTGAAAATGGTCTGGTAAATTAATAATAAATAATAATTAATTTATGCATCGATAAAATAATTGAAGTCTTTCTCTTTTACTCTCTCCATTTCCTTGACCTTGTCGCCATGGTAAATAAACCGTTCATTTTCTAAAATAACGTAAGAAGTGTACAGAATGGAAACGACCAATGAAACAGGTCAGAAAAAAGTGAAACACCAGTCATCATCCGGTGTTATAAATAGTGCTGATCTCGGGCTCGGTAGACTTTTACAAGAAGCATATCAGATGAATTTTATTTATGGCTAACAAAACTACCTCAATCCTGGGAGAAACAGCACATACACATAGCTAGCAATGCCAGCAAGAAGACTATGCATGATTTTTGAGTTGCTTGAAGTACTGATGATTAACTAATCTTTTTGAAATTGATTCCCTAGTGGGTCACTTCTGTGACAGCATTGGTCGAGGGAATGAGGATTCATGGGTAGTGTTCATATTGGTATACCTAACCCTAACCTATTACCATAGAACCCTGCCTTTCAGAAAGGGCAAACATATAAACCAAAATACTTACAATGTCGGCTCCAACTTGGTCGATTTTGTTGATTGCCACAATTAATGGTACTGAAATTAAAAAAACATTTTTTTTTATTTACCAGTTTTTAATTTTAGCATAATTAGCACATCGATATGTGCTTTTTACTTGGAGGGTCACTGCTTATCAAGGTTCGAAGGACATTCTAGGATGAAGGTTAATAAGTGCTAGGTAGATGGTGAGACAACACCGTGATGATCGGTACTGATGGAACTTCGATAGGGTTTAGGATGGCACGACAATAACTTGTTTACATTAGACTTGAAAATAGTATTTAAAAAGTTGTTTTCAGCAGCAGCAATAATCATCTTGGTCTTTAAATTTTTATAGAATTCATGCCATTTTGGCAGATTTCTTGTTACATTACATTGTTACATTACTTCCCCTGCTTTTCTAGACGCTGATAGATGATTTGGGGTCTCTGACGGGACATCTTCCAACAGATATGTCTTATAAATATAATAATATTTTTTTTATTTATTAACATTTTATATGAAAATAAGTGGAAAAATGTAGACAATTCTTACTTTATAAATGAGTAATGTTTTATTCTTGTAATTAAGTTAACTTTCTTTGTTATGTGAAACGTTCTTAAAAGTAAAGAAACATTTGTTTACAGAAAAGTATCATTCTCACACCAAACTACTTATTATAATAAATTAGATATTGATGCAACAGTTCTTATACACATATAGAGAGGAGGGGATACTTCACTTATGATGGATGGGAGGACACATAATACTTGGAAGAGGTTACACAAGAGTTCGTTACAAGATGATGATAAAACACATTTACCGTTTTGTTGTAAAGAATGACAAGACAAACATATTTGGTTCTTTATTCAATTGACCAATCGGTGACGTCAGGAATTTACATGGTCTATTTTTTTACCCTTCGCTTCTAAGAGGCTCTCCTTTTGCATGCATCAGACGACGTCATAACCTGATTTAGTTTAAATATTTGAAGAACTGACACAATTTCATGTATGTCATGTTAGCTAGCTAAGTTGGTTAGAGCGTTGGGTCATTATCTAAACATTTTGGGTTCGAATCGTGGTGGGAGATTTCTTTTCTTTTTTTTTCGATTTTTTAAATTTAAATATTGAAGTGGGGTTATTTAAGCCATTTTTCACGTGTTTTCAGATTTTTTTAATGTTTTTTTTTACTTCGGTTTTCATTAACACCCAACCCCTCCCACCCCCGACTGACCACACACACCCAAAAACACTTGGGCAATGCTGGGTACCCACCGATTTTTTAAATTTTAATATTGAAACAGGGTTATTTAAGCCATTTTTAACATGTTTTTTTGTTTTTTCAGTTTTAACGTTCATTTTTCTGTTTTATTTTTTGTTTTTCCGATTTTTACATTTAACATCGTTCGTTTGCCTTACGTTAGTTTTTTTGTGTTTTTTTTCGATTTTTTAAGTTTTAACTTTTTTTATATAATATTTAATTTTTATTTAATATTTAAAAATATTTACTTCGCTTATTCTTATGTTTTGATTACCCCACCCCACTCCACCGCCCGAGCACACACACCTCTAAACACCCGGCCAATGCCGGATACTCCCCGCTAGTCTAATATATAAATCTCACCTGTCTGTTTAAATGTATGTATATATGTTTGTATGTCTGCCTAAAACTGTCGACAGAGGTGACGGATTTTCACAAGATCGTTTTGAAGCTCGATCCTTCAGACGACAAATATTGAAAAATTGGCTAAAAACATTAATTCCTTCACCCTCAACTGGGCACTTTTCTACAAGAAGGGGTCGATTTTTTTTGCTGACATTTTTGCAAGTCATTGAAACCTCACATCAACACCGTCGCATAAAAGACGTTATTTTGACCGCCTGTGACGTCACAATCGCGGTAGGTGCATCAAGACCGTTTGTTTTTTTATCACTTCTTTTTCCTCAGGCGTGTTACAGGTTCGAGTCTGCTTACTTACAATTGCTTCTCGGTTAAAATTTTATTTTCTTATCAAAAAAAAAATTTTATTTTCTTATCAAAAAAAAAATTTTATTTTCTTATTAAAAAAAAAATTTTATTTTCTTATTAAAAAAAAAATTTTATTTTCTTATTAAAAAAAATTTTTTATTTTCTTATTAAAAAAATTTTTTTATTTTCTTATTAAAAAAAAAATTTTATTTTCTTATTAAAAAAAAAATTTTATTTTCTTATTAAAAAAAAAATTTTATTTTCTTATTAAAAAAAAAATTTTATTTTCTTATTAAAAAAAAAATTTAAATCAATATCTAGTGCATTTTAGGTCAGGAAGCCGATATCTTCAGACAACCTGATCTGATAACACTGGTCCTGTTTAGTGGCTATGGCCGTAAAGCAGTAAAGGGTAGATAGTTCTATCCCACTGCAAGAACAGTAACACTGAGGTCGGAAAGTAGGATTTCGAAGTCACCGTCCCCTAGGCAGCCCTGTCGGCATTCCCCGGCCAGGCTGCCTCAGGCGATTACCAATAAACTACCCTCTTCCTAAAGTGAGATAGTAAAGCCTAGGAGGGTGGACCTCCTAGAACTGTATAGAACTAACATCCCACCGCAAATTCAACAGGGAGCAAATCATTACAGGAATGGTCTAACCTCTGTTGATTCTGCGGCTCGGGGATAAAAATTCCTAGCCAAGTTTATATGTGGTATATAACAACATTAACCTTGATATTTTTACGTCTCCATATGACGTACTACACATGCATTTTCTCACAAAATAATTCATACGTACCGTTTGCATTTTGTGCGTGTTCTATAGATTCAATGGTCTGTTGCATCACACTGTCTTCGGCTGCCACAACCAATACGACAATATCTGTCAGCAAAGCTCCTCTTGCTCTCATCGCAAAGAATGCAGCATGGCCAGGCGTGTCAAGGAATGTAATCTTCTCTCCAGAAGGTATATTTACTAAAGACAAAGAAGACATTTATTATTGTCATAGCTTTTGAAGCTGGTAATCTATATAAACACCTTTACCAACACCTTGTAGCACCTGACACCCCCAAAATGACTTCAGAAACATATTAAGAATAAACACTGCCATTTTAGCCATCTCATATTGTAACCTACGCCTCCCAATCATGGAAGCCGTACTCATTCGCATAAACAAATAAACAAATCGACCATCAATCAGTCTCAATATAAGGGTGAAATGCTTTTAACGTTTTTAAACGACTTTTTCAAAAAGTTCACGAAACGCAATCGTTTGAAATGTCTGAACAGTCGAACACATTCATGTTACTATGGTAAATTTCTTTTTACACTCGAACAGAACGTTCAAACATTGGCCCGCCAAATGGAAAAAAATAAAACAGATCACAAGAGAAACAAACAGGAATTATCCTTGCTGTTCAATGAAACATGTGTAAATAAAAATGAAACGTGTGTAAATAAAAATGAAACGTGTGTAAATAAAAAAGAAACGTGTGTAAATAAAAATGAAACATGTGTAAATAAAAATGAAACATGTGTAAATAAAAATGAAACGTGTGTAAATAAAAATGAAACGTGTGTAAATAAAAATGAAACGTGTGTAAATAAAAATGAAACGTGTGTAAATAAAACAGATGTGTGTTTACGTGGGTGAAAATATTTAACTAATAAACTCTTAAACTACTGGTCACATAACACTGAAATTAACAGGAAATAGTATTCGTACACCAAGGATGGTTGATAACAAGTAGTGGTGAGACGATTAATCAGAATCGGGAATCAGAAAAATCAGAACTTTTGAGGTACCGGAATCGGTATCTGAATCGGAAAAAATTTTCTGATGCCAAAGACGATTCTTTTAATTATCCATTTTTTTTTTTTTTTGATTAAAGCAAAACTATTCACTGGTGGTAGTAATAATAAAATAGTAAATATTTATTTTAAATTACTAGTAATAATAAAATAATAAATATTTATTTTAAATTACTAGTAATAATAAAATAATAAATATTTATTTTAAATTACTAGTAATAATAAAATAATAAATATTTATTTTAAATTACTAGTAATAATAAAATAATAAATATTTATTTTAAATTACTAGTAATAATAAAATAATAAATATTTATTTTAAATTACTAGTGATGATAAAAACTTTGAGAAAATATATGTACATTTAACATGTTTTTTTTTATGGTAATCTGGCAAAAATAACAATTTTATAGTTAAATGTTTAGAGTTTTATAAAGAATCGGAATCGGTAATTGTACTAGAATCATGAAAAATATTGGAATCGTCCCACTACTAATAACTAGTAAAATCTTTGTTTGGATGGATAAATAACGCATACAGAAATATGTCGGCAAGTTAAAATGCAAAATGTTCATTTCAACTTACAGACATATTTCTATTAGTTTTGAGCATGCACAAATTCATTGATAACTTGAAGTGGTTTCATTTTAAATCTTTCTCTTATCTGTCGATAGTTCAAATGGTAGGGAACGCGTCTGGAGTGCTAAATGTTTTGGTTTCGATTCTAGCTGATAGCATCCAAGTCATTTTTTTTTTTACTTTTGAAATCAGTACTATATATTAGGTACAATATAATATTCAATAGAGAATTGACTCTGTAAAGATAAATACGAAATCTGCATGAATTAAAATATATTTAAACGTATTTTATGACCGGGCATTTTACAAACATTTAATTATTTGTCAACCAGTGTAAATATTTTCAGAAATACTTTAATCAAACGTGTCTAGTAATATATAAAAAATTTTTTTAATAGACTTCATTATTTCTAAACTCTCGAGAAAAATTTCTGAAAAAGCTTTTGCTAATTATGAGAAAGAACGACAAGAGCTCCTGCTGATTCTCTCTCTATTTGTGTGATATATATTCGAGCTATCTGGGATTCTTATGTGAAGAACAACAAGAAGCAATCGATTTTAATTTAGACAGACTGGCATATTTTTTTTTTTTTCTGTTAAAAATCTTTGTAAAAAATAAACAAGTTTTTTTTTCAGACTTGGGGAAATATTAAAAAATATGAGTTGTAAAAAAATCATTATTTCTTTGAAGGGAACATTTTTTTTTTGTTCTTCTAAAAATTATGTTTTTTTTACAACAAATGTTTTTTTTAAACAGGGTTTTACTGTTTTCTTTTTGTTACAAATCTTTGTTGTAAAAAATAAATAATTTTTTTTCAGACTTGGGGAAAATATTAAAAAATATGTTAAACAAAAAAAATGTTCCCTTCAAAGAAATAAAAGTTTTTTACTTTTAAAAATAGTAAATGTTTTTTTATGTTTTTTTTATAATTGTTATTTCAATAGTAAAAGTTTTTCGTGTTTTTTATAGAAAATTATTTTTAACAGAGTTTTACTAATTATGTACAACAAATTAAATATTAATAGTAAATGTTTTTTTTATGTTTTTTTGTAGTAAATGTTTTTTATGTTTTTTTGTAATAAATGTTTTTATAGTAAATGTTTTTTAACAGGGTTTTACTAATTATGTATGATAAATTAAAGTTTTTAAAATGTTTTTATGCTTTTATAGTAAATAGTTTTTGATAAGTGTTTTTGGCACTTGTACAGTTTAATCAAGACATTCAAAAATGAAAATATCGAAAAAAAAGGTTATATTGTACGTATCCATTTTGAACTGAAGATCCCCGAAAAAAAATTAATTTAATTTGATCGCGTAGGTTTTTTTTTTTTTTTTACAGCGGAAAAACACGTTTTTATGAGAGCGCATTGAAGTCAGCCATTGTGAAATTTGTTGAAGCTGAACTACATGCCACGGGGAGATAACTCAATGTAAAGTGCCTACACTCCCTTCCCATCTTTAATTCTAGCTTTTCTTCCTAAAAATCGAACATTTTGCTCGGCATCATAACAAATTGTTTTTTTTCGCTGTAAAAAAAAACAAAAAAAACTACTTGATGAAATTAAGTGAAATTTTTTTTCGAAGAACTTCATTCCATAAGGGATATGTGCAATATAACCTTTTTTCAATATATTCATTTTTTTATGTCTTGACTAAACTGTACAAGTGCCGTGTTTTTAACAGGGTTATACTAATTATGTAAGAAAAATTAAATTCTTTTTAATAATAAATATTTTTTATGTTTTTCATAGTAAATGTTTTTTTGTTTTTTTTATAGTAAATAGTTTTTTTAATATTGAGTTTTGTAACAGGGTTTACTAATTATGCATGACAAATAAAAAAATTTAACAAATGATTTTCATGGTTTTTATACTTTAAAAGTAAATGTTTTTATGTTTTTATAGTAAATGTTTTTATGTTTTGATAGTAAATGATTTTTATAGTAAACGATTTGTTTCGTAGTAAATATTTTTATGTTCTTTATATTAAATAGTTTTTCTAATAGTAAATGTTTTTTATAGTAAATGTTTTTGACAGAGTTTTACTAATGTACAATAAATTAAATGATTTTTTAAAAGTTTTTTTTTATAGTAAATGTTTTTATGTTTTTATATTAATAGTTTTTTAATAGTAAACGTTTTTGGACAGGTTTTTACTAATTATGCATGACAAATTAAATTTTTTTTAATAGTAAATGTTTTTTAATAGTAAACGCTTTTCATGTTTTAATAAAGTAAATGTATCAGTTTTTATATTAAATGTTTTTTAATAGTAAACGTTTTTGACAGGGATTTACTAATTATGTACAACAAATTAAATTTGTTTATTTTTTAGCAAAAAAAACAAAACAAACAAACACAAAAAACAAGCAGGAGTAATTTTTCATAATTTGTTGTACATAAATAGAAGTGATGAAATCATTCCAATATTTTTCACGATTCTGATACAATTACCAATTCTGTTCTAAATTCCCGCTTCTGATTCTTTTATAACTGCTAAATGTTTATTTTATTTTTTCAGATTTCACCTTACAATGCCAATCCAAGAATGGATTAATGCCGTATCCCAGGGTTCTACTGTACTGCAAAAACTCATGTATGTGGGTTGTGTGTGGGTGACTTTTAGATTTTCTCTGATAGTTTAAAATTGTTGTATCGTAAACGTATGCTACAAACGAGTTGGTAGTCACGAATGATAAAGACCGAGAGAAACACACAAAAAATCAGCCAATAAGTTTTATTACGATAAAGGTACTATTATCAAGGATCTACACAATAAGCATTATGAGAGTCAAGTGTAGAGACATCCATGCATCCTGTGGTCTTTCCATAGTACAGTAAATTCAATCCCGTAGTTCGTCGTGTGGAGTCATATTCATAATGGGTAATAACTCATTGTCATAATCACATTGACACACCAGCTCCCATCAAATCACTGCGTTAAGCAACATTGAGCCTGGTCAGTGCTAAAATGGGTGACCATTTGGGAATTCCAGGTGCTCTATGTGCTCTGCGCCTATTTCGGCATTGTTTCCAGTCAGTCTTGGGCATGTTCTTGCCACTGGACCATTGCAATGCGAATTCAGAAGAAGTGTGGTTAGGAGTACACAACCTTTGCCTCACAATTACATGCGCAGCTACCTTTACGGGAGTGTCCATTGTCTCTTGAGACTGAATGGTGGCATTGAATCGATAGCTCAACAATACAGTTGACAGGTTCTTCAATTGCAACAAATAAATATTTATCCTTTTGTCATTAGTACTAGCAATGGAAAATTAAGTTTTAAATAAAAATGAACAAAAGAAAAACCTACAGGGTGGAATGATAAAATTGTCGCCCTAGAAAAAACGACATGATTCCATTTCCGTTTCATGAAAACCAGTTTTCTTTTTTGTTGCAGACAATTTACTAGTTGGCCAGTTGTGTATAAATCCCAAAGGCAATAGTAATCTTCTATCATGTCTGAAAGTGACACAATGTTCAACGAGCGAGATCAGAGATGCGCCACTGTACAACTCATGCACTCTACTGATCCAAGTTATGACAAAAGGACCATTGCCAGCACCCTCAAAATGCAAATTCGGTTAGTTCAACGCTTGAGAGCACAGCTAAACGAAGTTTCCAGCCACAGTTATGGTCTTTGGTGTGGTTTCAAGTGAGGGCCACATCATGCCACCTCACATCTTTGAAGTCGGCTTGAAAGTCAACACTGTACTTGTATGTGCTGAAGAGTATGGTGATCCCCTGGTACAATCAGGTGACTGCTGGTAGACCCTGGGTGTGGCAGCAGAACTCGGTGCTGGCCCACAAGTCCAAAGAGAGCCAGGCTTGGCTTCAGAAGGAATGCTACGACTTTGTACCCTTCTCCCCTGACCTGAACTTGTTAGATTACTTCATTTGGTCATATGTTGAGAACATCACCAACATGACCTCTCACAACACCAAAGCCAGCCTGATCGCCACCATCTGCCAAGCTCCTGCCGGCGCTTGTGAAAAAGACATGCTCCCAGTTCCAGATGTATTGAGACGCTGATTGAGGCTGAAGGTGGCTACATTGAATAGATGTCAGCTCTACTATATAATCAAGTTACTTGAATTGATTTTTTCAATAGAAGTTTTAAAATAAGTAGTGTAGTGTTGTTTTCTTTAGAACGACAAATTTATCGTTCGACCGTGTAAAGAATCATTTTTGTCAGCTTTATGATTCCGATTGATCATTTCAACACTAATAATTAGTAAAACTGTTTCGGAAAACAAGAAAGGTTTCTGGCAACAAACCTGAGAAAGCGCCAATATGCTGAGTAATTCCACCGAATTCTTGCGACACAATGTCCGTCTTGCGGAGTGCATCAAGCAATGTGGTTTTTCCATGATCCACGTGACCCATTATCGTTACAACTGGCGGCCTTTTCACTAGAACGGAACTGTCTGGAGCATCCCTAAGGAATAAAATGAAAAACAGAAGAAAACGTCAACAAAAAAACACGACCACTCTAAGATTCATTTATTTGCTTTATTTGCTCAAACTCAAGACCATCGATATTGGAATGCGGGCCCATACAGTCAGGTTTTTTGATTGTCAAATGGACTGTATTATGAGAGACTGAATAGACTCTACCAAACTCCTCCGCCAATTTTGGATCTAAACACTTGAAATTTTATATGTAGGTTACCTGAGAACATGAGTCAAACTGTTTAACATATATATATATATATATATATATATATATATATATATATATATATATACATATCCATGTAAAGTTATGAACAGTACATAGGGCCCAAGCAAAGCTGGGTTGAACTGTTAGTATACACACACACACATTATATATATATGTGTGTGTGTGATTATTATAGTGTATCGAAACTTCCTTCACTGGTATGCGGAGAGGTAAAATAGATTTTTACTTTTGTATCCATACGCCGAGTTGATAAAATCTTTAAGTACTTTAAAAAAAAAAGACAAAATATTTTTGTTAATCTGAAACTTAATTTAAATTAATCCCAATTCAGTTTCAACGTCAAATGCCATCGTTAACATTTTGAATCTGATAATTTGATAACAAGCCAATAACTGCGCCACAAAATAAAATCAATACGACTTACTGCCTTAGAATATCTTTATTTTCTTTCACTTTTTCAAGCCGTTTTGGTGCTGGGATGGATTTCATTCCGGATCGTTTGATAATTTCTTTGATCATATCCATGCTATCAATTTCTGACAAGGAAAAATACAAACAATAAATTTTGCATCAAACAAGACAGGCAACTCCCACCCACTGACATAACTGTAGCTTCCCTGCAGACTACAACATGGTCATCTTCAAATCCAGTATCAACAAATACTTCTCGTTTTCAATAATTAAATGTTATCATTTTCAGTCCTCTCATAATATTATTCATCATTTTCAATCCTCTCATAAGATTCTTCAGTGAGTACTAGCTTTTTTTTCTTCATAATAGTTCAGTGACTACTAAATTTATTTGTCTTAAACTACTTTAAAACACACGTGTATATATATGTATGTACATATCACATATATCACAATCATGAAAGGGAAGACTTTCATGCTTCACTAGAGAGGGGTACCCGGCATTGCCCGGGTGTTTGGAGGTGTGTGTGGTTTTGGGTAAATCAAAACTCCGCACTTTCTACATAGTGAATGGACAAGGACAGTTTGAGGACTACCATCATTAGAACAACATATGTTAATTATGTTGTATAACACAGTAAAGAAAATGTGCAAAAAAGCCTTTATGGGAGCACTGAAAGCTGTATTGAGGGATTTTTGTTTAAAAAAAAAAAAAAATAGGAGGAGAATCTAAAATATGTACAATTTAAAATAAAATCACGTTGCGTTACGTTATGTGCGGGGGGAAAAAAATTTTTAAATGAAGGAAGACGATTAAAATAAAGCAACATTATATTACTCGAAGATCCTAATCACGCTCAAACCCAAGAGGCATTCCCTCTGTTTACAGAGAGAAGGCCTTCTCAACCGAACGTTAACAGTCTCCAAGATCTTTAAATGGAATAATGAGTGAGCATGACTCAGGATTGAAAATGAGTTTGATGTCATTGTGGGAACAGTAAACGCAATTTTTCTGTGAGGAACTGAAGATGCAGAAGATTTGAATAAATGCACCAGTCCGTAACTCCATCCTTGTCACACAATATTTGGTCAAGATAGGCATTAAGACAGTTCCTCACCCTCCCTAAAGTCCAGACCTTGTTCCCTGACACACTCACACAAGTGGCCTTCCAGAAGTTGTTGGAATGATACAATTAATGTGTCCATATGAAAAACGTCTGGAAACTTATTGAAAGCACCTCGTACATAAAACTTTTGTACAAAAATCAAGAGAAAATCATAAAAAATAGGACAACAAAAATTTAATAAAACTATTCAGAATCTTTGTGGGTGAAATCAATTTTCTTTCAAATGAAACCGCTTTCTCTGCTACAGTTCCAAGTTATCATCACAACCAACCATAATACAATAATCCGAAAAAAATATCTGATGAAAAGAATACTTACTGCTGTGGACTTCATCATATTTCTCACCACCTTTTACGTATAACAGAACTTCAAACACATGATCTGAAACAGAAATTGTGAAAAAATAAGCCTTGCATTCTTATAAAAATGTTTGCTGCTTGTGCAGTGTACCAATACAAAAAAATTATGAAAAATAATCCAATAGAAGACATGCAGTGTAACAATTCAAAAAATTGTGAAAAATAATCCAATAGAAGACATGCAGTGCAACAATTCAAAAAATTGTGAAAAATAATCCAATAGAAGACATGCAGTGTAACAATTCAAAAAATTATGAAAAATAATCCAATAGAAGACATGCAGTGCAACAATTCAAAAAATTGTGAAAAATAATCCAATAGAAGACATGCAGTGTACCAATTCAAAAAATTGTGAAAAATAATCCAATAGAAGATGTGCAAGATCTCGTTTTCAGAAAAAAATCGTAGAGCTGGATGGTTGATCATTTTCTATTTTTCAATAGCAGATGTCAAGGAAAACAAGGGATCCAATACTAGATATATTTTTAACAAAAAGTCATCCACAATTATGTTCTATTTAAAAATAGTGAATCCTTAATTTAAGTCAAGGGATACAAGTCAGTTTATCTTACTGAATTGGTTGCACAACTCTTCCACATTAAAACATAACAGGCATGACAGGAAAAGAAATGAACACATATCTAAAGAAATGGCAGAAACATTAGATGATGACCTCCAATCTGTAGTGGAATGGAGACAAAAATGGATGGTCACATTCAATGCTGCCAAGACTAAACTTATTTCCTTCAATAATTACAAGAAACCTTCTCTACCACCAATAGCAATGGCCAGTGACTCTTTATCTGAAAGTACATCTTTTAAACTCCTTGGCCTAACGTTCACAGGAAACATGAGTTGGAACAATTACATTGAAAGCATTGCCAGGACCTCTGCAAAGAAGGTAGGCTCTCTCTACTGTGCGAAAAAGCTACTAACACCCGAAAGTATCCTGTACCTCTATAAGGCCACCATTCGCCCATGTATGGAGTATTGTTGTCATATTTGGGCTGGTGCATCTGCCACTAGTCTCTCGCTCCTAGACAAGGTTCAAAAGAGAGTCGCCAATCTGATAGGTCCTGAACTGTCATCTAAGCTTCAGCCTCTGTCCCATCGACGAAATGTTGCATCCCTCTGCCTGTTCTACAAGTATTTTAATGGTGAATGCTCTGACAAACTGCAAGGACTTGTGCCCCCACAACGTAAACACCCTCAACAAACCCGACAGGCAGTTAAATCCCACCTCCACGCAGTAGAGATCCCTAGATGTAAAAGATCTTTCTACTCCAGTAGTTTCTTCCCCAGAACCGCTAGACTTTGGAATTCCCTTCCAGGTCCCTGATTCCCCAACTGTACTGACATGCAGAAGTTCAAGTGCAACATGAACTGACATCTTGCTGCTCAACTCCCTACATAGTATCCCAGTAGCTGTTTTCCCTGATAGTAGCCCCCCTACACTAAAGTGGCAATGTGCCTTGTTTGGGGTGAAAATGTAACAAAAAAATATACAATAAAACTCAATAATTTGATAAATTTTATTTTTACTTGTGTTTGTTTTTCTACACGATCATTTTTTGTAATTTTTTAAGTTTATACTAATTTCGACATGATACGTAAGTATGCAATAGTGTTTTTATTGGAAATGTATTTGTTTCAAAAGCCGGTATACTGCAGAAGCACCAAATATTTTTTGGAGTTAATAGCAATTAGTTAATAATTTAATTATTTATAATGGTTAATTAAAAATTAAAATGTAATGAATAAATTTAAGTTTCAATATCATATTTAAAAAAATTAACCTCGAAAATATCAACCAGCATGCACTTCCATTTTAGTTTTTCTTTATTTATAAATTCAAGAAAAAAAAATCAAATGTATTTATTATTTATTTAAAGTTTGACGTTTTGCAAGCTGTTCAATCAATTTTATTATAAAAACATTTCTTTAAGAACATGTTTATTTATTGAGTTATTGTTCCAATTATTAATTTTCAAATATCGGCCAAAATATTGAATATAAATTCAACTTTTCATTTCACATTACTAAAAAAAACGAGGTGCATTGTGGGAAGGATTATTGTAAAATTAATATGTTTCCTTATTAGATTAGGAGCATTAGGAACCATCTGACTTGGGGTAAATTTAAAAATTATTTTTATATTTAATGGTTGGCTGTTGTCAGTTCTAAATTTTTTTTCTTTCTTTTTTTTTATCTTGTTAACTAGCAGTGCTACCCGGTACTGCTCGGGGCAAAAGTGTAATATAACTTATATCCTTCTTTCTTTCTCTCCTCCCCCTCACTTTCTTTGTCACACATACAACTCGAGTCAGTTAATGAAGATAACTATGCAAAAAACAAAAATCAGAATTATGTTCCTTTCTTTAATGTCTGGAAAACAGTTTAAATAATAATTTTCTCCAATTAACTCCCCACTCTCTCAGTTTTATTTCCCCTTCTTGCCGCCTTTAGCGCCACTTCTTTTTGGTGCCAAAGTCGGCTCCCCATTATGGATGCGGTCTCCAGATCACTTGTTTTGGTGATTTTCATCAAACATGGAACTGCAGATGGAAACCAGCACCATCCGGAGAGTGAACCAAATAGACAATCCCCCTCAGCCTTGGAGCCCACCACTAAGGATACCCCTAGCCTGGGGGCCATCCTTTTAATCTGCATCCTTGAGTGGCTTTTGGCCTTAAGTGTGGATTCCTTAGTAAAGACCAAATGAAAAAAAATAGAATGAGGAAAATACATGAAATCGTTCTCACCTGTACTTTTTCCCATGCTTTTGGCAATTTCTTCGATTGTCATGTTCGGACTGATTGGAATAGTTTTCACATCTTTGTCCATTGGTTTCGGTTTAAATCGAATTGGGTCAGCCTAGAATTGTCAAAATGAAAGAATTGTAATCAAATGAAACAATCAAATTTTATTGTTTGGATTCTTTGAACTTTTGTTTTTATCTTAAATGTTATTTTCAGGTTGTGGTCACAAGGATCCATGGCATAGTGGATAGAGTACTTCGTAAAATTCAGTTATGAACGTTTTGTTTTTTTTTTACTTGGAAGTCAAGGTCTAAAGGCCACTCAAGGATAAGGGTTATCCCAAGAGGTTAAATAAATTTCATAATTCTGAGCAGATTCCTGATCTTGACAGAAAGATTCACAAGTTCAACAAGATACACCTGAAGAAGATAAGAGGTTACATCAATAGAAACATTTTGAAAATGAAACTCGAGATGAGAATGATAGTCCACAGAATCCAAATAATAATTCCTCATCTAAAAAATTCAGAAATGTATTAATCATTAATTATCAATAATTACTTATTAATCATTAATTATGATAATTATTTAGTAATCATTACTTATTAATGATTAATTATTAATCATTAATAATTACTTATTAATTATTATTTATTAATCATAAATAATTACTTATTAATCATTATTTATTAATCATAAATAATTACTTATTAATCATTATTTAATAATCATCAATTAACAATTACTTATTAATCATAAATTATTAATTAATGATTATTAATGATCAATTATTAATAATAACTTATTAATTGTTAATCATTACTTATTAACCATTAATTATTAATAATTACTTATAAATAATTACTTATTAATCATTAATAATTACTTATTAATAATTACTTATTAATCATTAATTATTGCTTATTAATCATTAAGTATTAATAATTACTTATTACTTATTAATTATTAATTGTTAATCATTAATTATTAATCATTACTTATTATATATTAACCAATGATTATTAATCATTAATTATTAATAATTACTGATTAATCATCAATTGTTAAACATTAATTGTTAATCATTACTTATTAATCATTAATTGTTAATCATTACTTATTAATTATTAATAATTATTAATAATTAATTATTAATCATCAATTAATAATAATTAATTATTAATCATTAATTGATAATAATTAATGATTAATAATTAATTAATCATCATTAATTATTTCTGCATGAAATTGAAACAAAACCCATAAACATTTTGTGCTATTTTCACTGTTTGATCTGTGTAAACAATTTATGTTGAGATGATGCAATGCTAAGTGGTTAATGACACGGACTGACAATCTTGAATGTCTTTCTAAAATCTCTACATGCACCTTCTAAGAACAACGTTTGGAACACATTACTATGATACTGCTACCCTACGGACTAAAACATTGTCATCTTTAAATACAGTGTATTAACAACTATGAATCATAAACTGTTCTTATAAATAATCAAATTTTATTCCTTCGATTTAATCATTTTCAATCCTCTCATAATATTCTTCATCATTCAACTAACAATCTATCTATTATATTAATTTTTATCCTCGGATGGCTTTTGGCCTTGATAAATGGTGACTCTTTGTAAATAACAAAAAAACTTTTCTTTTACCTTTCGTCTTCTTGCCGCTTCATGTTTAAAAGAAAAATGGATCCAACGTTTTCGCAGTCGATCATCCGACGCCAGCAATACACTTGCTTGCCTTTCAGCTTTGAACAAAATAGAATTCCAAGACTTTCCAAAAACCTTGGAATGTCTGTAGAGCAAAGGCCACTGTTGTAGAATGGCGGTCGTGAAAGATCTCTGTGCCATTATGCACGTTTGGACGTTTCGACTCTTTGCTGTCGAGGCGTTTCCCACTGTAAATAGCTACAATGCGAAAAGAAAAGAAAAATATTTTAAATATATTAAATTTAAACATACTAACCATCTTAATAAGAAAGCAGAAATAAATTTGAAAATTTAAACAAAATACACAAAAAGTAAATAAAATAAAAAATAATATTGAATATTAACCCAAACCCAAGTTTAAGTTTAAACAATAATAATAGATTTTTTAAATAAAATTAATTTCCAATTTCTGAAAAACTGTTCATGTTTAAAATAGCCCCCCTCTTGCATGCACATTTGAACTAAAGTTTAGTAAACATCTGA
Source organism: Euprymna scolopes (assembly GCF_053919585.1). Taxonomy (NCBI): domain Eukaryota; kingdom Metazoa; phylum Mollusca; class Cephalopoda; order Sepiida; family Sepiolidae; genus Euprymna; species Euprymna scolopes. Next base: position 4,514,059 of record NC_136517.1, read on the forward strand.
CGAAGGCAGACTTTCCCGAAATATTATACAATATGGAACTTCCATCTGACAACAATCATGAGAACAAGTGTCCAAAGGAAGCATGTGCGTATTGTAAAAAGTCGCCGACACTTGAACTCAAAATCCGACCGATAGGAAACGAAAAGGTGACTTATGTAAATCAAAACATGGTTGAATCTGAACATATAAAAAGTATTTCTTTCATTGAAGAGGGCATTCTTTTTTTGACTTGGAGTCATTTGAACGTACGATTAATTCGCGTGTCAGTGGGAAAAAAGAAAGACGGATTTTCTATGAACGTCGAAAACAGGAAAAGAAAAAGATTGTTGTTTTTGCTTGTGCCGAGAACATTGCAAGCTGAAGAAAAATTATTTTTTTTGCACGAACATTTAACGGCATTCGGCAGTTCAAAAGGGGGAAACTTTAATTTCAACACCTCACCATACTGACGCGAATCAGAATACAATCCAAGTATAAAACATATATAAATATTGTATAAATATTATATAACTATTATATAAATATTGTATGAATATTATATAAATATTGTATAAATATATAAATATTGCATAAATATTATATAAATATTGTATGAATATTATATAAATATTGTATGAATATTATATAACTATTATATAAATATTATATAACTATTATATAAATATTGTATAAATAAAAAGTGAATACACATAGTTTATTCCACCGTATGGGTCAGAGTGGACCTGGGGGCAATGGCAATTAAAGGATGGTGCCATACTCCCCAAGGCCCGCAAGGTGGGGCCTCACCATCGGATATAGTTTTAGATCATATCCAGGACCGTATATCCTGGGAACGCAACCAGCTCCCCAGGTGTTCGACAAGATATCAAACGAAAGGCACATGGAAACTTCAACGCTGGCTGGCATGGGTCGCTTCTTCATCGTTACAGGTACCATTTCCATCATCGATATTAATGGTAGGAATCACACGTTGAAATTTAACACTTGTATAGAAACAGCGAACAAATGCATTTTTATAAATATATAATTTATTTTACATTTAACACTGGCGGAGCATATTTTTATAAAGACCAGTTGAAACCAGACGCATGCAGCTAAACTGCCATGTCGCATCTGCCGACCCCAGAATCCAAGCTTCAACTGTTTAAACAACAATAGAATTATATTTCAATTCTCTGTTTCTTCATTGTAAGAGAGAACAAGGGAGTGAGAGAGAGAGAGAGAGGGAGAGAGAGACGCATGAACATTGTTTTATTTTTGTGTGCCTCGATGACAAGTTCTTTTGGGTTTTACCTTTTGAATTCAGATCGTTTTGACTGAAGCCGTCATGTTTTCCTTTCAATAATAATGAATTTCTTTTTGCCTCCACATGAGTGCAGCAGACCAAGTTAGGCACAAGGTTTATTAATGTAGAAGCCCCCAGTTCCCCCAAAAGGGGCGCTCTTCATTGTGCCACAGCTGTGCATAGATGTCCACAGTGCATTTTTTCACTCGCATCTGTCGCCATAAGAATGCAGAAAATAAATTAAAACTTCAACAAAATGCAAATCCATTTATAATTCTATAAATTACTTTTATAAAAAAGAAAAGTAATTTATACGAGGAAGGCAATACAATGCAGAGGTGTCACCAATCGACACAAACTGATGCATTTAATTTTCCATGTAATTATAACTGGATTTGCATTTTTTTTTTCTTATTCGTATCAGTATGGTGAGTTGTTGAAATTAAAAGTTTCTTTTGAACTGCCAAATACTGTTAAATGTTCATGCAAAAAAAAGAATTTCTCTTCAGCTTGCAAGGTTCTCGGCACACGCAAAAACATAATCCTTTTTTTTTTTTTTTTTTTTTCGATGTTCACAGAAAATCCATCTTTCTTTTTTCCCACTGACATGCAAATTAATCGTATGTTAAATGACTCCAAGTCAAAAAAAGAATGTCCTTTCCAATGAAAGAAATACCGGATTTTTATATGCTCAGATTCAACCATGTCTTAATTTGCATAAGTCACCTTTTCGTTTCCTATCGGTCGGATTTTGAGTTTGAGTGTTGGTGACTTTTTATAATACGAACATATGTCACCCTTGGACGCTTGTTTTCATGACTGTTGTCACACAAAAATCATATTTCTTATTGGTCGGGTTTCAAGTTCAAGTGTCGATGACTTTTTTACTATTTATTACGGCTTTTTTTTTTTAGCTTGTTCAGATTGTTTTGTGGCTTTTTTTGGGGGGGGATTTTCTATTTTGGCTTGAACTCTGCAAATTATTTTGTTATTATATGATTTTTTTTAAATACATATCGGTAGGGACTGCCAAACGATTGTGAAGATTGGACTGCATGTTTCCGTGACGTCAGATTTGTGTTAACTATACGAACTATGGAAAAGCAGAAGCGACTTAATGATTTTTTTAAACCTTTGTTTATCTTCTTCAAACTACAATTAATAATTAATCTTTGTTATAATTTTGTTAGGTTTTAAGATTTACACAGTTTAATGATTAATAATATTATAAACATTTGTATATTACATATGAAATACGGTTTTACTGAATGTTCTTTTGGTTACCTACGGGCTTCCATATTTTGTTCGGTAAAAAGACAAACAAAATATGAGGGGGGGGGCTACAAAATGCTTAATATTGTGCAATAATATTTTCAAATTGGTTTTAATCTGGCGATAAAATAACTGACAAGAGTCATGTTTATGTTAAAACTTAATCTTTAAAAAAAAATTTAAACACAATTAATTAAAAATCTATGTTGTAACGGAACATTTTGAAATAATGGAGTTTTAATCTTTTAAAAATTAGTTAATGTTTACGAAGTTTCTTTTTCTTGACAATTCAACTGATTATAGTATATATTAATTCGAAAAAACGCTATTTAAAAAAAAAAAAAAACAATAATATTAAGTTTATATCAATTTTTTAATTGCAACTTCAAGGTAAATTTTTGTTCAATATGTGTATTTAATTTTTTTTTTAAATAAATATTTTTTACTTATTTGAACTCTTATGTTTCATAATAAATAGAAATTTCGATAGATTTAAATATATTTTGTTTGAATTTCGAAAAAAATAAATAGGGGGGGGACACACACTAAAAAAATATTTCCCCTCGTATAGTTTACGAAAACTGTATTTTATATGTAATTTCGGTACTAGTGCAGAGAGTGATCCGGACGTAAATAATAGCATTATTTAAAAAGCCATTCTTAACATGGGGAGGGTGTTTTGTACCTATTCTATACTTCAACCTTACAATTGAATAAAAAACATATCATTCAACTTTAATTAAACTTGGAAATACGATTTAAAAAATAGTGCGGATCACTCTCTGCACTAGCACCGTAATTTCATTCTAAAATGGATAAGTATCGAAAATTTCACGAAAATCTGACCATTAGTTGATTTTCCCTAGATTTATTAAATACGGGTATGTTTTCACGTTCGGAATGTCTACTACATGGGAACGTTATTTTAAAGCGCCAATTATGTAAACACGATTTTCGTCTCGCAATTTCATTATTTTCGTACGATGAAAATTCTTTTTTAAATTATTACTAGTTTATTTTGCCTTTCTTTTAAATGGTACAAAAGTTATGTTAATAATATTAATTTATAATAAAGTTACATCGTGTTACATATAGGGTAAGGTAATTCTGTGGTGAATTTTGGCAGATCAGTAGGAGAAATGAAATGGTCTCATGTCGATGAGGTCATGTATAGAGGGGTTTATAACATGAAAAGTGAAAAAATATTAGATAATTTTGAAACATTTTTTTTTTTTTTTTTTTACATGGAGTTCACCACTTATCAAGGCCCAAAGGCCACTCAGGGATAAGGGTTATTGCGTGTACAGTAATCAATGAGATAGTATTGTAGTAATTATTAGTATTGGGTGATTAGAGTGTCTTACTTAAGGGGGCGGTTTGTCAGGAGTTTGTTTATATTGGACTTGAAGACGTCCAAGTTGTAGTCAGGTGGGAAACAGGCAAGCGGCAGAGAGTTCCACTGGCGTGCAGAGTTCTAAGAAAGAAGCTTTGCTCATGGAATCTACGTTTGGATTTAGGCACAGATAAAGAGTGGGGAAAATTATTGACAGTAGTTTCAGCCAGATAGGTGTTTCTCGTGAAAGATTGGCGAGAGGGGGACGAGGGATTGGAGCTCAGACGAGCACCTGCCATGGAAATAACGATAAAACAAAGACAGTCTTTTAGAGCACGTTCATGAAAAATATGGTAATTAAAAAAAATCCCAATAAGTTTTGGGAAAAAACATGTTTTGAACAATCGAAATTTTTATTTTTTATTTTTGAATAAAAAATAATTATTAAAACAAAAACAGTAGTGTTCTCGTCGAGTAGATTTTATTTTATTCAAGAAAATAAAAGGTTCTCATGCACTTATTGAGCCATGCTGAAATAATGGCGTTATTGGTACTGGTCGCGATTAGAGTGCCCTGCCGAACACCCTAAAAAAACACTGACTTCTCCCTACGCATGAGCAAAGGACATGTTTTAGTTGTCATAGTAACTAAACGATCATGAATTTTTATCGACTTTGTTTTACTGTTTATGAATATTGAAATAAAAGACATTACTACACATTTATTAATAATATCTCACTTTTAATCACTTTTATCGACTTTTTTTTTTTACTGTTTTACTGTTTATGTGTCACTTTTATCGACTTTTTCTTTTCTTTTTTAAATAGCATTTTCTTTTTTAAATGACTACGTTTTACTGTTTATGTCTCACTTTTTTTATATTGTACTAGTGCACTTATTGATCCGTGCTGAAATAACGTTATCATTTAAAAAGCCATTCTTAACATGGGGAGAGTGTTTTGTACCTATTCTCTACTTTAACCTTACAATTGAATAAAAAAAAACATTAAACTTGAATTAAGCTTAGAAATACGATTTAAAATATAGCGCGGATGATCCGCGCTATATTTTAATATAAAAAAAAATGGTTTAAAATAACGATTTAAAATATAGCGCGGATGATCCGCGCTATATTTTAATATAAAAAAAAATGGGTGCTAGTGCACTGCACTAGCACCCATTTTTTTTTATTAATAAATGTTTAGTAATTATTTTTCTTTTAATATTCATAAACAGTAAAAACGTCGTCATTTAAAAAGAAAATGCTATTTAAAAAAGAAAAGAAAAAGTCGATAAAAGTGACACATAAACAGTAAAAAAGATAAGTGATTAAAAGTGAGATATTAATAAATGTCTTTTATTTAAATATTCATAAACAGTAACACAAAGTCGATAAAAATTTATAATCGTTTAGTTACTATGGCAACTAAAACATGTCCTTTGCTCATGCGTAGGGAGAAGTCAGTGTTTTTTTAGGGTGTTCGACAGGGAACTCTAATCGCGACCAGTACCGCGTTATTATTTAGAAAGCCATTCTTAACATCGAAAAAAAAAATCCGAACAAGCCAAAATAAAAAAGCCATAATAAATAAGAAAAACTAGGCGCTCGAACTGCGTACAACATCGGAGCAGATGCGTATTTTGCTAGAGAAGTAACACTCGTGCGTGTACGTCCGCCTAAAACTTATTGACAAAAACAAAATGATTTTTGGTACTAGTGCAGAGAGTGATCCGGACGTAAATGGGTTTGTATTAGTGCACACATAGATTCGAAAAAGTTGTCAAAAAACAAATATATAACAAATAAATGTTATCAAAGGCAAGATAAGTTACTTTTCTACCAAACTGGATATAATTTTCGTGTTTTTATTCAATGTAACATGTTTATTCAGCTCGAAAAACATGCAGTGTTTACCGATGTATTGGACAATTCAAAATGGCGGCTGCGGCTGACTCTCTCTTAAACACGGTAAGTTCGAGAAAAGGTGTTATAAATAATAAACTAGACAAAATACTATTTAAAAAAAAACACCGAATATATGTCAACCTATGTCACGGTAATATATATTGAGCGAATTTCTAACAGTATTTTGTCTAGTTTATTATTTATAACACCTTTTCCCGAACTTACCGTGTTTAAGAGAGAGTCGGCCACCATTTTGAATTTTCCAATACATCGGTAAACACTGCATGTTTTTCGAGCCGAATAAACATGTTACATTGAATAAAAACACGAAAATTATATCCAGTTTGGTAGAAAAGTAACTTATCTTGCCTTTGATAACATTTATTTGTTATATATTTGTTTTTTGACAACTTTTTCGAATCTATGCGTAATACAAACCCCGGAATAGACACCTTCAACCTTGTCAACACCCTAAACCTATAAAAGTTGACATGTCGAATGTGAATGATGAGTTATAAGGTAAAAATGTACCGAATTTAAAACGGAACGAAATTTAAATTTCAGGTTCATATTTACAAAAACCGTAAAACAAAGCATACTCCGCAAGTTTTACGAGCGCAAGTACCAAAAAGACACTTCCGGTGAACCAAAGTGTACTTGTGCCGATTATTCACTACAACTACTAATAATAATGGGGAAGTGGTTGCAACGCAACAAATATCGCATATTTCATCAATGATCGATCGACATGCCGGTAATTTAAAACTAACAGAGAAGTAATTAATTAAGCCTTAAAAAAAAAAAAATGAATAAAAGAAGAAATAAAGCGGAATAAATAATGCGGGAAAAAAAAAAGTGATTCCTTTTAATAAATAATAGTTAAAATAAAATAAAATAAAATAAAACCCAAACGATAGAAATAAGCAAAAAAGACTCAGCGGACAAAAGTTAGAGGTTAAATTTCATAAGAAAGCCGAACAACGAACAAAACCATTTTTTTGGGGGGGGGGGCGTTGTAAATCATTAGAAATAGTTTTGATAATGTGCAAGTATATTAATAAAGACTTACAATAAGATTGTAAACATTAAAAACAATTTAATGCTTTGTAATTGGAATTACGTTACAATCATACTTCGTCAATTGCCATGTTTACATGTGGGCGCCGCCATCTTAAAATATCAACTCCGGTGTAAAATTACAAATTGTTCCTCGTTAACAAAAATCCATTTGTTTCAAAATCAACACATGGCGCAAGGGATAAATGCGTTGAGTGACTATCAATCTATTGAAGGTTGGAGGTTCAATCCTCATTACAGGTGGTAAAGCATTTTTTTACGACCTACCTCAGTGTACTTGTACCTCCTAAAGAGAAATCAAAACCTACTTTTTTTTGGGGGGGGGGGCTAATACGTTGAACAGTGCTCAACTTGAGCACTCACTTCTTAGCCGCGTAAGTGGTCAACAAGACATGTTAATCATTAACATTTTATCAAGTTTGATGGCAGGGGGAAAGAAGGGAACGAGGGAGGGGGATCATGTTCCAAATATTTTTCAAACGCCTGTGAAACTCTCTTCCATTTGATTGCTTTCCAGCTGACTACAACTTGGTTGTTTTCAAGTCCAACATAAACAAATTCTTAATGAACCGTCCCCTTAAGTAATCCAATTTACCAAATACCCATTACTAACGATTACAATATTATCCCATTGACTACTGTACACTCCATAACCTTTATCCTCGAGTGGCCTCCTGGCCTTGATAAGTGGTGATTCTTATGTAAAAAAAAACAAAAATCATGTAGAAACACGTTAAGCATTGGGGGAAGGTAGGCTTAAAATTCATAGCTCTACAATTTCCACTACTTTTATATAAGAATTGTCTTGCCAAAAGGTTTCATCGTTAAACATTATTATTTCCTAATATTCTTAAGGCTGTTAAAACACAAAAAAAACAAAAAAAAAAAAAAAACTAGGCTGGATCTATACATTGAACTCCCCCCCCCCCCACATGTATTTTTTCTTTTTGTCTTTTTTTTTAACAGATTATCGATTGGACACTGATCTGCCATGTTATAAAAAAAAAAGGTACGAGTGAACTTATTGATCCGTGCTGAAATAATAACGTTATTATTTAAAAAGCCATTCTTAACATGGGGAGGGGAGGGTGTTTTGTACCTATTCTATATTTTAACCTTACAATTGAATAAAAAAAACATATCATAAAATTTTAATTAAACTTGGAAATACGATTTAAAAAATAGCGCGGATCAGTAAGTGCACTAGCACAAAAAAATTTTAATTTTGTAAGGGGTGCTCAGTTTCCCTTATGTTGGAACGACTTGACGAAAACATGCACCCCCTCATACAAAGGAATTTTCATTTATTAAAATATTATTATTTCATTTATTAATATATTAATATTATTTCATTTATTAATATATTAATATATGAAAATTCCTTTGTATAAGGGAGGGGGTGCGTGTTTTCATCGAGTGTTTCCAACATAGGGGAAACTGAGCACACCTTACAAATATCGATTTTTTTTTTTTTTTTTTTGATAATTTGGTAGATTAGTGTCTAATCGATAATCTAATGAAAAAAAGATGCAAAAAAATAAAAACGTTGGGGAGATTTCAATAGGCCCACCCTAGTTTTTGTGTGTGCTAACAGCCTTAAAAATATCAGGAAATAATAATATTTACTGCAAGACCTTTTGCCAAGGTAAATCTTATAAAAAAAAAAAGTGGAAATTATGGAATTATAAATTTTAAGACTTCTTCCCCAATGTTTGCAATGTTTCTACGTGTTTTTAAAATGTTTGTAAACTTATAACCCCCCTGGCCCCCCCCTGGCCCTCCTCAGCTACCAAACTTGATAAAATGCTTACGATTACATGTCTCGTTGACCATTGCATGCCCAAGAAATGGGCGCTCATTTTATGTTAAATTTATAAAAGAAAGTGATCCCCCACTGTAAAACATTAAATTTTTATTAGTTTTTTAAAAATTCCTTCTTTCATATTATCTTTAAAGGTCGTTGAATTGTATTAGCTAAAAAAAAAAAAGTAGATTTGGATTTCTTTTTAGAAGGTAAAACTGCGCTGGGTTAGGTCATAGAAAAATGCCAATAGAAATTACATAACACTAGTCTGAATAATTCAGCTAATATAATATGTTTATTTATTTTATTTAAATCAATGTGGGACCTAGATTTAATAAAAGCGACCTGCAGACACTTTCTAAAATAGTTTTTATTCAATGGTTTTTGTTGCAAAATAAACTAAAATAAAACACACACAAAAAAAAGCATCGTTGACCATTTGGTACGGAGAATTCAAGAAAAAAAAATGTTCATTATGTTTGTATCAGGGATGGTTTTTTAAGGGAGTTAGTTTAGTGTTGACAATGTGTAGGTAACAGTAAGGAAATTAATATGTAAGATTACGATTATAAGCAGTTAAGATTTTTGTAATTGATTTGATATATTTATAAAATAATTGCTTCATGTAAAGAGAGGTGCCATGTTTGCGAAAGTTTGACACGTTCGTTTTTTGAATAAGTTGTTTATTCCCGAATAATGGATCTGTCAGTTCTCAGCCAATGAGAAAAATTGGAAATTTTGAAGGGAGAAATTATTATTTAGTAATCGGTAACTGGAAAGATAATGGTATGTATGAATGTATGAACCAGCTACAAAGGGCGCTGAGGAAAAATAGTTATAAGGTGTGTATATAGTCCTGGTGATAAGTGGTGGTGATAAGAGGACTGTAGATTTAGAGGGAGAAAATAGGAATTACCTCATCAAAAGATGTTGTGATTGTGATGATGTTGCTCCTAGGATGTAATGTAGGATCTTATTATAATATTCAAATGTTTGCACTCATTCCCGGTGGGCTTTCCTGAGGCCACAATCCTGTGGGTGAGGACAGCTGATGGTCTACTTGTATTGCATGTCTGGTATTCTGCACAACTACTTGTCCAGCACCCCCTCACTCACTCACCCTAACAAACATCTTTCTACTCATCTCCCTTCATAATGACCCCGCTAATTAAGTCCCTGATAGTAGCCCCCTGCTTCAAAGTGGCACTGTGCCTTGTTAGGGGTGAAAATTGAATAAAAAAAAAAAAAATAAAAAAAAAAAAGGTTTTTAAAATTGCGTGCTAAAATTACATAAGATAGTGGCTAATAGTCTAAACATAATAAATTTGTATATAGCATATGTTGTTGCAAATTTTGGTTCAGAGGGTCATTTTTGCAATCATTTTTTTATATAGTAGATTAAATCCCAATTTGGTGATTGAGCATAACATAGTATCTTAACTTTCAAACATATCATTAGCGGGCGTTCGCATTGCTCAATTGAGGTATAGAAGCATAAAATGGAAACAATACCTCTGTTTTTCTCCAAAACTGCTTGCTTATATATTTGGGCAAAATATTAAGATATTTTGTGTTAATTTATTTATGTTTTAAAATATATCAATAAAAAAAAATATGAAAAAAATATGAATGTGTCAGAAAATATTGTTTTGAATTCGTAAACTTTTTTGATCAATTTTTATTTATTTATTTGTCGCAAACTATTTAGATATTTCCAAAATATGAATGTGTCAGAAAATATTGTTTTGAATTCATAAACTTTTTGACCAATTTTTATTTATTTATTTGTCGCAAACTATTTAGATATATCAAAAATATGAATGTGTCCGAAAATATTGTTTTGAATTCATAAACTTTTTGACCAATTTTTATTTATTTATCTGTCGCAAACTATTTAGATATTTCAAAAATATGAATGTGTCAGAAAATATTGTTTTGAATTCATAAACTTTTTGATCAATTTTTATTTATTTATTTGCCGCAAACTATTTAGATATTTCAAAAATATGAATGTGTCAGAAAATTTTGTTTTGAATTCATAAACTTTTTAATCAATTTTTATTTATTTATTTGTCGCAAACTATTTAGATATTTCAAAAATATGAATGTGTCAGAAAATATTGTTTTGAATTCATAAACTTTTTGATCAATTTTTATTTATTTATTTGTCGCAAACTATTTAGATATTTCCAAAATATGAATGTGTCAGAAAATATTGTTTTGAATTCATAAACTTTTTGATCAATTTTTATTTATTTATTTGTTGCAAACTATTTAGATATTTCCAAAATATGAATGTGTCAGAAAATATTGTTTTGAATTCGTAAACTTTTTTGATCAATTTTTATTTATTTATTTGTCGCAAACTATTTAGATATTTCCAAAATATGAATGTGTCAGAAAATATTGTTTTGAATTCATAAACTTTTTGACCAATTTTTATTTATTTATTTGTCGCAAACTATTTAGATATATCAAAAATATGAATGTGTCCGAAAATATTGTTTTGAATTCATAAACTTTTTGACCAATTTTTATTTATTTATCTGTCGCAAACTATTTAGATATTTCAAAAATATGAATGTGTCAGAAAATTTTGTTTTGAATTCATAAACTTTTTGATCAATTTTTATTTATTTATTTGTCGCAAACTATTTAGATATTTCCAAAATATGAATGTGTCAGAAAATATTGTTTTGAATTCATAAAATTTTTGACCAATTTTTATTTATTTATTTGTCGCAAACTATTTAGATATTTCAAAAATATGAATGTGTCAGAAAATATTGTTTTGAATTCATAAACTTTTTTGATCAATTTTTATTTATTTATTTGTCGCAAACTATTTAGATATTTCCAAAATATGAATGTGTCAGAAAATATTGTTTTGAATTCATAAACTTTTTTGATCAATTTTTATTTATTTATTTGTCGCAAACTATTTAGATATTTCCAAAATATGAATGTGTCAGAAAATATTGTTTTGAATTCATAAACTTTTTGACCAATTTTTATTTATTTATTTGTTGCAAACTATTTAGATATTTCCAAAATATGAATGTGTCAGAAAATATTGTTTTGAATTCATAAACTTTTTGACCAATTTTTATTTATTTATTTGTTGCAAACTATTTAGATATTTCCAAAATATGAATGTGTCAGAAAATATTGTTTTGAATTCATAAACTTTTTGACCAATTTTTATTTATTTATTTGTTGCAAACTATTTAGATATTTCCAAAATATGAATGTGTCAGAAAATATTGTTTTGAATTCATAAACTTTTTGACCAATTTTTATTTATTTATTTGTCGCAAACTATTTAGATATTTCCAAAATATGAATGTGTCAGAAAATATTGTTTTGAATTCATAAACTTTTTTGATCAATTTTTATTTATTTATTTGTCGCAAACTATTTAGATATTTCCAAAATATGAATGTGTCAGAAAATATTGTTTTGAATTCATAAACTTTTTGATCAATTTTTATTTATTTATTTGTCGCAAACTATTTAGATATTTCAAAAATATGAATGTGTCAGAAAATTTTGTTTTGAATTCATAAACTTTTTAATCAATTTTTATTTATTTATTTGTCGCAAACTATTTAGATATTTCCAAAATATGAATGTGTCAGAAAATATTGTTTTGAATTCATAAACTTTTTGATCAATTTTTATTTATTTATTTGTCGCAAACTATTTAGATATTTCAAAAATATGAATGTGTCAGAAAATATTGTTTTGAATTCATAAACTTTTTTGATCAATTTTTATTTATTTATTTGTCGCAAACTATTTAGATATTTCCAAAATATGAATGTGTCAGAAAATATTGTTTTGAATTCATAAACTTTTTTGAACAATTTTTATTTATTTATTTGTCGCAAACTATTTAGATATTTCCAAAATATGAATGTGTCAGAAAATATTGTTTTGAATTCATAAACTTTTTGACCAATTTTTATTTATTTATTTGTTGCAAACTATTTAGATATTTCCAAAATATGAATGTGTCAGAAAATATTGTTTTGAATTCATAAACTTTTTGACCAATTTTTATTTATTTATTTGTTGCAAACTATTTAGATATTTCCAAAATATGAATGTGTCAGAAAATATTGTTTTGAATTCATAAACTTTTTGACCAATTTTTATTTATTTATTTGTTGCAAACTATTTAGATATTTCCAAAATATGAATGTGTCAGAAAATATTGTTTTGAATTCATAAACTTTTTGACCAATTTTTATTTATTTATTTGTTGCAAACTATTTAGATATTTCCAAAATATGAATGTGTCAGAAAATATTGTTTTGAATTCATAAACTTTTTGACCAATTTTTATTTATTTATTTGTTGCAAACTATTTAGATATTTCCAAAATATGAATGTGTCAGAAAATATTGTTTTGAATTCATAAACTTTTTGACCAATTTTTATTTATTTATTTGTCGCAAACTATTTAGATATTTCCAAAATATGAATGTGTCAGAAAATATTGTTTTGAATTCATAAACTTTTTTGATCAATTTTTATTTATTTATTTGTCGCAAACTATTTAGATATTTCCAAAATATGAATGTGTCAGAAAATATTGTTTTGAATTCATAAACTTTTTGATCAATTTTTATTTATTTATTTGTCGCAAACTATTTAGATATTTCCAAAATATGAATGTGTCAGAAAATATTGTTTTGAATTCATAAACTTTTTGATCAATTTTTATTTATTTATTTGCCGCAAACTATTTAGATATTTCCAAAATATGAATGTGTCAGAAAATATTGTTTTGAATTCATAAACTTTTTTGATCAATTTTTATTTATTTATTTGTCGCAAACTATTTAGATATTTCCAAAATATGAATGTGTCAGAAAATATTGTTTTGAATTCATAAACTTTTTGATCAATTTTTATTTATTTATTTGTCGCAAACTATTTAGATATTTCCAAAATATGAATGTGTCAGAAAATATTGTTTTGAATTCATAAACTTTTTGATCAATTTTTATTTATTTATTTGTTGCAAACTATTTAGATATTTCAAAAATATGAATGTGTCAGAAAATATTGTTTTGAATTCATAAACTTTTTGACCAATTTTTATTTATTTATTTGTTGCAAACTATTTAGATATTTCAAAAATATGAATGTGTCAGAAAATATTGTTTTGAATTCATAAACTTTTTGATCAATTTTTATTTATTTATTTGTCGCAAACTATTTAGATATTTCAAAAATATGAATGTGTCAGAAAATTTTGTTTTGAATTCATAAACTTTTTGACCAATTTTTATTTATTTATTTGTCGCAAACTATTTAGATATTTTAAAAATATGAATGTGTCAGAAAATTTTGCTTTGAATTCATAAACTTTTTGACCAATTTTTATTCATTTATTTGTCGCAAACTATTTAGATATATCAAAAATATATTTATTTACGAAAACATGCAAAAAACAATGAATGTGTCACAAAATATTGTTTTGAGTTTGTAATTTACGAAAATATGAAAAAAAAATCAATGAACGTATCACAGTTTTAACAGTTACAAAATGATGAACGCACATGAGAGAAATAGTTTAACAGTTGTACTAATAATCTTATTAGAAGTCAAAACAATATCTCACGATTTTATAAATAAATATATTTTCAAAATATCTAGATAAATAAAATAAAACTTAAAAAAAAAAAACTTTTTAAAGCTGGAACATAATGCGGCAATTTATTGGGTTTTTTTTTTTTAATATCTATATAGTTTTCAGAAATATATAATATATAAACTTAAATAAACATAGTTATTTAAAAAAATATGTGATAAAAAATAACTAATAAAAAATAAGCAATTTTAAAGAAAAGCGAGGTATTGTTTCTATTTTGTGCTTCCATACCACAATTGAGCGATGTGAGCGCCCTCTAAGGACGTGTTTGAAAGTTAAACTACCGGGTTATACTCAGTTACCCCCAATGTTTAAATTATTAAAGAATCTTTTCAAAAGATTATTTGTTCAATTTTTAGCAGCATGATTCATTTTTTTTTTTTTTAAAGTTGTAGATTAACGCAGTGCAAAATATTTTTTCTTACAAATAATCAGAAGTAACTTTTCCAGGACATTCATTGTCAGGCTCAAATATCAGCTCTTTTTGCTTATGAATTGTTAAAAGTGTCAAATTTTCTACTTAATTATTTTTCACAATTGTTGGAACTTATACTAATTTCAGCACGACATGGAAGTATGTAATGTTTTCACCTGAAATGCGTTGATGAAAATGAAAGTCCCCCCCCTTAGATGGTTTCAATATTTATTAATCGAACATAGTTATTTACATCTTATTAATTAATTAATCAATTCATTCATTCATTCATTAATTCATTCATTAATTCATTCATTCATTCATTAAGTTCCAAAAAAGATTTTCTATAAGAGTTGCTTCCCTTACATTAACGTTAATCGAAGTCAAATAGATTTCCTTTTCTTTTATTTATTCCAATAAACAAACGAATGTCACCTCCAAATTTTCTTATCTCTTGAAAATGTCAGAGTGCTTTCTGTTGTATAATCATAAGATTTGTCACTGAAGAATAGAAAGATTCGTTTCTAGAATTCATTCCTGAAAATACGAATAAAAGTTATTTCCATTGCATAGCAAAACTTTGCAAAAATATTTATCATGAATATTTCAATTTAATTGAAATTAAATTTTCTGTAAACACATAATAAAAACATGTATTCATATAAATATTAACATTTATTCAAATAAATAAATATCAACATTTCTTTAGCATTAATAAATAAATAAATAACATTTATTCAAATAAATAAATTGTTTTACAATTTTTCATTGGGCAGAGGGAGAGAACTCTTGTTTACTAAGAAATTCGTTCATTTTTTTTTTTTTTTTCATCTCATAATTTAGGACGCTCGATTTCGCGATATTTTTTTTATTAAATCTAAATATTAAAAAAAAAATTACGACGAATTTTTTTTTAATGTTGCAAAGCCGATGACACTACCTGCATGCAAGTCTTCTAAACCAACTTGCCCTGAGCTATGTTCATCTTCTGTTCTATCTCCACTGGGATCCTCCGACCACTATCAGTAAAGATAAAAACGAAATGTAATAAGTCCTCAGACGTACCTCTCCATCGTACAGTATGTCGATACTCTATGACTGACTGGCATAGCTTCTGTACATTTATATCTGATCTACCTCTGCGCTCCATGTTTAAAAAGGATGTGTCCTCTAGAGTATCAGATCTGACAGAATGGTTAATTGTAGGTATAGACAGCTTCATACCCTCGAAAAAATTCCAGCAAAAACCTAACAGCCAGCTGTGCTTCTCTCCAAAATGTGCTGCTGTCATTGCGCACAGAAATCACTTTTTCCATTGTTTCCAACGTAATTGATATACTGAGACTAAAGCTGCCTTCAGGACCGCCAGCAACCACTGTAAAAGAGTAATAAAAAAATGCAAGAAAGTTGTATGCTCAGTCTGTTAAATACAAAGTAGCTGAGCAGCGGCTAGGTTCCCACCAGTTTTGACAAATAACCAACAGGGTCTTGAACAGTGTGTGCTCTATCCCAACCATTATCAAGGGATCTGAGGTAATCTCATCAGCATTAGACAAAGCCAAACTCTTTGCCAAGAACTTTGCAGGTAATTCTACCCTATGCGATCAAGGTCATCACCCCCCCCCATATTTCCTCCTGTAACAGAAAACGTGCTATGTGACATACAAATATCTGTACATGATGTTGCCAAACTAATCAAAAACCTTGATTCCAGTAAAGCAACTGGCTCTGACAGTATGCCAATTATACTGTTGAAAAAGCTTCAACCAGACCTAGCTCCCATACTTACAAAGCTGTTTAAGCGTTGTCTTAAGGAAAATTGCTTCCCAACACCCTGGACAACCTCATCAGTATGCCCTGTACTTAAGAATTTAGGTGATCTCTCATCTCCCTCTCAGTACAGATCAATAAGTCTCCTGTGTGTCATGAGTAAGTTGCTTGAATCCGTGAGTGAACCACCTCAGCAGAAATAACCTTCTTAGTGACATACAATATGGTTTCCGTTCTGCTAGATCTACAGCAGATGTGCTAATGATTATATCTCATAGGATTAGTGAATCTCTTGACAAAGGCTTCGTTTCTAGAGCAATTGCTCTTGACATATCAAAGGCCTTTGATAGGGTATGGCATAAAGACTTACTTCACAAGATTTCAAGTTACGGTATAGCTGGAAATCTCTTCTCAATTATTAAATCATTTCTTTTTGAAAGTTTATTAAATTTTTTTTTATAACATTTTCACCCCAAACAAGGCACATTGTCACTTTGATGTAGGGGGTAACTATCAGGAACATAAGCTACAGGGGTACTATGTAGGGAGTTGGGCAGCAAGATGTCGGTTCACGTTACACTTGAATATCTGCATGTCAGTACAGTTGGGGAAGCAGGGATCCGGAAAGGAATTCCAAAGTCTAGCGGTTCTGGGAAAGAAACTACTGGAGTAGAAGGCTCTCTTACATCTAGGGATCTCTACTGCGAAGGGGTGGGATTTAGCTGCTTGTTGGGTTTGCCGAGAGTATTTACGTCAAGGGGGTACAAGTGCTTGCAGTTCGTTGGAACATTCACCGTTAAAGTACTTGTAGAATAGGCAGCGGGATGCAACATTTCGTCGATGGGACAGAGGCTGAAGCTTAGATGACAGTTCAGGACCTATCAGATTGGCGACTCTCTTTTGAATCTTGTCTAGGAGCGAAAGACTAGTAGCAGATGCACCAGCCCAAATGTGACAGCAATACTCCATACATGGACGAATGGTGGCCTTATAGAGGTACAGGATACTTTCTGGTGTTAGTAGCCTTTTAGCACGGTAGAGAGAACCTACCTTCTTTGCAGTGGTCCTGGCAATGCTTTCAATGTAATTGTTCCAACTCATGTTTCCTGTGAACGTTAGGCCAAGGAGTTTAAAAGAAGTACTTTCAGATAAAGTCTTTGGCCATTGCTATTGGTAGTAGAGAAGGTTTCTTGTAATTATTGAAGGAAACAAGTTTAGTCTTGGCAGCATTGAATGTGACCATCCATTTTTGTCCCCATTCTACTACAGATTGGAGGTCTTCCTCTAGTGTTTCTGCCATTTCTTTAGATATGTGTTCATTTGTTTTCCTGTCGTGTCTGTTATAGAGTATGGTGTCACCAGCATATATACCCATCTCACAGACAATTTTGTCAGGGAGGTCATTTATGAATATTAGGAATAATAGAGGTCCAAAGATAGACCCTTGAGGCCCTCCCGCATTTATATCATATTGTTTAGATGTATGACCATCGGGAACAACTTGGATTTTTCTCTTATCTAAGAAGGATTTAATTATATGTATTCGTCCAGTGATACCGTATGATCTGATTTTCCTGAGAAGACCTTCATGCCATACCCTCTACCCTCCCCTGCTTTGGTATATACGTTCAGAGATTACAGTTAGGATGTCTGTGGAACGGGCTTGCCTAAATCCATATTGTTGGTCGGTAAGAAGTTTAGCATCTGTAAGGTGATGGACTAGAGCTTGGTTAATTATGAACTCAAATATTTTGGCAAAAAGCAGGAGAAGGCTAATGGGGCGATAATTTACTGGGTCAGTTCTTTCACCAGAATTCTAAAAAACTGGTACCACAGAAGCAGTTTTCCAGCTGTCAGGATAGCAAGATTCATTAAGGCATTTGTTGTAGTTTGGAGATAACTGGAGCTACTTTGGCAGAACACTTTTTTTAATAGCATAGCCGGGATGAGATCAGGTCTACATGCCTTTGAAGTGTCAAGATTTTTAATAGGTGATTTTCAGATCATTTATTGTGGCGTTTGTCCACAAAGGAAAGTCAGGGAGGGGGGTGTTAGTAGGGTCCAGTGTGAAGGTGGAGGCAAACCGACTGGCAAGTCTGTTAGCCTTCTCGGTTGCTGAGCAAACAACCTCATGATTGTTGGTTAGTGGGGGAATAAGAGTAGTGGTTGATGGACAGAAATCAGAAGCTCTCAGTATTAATGCTGGAGTTCCTCAAGGGTCCATTCTTGGCCCAACTCTCTTCTTGATATACATCAATGATCTCCCAAAACACATACTTAGATCATTCATAGACATTTATGCTAACAACACTACCATCTATAGCAACACATCAAAGGAAATAAATGACCAAGTTCTCTCTGATTCTCTCTCCTCTGATCTTGAGCACATAGTTCAATGGGGAAAGAGGTGGCTGGTTACTTTTAATGCATCTAAAACCAAGCTTCTATCTTTACATCATCAACGCTCTGATCCCCATCTGGCATCAATTGAAATGAACGGCTCTCGTCTTGAGGAGGCTCCATGTTTCGACAAGCTCTGGGTTTGACCTTTACTCCTGATCTGAAATGGAACACATACATCAAATCTGTTGCCAAGGTCACTGGAAAGATGGTGGGATCCTTCTACTTCTCCAGAAGATATCTGACTACTGATGCAATTCTCTATCTATATAAGACCCAAGTACGTCCAATGATGGAATACTGTTGCCATATCTAGGCAGGAGCTACTAGAAGAAGCTTATCCTGCCTTGACAGAGTTCAAAATAGACTTTGTAACTTAGTGGGGATGGCCTATTCTCTTCCCTGCAACTTCTTTCCCACAGAAGAGACGTTGCGAGCCTGTCTCTGCTTTATCATTATTTCCATGGCAAGTGCTTGACTGAGCTCCAATCTATGGTCTCCCCTCATCAATCTTTCACAAAAATCACTTGTCTATTTGTAACCACTATCAATAATTTCCTCCACTCTTTATCTGTGCCTAAATCGAAACGCAGATTCCATGAATGTAACGTGCATCCAGGAGATAAGCGCCCGCGTGTTTGCGTGTTGTGTGGGTACGTGGGAGAGACGGATGAGGGGAAAAAGACTTACCTCGAGACCAGCTCAGCGTTACCGACCAAAAATAGAAAAGAGGGACCAAGATGGCGACCGCCGTCTTTTGTAAAGTATGATGTCTCGCAAAGTCACACGAATTCTCGGAATATGCAAATTTAGCTGGCCTAGAACGACGATAAAAGCGGGTGAGGGGAAAGACGTGGGGGAGTGACGATTGAGTTGGCTGGGGAATCGTGTGGCTGTTGCTTCTTGTGCCATGTTGAGGATATCTTACCGTGTTAAAGAGAGAGTCGGCGCCATCTTGAATTTTTCCTTACATTTTTTTTCTTACAAGCTATTCCGGCCATTTGGCCTCTAGGACTATGACCGAGTTGAAATTTGACTTAAAGCTCATACCCGAGTTTGACGGGACCACGTCCATCGTCGACTGGGTTGAAAGGGTCGAGCTGACATGCGACCTTTGTGAGGTGAAAAGGGTACACACTGTAATTCCCCTGAGATTGGCTGGGGGTGCCTTGAGTGTATATCAGCAACTCAGTGCTGCCGAAAAGGGAGATGTCACCGCAATTAAAGCTGCGCTGTACAAGGCATTTGCCATGGATCCTTGTACGGCCTATGAAAAATTTCCTTCCCGAAAACTTCTACCGGAGGAAAGCGTGGACGTTTTCTTCGCTGAGTTAAAGAAACTCGCAGTTCTGTTCGGTGGAGGGGTGTCGGAGCAGACGCTTGCGTACGCGTTTGTGGCGGGCCTTCCCACTCGGGTGAAGCAGCTACTGAGAGCCTCAACCAGCGTTTCAACAACGACCATGGAACACTTGATGGAACGTGCTCGAGCCATCATCAAAGATGAGGAGGACCTGGGGGAACCAGTTGTGATGGCGACACAGACAGGCCAGATTGGCGCTCGGGAGATTCCGAATCAGAACCCTGCAAGCAATGGGAAATGTTTTCGCTGCGGCCGACGCGGACATTTTGCAAGGAATTGCACCAACAGGGGGCGTGTGCGCTGTTTTAAGTGTGGCGGTTTGGGGCATCTAGCCCAAAACTGTGCGGGAAACGTATCAGGGGAGAGGACGTCAGCGCCGCCCTGCTCCCCGAGCAAAATTTGAACAAGGCGCAACCAGTAATAACCGTCTACGTAAACAGGATACCCTGCTCAGCACTTCTCGACTCAGGCTGTTCGCATACTATAGTGAGCACCAGGCTGTGTCCAAGTTGGACTAAGAGGAAGATCAAAGTCACCACGATAGGAGGCGAGACCCAGACATGCTGTGGAGCTGGAACTGTCAAGATCTACACGGACACCGGTGCAGCAACTAAGATCAATGTGCTCGTGACCCAAGGAAATCTCCTGGGGTTTGACCTGTTGCTCGGATACGATGCCATCAAGGCGCTGGGGGGAGTCGCAATTCATCGGGATGGAAAGGTGCGATTCTTAGAGGCCCCAGTGTGTGCAGCGCTCCATATCGATCGGCCGGATTTTACAGTGGACTACGACTCGCGCAAGAGGGCCTGGATTGCATCTTGGAAGTGGACCGAGGGAATGGCACCGACTAAACTCAAGAATGGGGTTGCAGAGTACCCTATACCCAGTGAGGCCCGAGCAGAATACGAAAGGGAACTAAAGGCGTGGATTCAAGATGGCGCCGACTCTCTCTTTAACACGGTAAGATATCCTCAACACGGCACAAGAAGCAACAGCCACACGATTCCCCAGCCAACTCAATCGTCACTCCCCCACGTCTTTCCCCTCACCCGCTTTTATCGTCGTTCTAGGCCGGCTAAATTTGCATATTCCGAGAATTCGTGTGACTTTGCGAGACATCATACTTTACAAAAGACGGCGGTCGCCATCTTGGTCCCTCTTTTCTATTTTTGGTCGGTAACGCTGAGCTGGTCTCGAGGTAAGTCTTTTTCCCCTCATCCGTCTCTCCCACGTACCCACACAACACGCAAACACGCGGGCGCTTATCTCCTGGATGCACGTTACACTCCCCCCTGATCTGATGATCACATAGAGAGCACTGGGGGGGTGGCCTTTTAGTGCGTGTGCTTCTGCGAAGAGGTACATTCACTGTTTCAGATTCGGGCTCTGGATCTGGTTCCGCCTCATCAGATGAAGTATCGCTATCAGTCTCTGGAAGGGGCTCACTGAATCCGTGCATCGGCAGCTCATCGCTAGACGCTTCACTGCTTTCTTCTGTAGTTGTATGACGCACCTCGGTAGCTGGGCGAAGATCTCGCACATGTCGTGGGGTTCCATCGACCAAAACAGACTGCTGGCTAATCACTCCAGATATGTGTCCTCGCTTAAACTTGTCGGTGCACCGATTTCCTGGAGGCCGCACCCACACTGGATCTCCCACTTCATATCTGTTATATGTTCCCTTGTCGGTTGGCTGCGTAGTGTTGATTCCCTTCACTCCGACTTGGTACGTGTAAATAGCATTCGCAGGTGCGGTTGAAGGGGACGTCCCGTCCTTTGGCGTAATGTTGTACTATTGCGGAAGCAACATATTGGTGGAACTCTCTTCCGTTAGTCTGTTTTCCGGCCGACTACAATTTAGTTGTCATTTATCATTTAACCGCTTTATCTGAGTCAAATAAAGTCAGTTTTTATTTTGAAAAATTTTTTTTTTACGTACCTAAAACGAAAGATTGACCCTCGGGCTGATCAATTTTTATAGACGTTTTCTACCTTACTGTGCTGAAATCGCCCAGCCTTTAACTGATCTACTTTGAAATAAAAAGAAAAGAAGAATGAAATGATTACCATGAAGGAACATTTCCTTTTCAAACATAAAAAATCTAACAAACGCAACAATGTTTCCCCAGACACATGCACCCCTAGCTTTAGGTCCTGGATATGACCTTAAACTATATGCGATGGTGAGGTCCTAGCTTGCGGGTTTTGGGGAGTGTGGAGCTACCCTTTAATTACCATTGCTCCCAGGTCCACTCTAACTCGGAGTAGTAGTACCTGTTACGGTCCCAACTATGGTTTAAATAGAAACCGGCTTAAAAAAAACAAATATACTCTATTAAAAAATTGTTCTTCAAAATCACTGGATTTGGCATTAAATAACCTGAAAAGGGTTGATATGCTGTAAAACAAAAACAACCAACCAACCACCCCTAGCTTTATCAGTAGATGCATCTGACATCGACATTGGATTGCAGTTAAACATTTCCAATATATGTTGGAAGGCTCTGATTTCACTTATAAACCATTATCGCATGCCTTATTTGCTAACCCTGGTAGAGCCCAAAGAAGCTCGTCATTTGAATTACATTTCAATATGTTAAACATCTGACATTCAATATACCAAAGGCACTGAAAATGTGGTTGCTCACACATTATCGTGCATATTAATGCCATACAAGCCATTGGTAACATCGACTTACATCAGATCGCATTAGACCAGCGAGATGATGAGGATTTGATTCACCTACAATACTCCGCCAACTTATTGTTCAAGCAATTTACTTTACCTTTTTTGAGTAAATTAATTTGGTGTGGTATTTCATCTGGACACAAACGTCCATATGTATCTCTTAAACACAGGTGGGCTGTTTTTGCACCAATTATCGCATCCAGGCATCCACGTGACACAAAAGTTGGTGACGTCATGTTTCATTTAGACTGCTATCAAT
This sequence comes from Euprymna scolopes, assembly GCF_053919585.1. Classification (NCBI taxonomy): domain Eukaryota; kingdom Metazoa; phylum Mollusca; class Cephalopoda; order Sepiida; family Sepiolidae; genus Euprymna; species Euprymna scolopes. The sequence continues at coordinate 4,537,291 of NC_136517.1, forward strand.
AAAGATATATGCGATTGATTCGCTCAATATGTTACCGTGACATAGGCTGACATGTATTCGGTGGGGTTTTAACAGTATTTTGTATAGTTTTTTTATTTTTAACTCATTTTCCCAAACTTACAGTGTTCAACAGAGAATCCAGCGCCATTTTTAATTTTCCAATACATCAGTAAACACTGTATCTTTTTCAAGCTGAATAAACATGTTACATTAAATAAAAATACTAAAAAATTATCCAATTAGGTAGAAAATTAACTTATCTTGCCTTTGATAACATTTATTTGTTATATATTTTCTTTTTTGACAACTTTTTCGAATCTATGTGTATAGTAATACAAACCCAAATTGTTATTTTAAACGTTTGTAATAGTTCGAGAGTCGTCCCTATTTACGGACGTATTTTTCGCTTTTTTTTTTTTTTTTTTTGCTTGTTAGAGAAAGGTGTTTCGACCCAAGCTCTCGACTTCATCATAAATTCAGAAACTGGTCAATCTATCTTCTCTCTACAATAATACCAAAATGTTTATCAAATTCCAAACAAAATTATATTAACATTTAAAAGTAAAAATGTCAACTAAAATGGTATATTCATTTGTGTGCCATTTTTTATTTATTTAATTGTGCCATTTTTACATGAGCATTTTTACTGTATATCAGCTACACCACCTTGGAATTTGGAGTGCAAAAACGAGCATTGTTTTGCAAACCCAAGCAAAACCTATTTCATAAGTAAATTTCCACCAAGCAAAGCAAGACTGGAAATAATTAAAAAATTATTGACGGAAATATTAAATTGATGGGGCAAATCCAGAATTTAACCTAATTAAAAAAATAAAAATACAGAAAAATCTTTATGATCTACCTACCTGTCATGAAACGAAAATATCATATTCCAAAAATCACAAAAATTGATCAGGTAACTTCTTTTTAAGTCAGAAAACCAAATTTTAATACTAAGCGATAATGCTTTCTTGATCCTCCATATTTAATAAATAAAGGTTACCCTCCCCTTAACAACCTCTCCAGAAAAAAGAGATCAAAATCAACCTTTTAATTGATACAATATGCTATTAATCGCTAAAAATCGTAAAAAAAAAAATAATAAATAATAATAATAAAAACTACTTGATCAATTTATATGATTTTTGGAATATGACATTTTTGTTCTGTGATGGATACATGCATCATAAAGATATTTTTGTATATATATATATATATATATATATATATATATATATATATATATATATATATATATATATATATATATATATATATATATATATATATATATATATATATATATATATATATATATATATATATATATATATATATATATATATATATATATATATATATATATATACACACGGCATATCTATACGGCATAATCACGTGGACACACCGGTTCTCATCAGATCACCGAAGTTAAGCAACGTTGAGCCTGGCTAATATCAGATGGGTGACCATTTGGGAATTCTAGGCACTGTATGTGCTCTCCGCTTATCTCGGCATTTGTTTCCAGTCGTGTTGTACTTCACTTGCCACTGGTATGCAACAATGTTGACTCAGGAGAGGCGTGGTTGGAGATTGCGCAACTCTTGCCACACAAATTTCCCGCACAGGCACCCTTACAGTGGGTATCCATAGTCTGTCAAGACTGAAGAAAGCCTTACTTATATATATATATATATATATATATATATATATATATATATATATATATATATATATATATATATATAGTCTGTTTATTATACAAACATTATTGGTTACATATGTGCATACATGTTTCAGTAGAATCCCAATTCAAAGATTACACCTCATTAGACCAAAACAAGAATCGATATTGAAATGAGAGTCAAAATTACGTTAATTTTATAAGATATTTGGGTGTGGTTAACGTTCTGGAAGAAAATTGGCTGTATGCTTTGTAAATGTAAGCAGTATGGGTTTTTGGAGGGAGGAGTGGTGAAGGAAGGGAGTAGGAGTAGGGAGGAGAGGGGGAGTACGATTTCATGTGGTTAAGCTGTTGCAGTGAGGAGATGTTGGTCTTCTTTGAACTTGGCGATTATTTATTGGCCTAAGCTTTTGCTTTGATCTGAAGTAATATTATACATAGCAACGATAAGAGTATAATATTACTTCAGATGAAAGCAAAAGCTTAGGCCAATAAATAACCACCAAGTTCAAAGAAGACCAACATCTCCCCACTGCTACAGCCTAACAGCATGAAATCGTACTTTCCCCTCTCCTCCCTACGCCTACTCCCTTCCTTCACAACACTTCCATCCAAACACCCCCTACTGCTTACATTTACAAAGTATACAACTCACTTTCTTACAGAACGTTAACCACATCCAAATATTTTATAAAACTAACATAATTTTGACTCCTGTTACAATATTCATTCTTTTTTTGGTCTCATGAGTTGTTATCCTTGAATCATGATTCTACTGAAACATGTATGCACATATGTAACCAATAATGTTTGTATAATAAACAGACTATATACCAGCTCTGTCCTGCATTGAGCACTCTTTAATAATCATGTGAGTTTCATTGGATTTACATCTAGGAAACCAATCGGTACAACCATTATATATATATATATATATATATATATATATATATATAGATATATATATATATATATATATATATATATATATATATATATATATATATATATATATACTAGCAAAAGTACCTGTCATTTACTGGGTTCAAAAACAGCCCACAGAAAATGGACTCGGATTTATGAACGTATGATAGGTTCTTCGAATTTGGGGGTATCAAAACCAAAGCAAAATATGATGAAAGTAAAAATAAAATAGATAAACCCCATAATTTATTATACCATACCTGTTCACACTGAAACACTTATTACAATATTCTGTGGATCTATATTAAAAAACCTTGTTAAACTTTGTAACATATTTCCGTTCTATGGAGGCCAGGCATGAACGAACACCCGATAATTTTATTATACCATATTTCTTCAAACTGAAGCATAATTATCAAAGTATACTTACGCAGATAGATATGAAAAGTCTTTATTAAAGTTTGTGCATATTTCCATTCTATGGAGGCCAGGTGCGAACGCAGACCCCACAATTTTATTATACCATCCCTATTTAAGTTAAAACATACTTATCAAAGTATTATTATGTGCATCTATATCAAAAACACTTGTAAACATATTTTTTAAAATTTTTTATTTCCATACTTTGTGGACCAGGCGCGTATGCAGACCCCACAATTTTAATGAATCATCATTATGCCAGATCAAACATACCCATTCCTGTGTCTCGATACATCTTCTATCATTATATGTGATCAGTTTTCTATAATAGTCAACCATATAGGAGCCTATTCGTGACCAGACACACACACAGACGTTCAGCTTTATATTATAGAGATATCTATATATCTATAAAAGGGAAAGTGTGTGTGTGTGTGTGTGTGTGTGTGTGTGTGTGTGTGTGTGTGTGTGTGTGTGTGTGTGTACATTTCCATATGCAATAACTCTGTCAATTTTTAGTCTACAGACTCGAAATTTGATATACAGGGTACTGAGATTTGGGAAAATCGATGTGACCGGATTTCAGCTAGAAATTTTGCAATTAAGGGGTCAAAGTTCAACGATTTAACTTTTGAAAACTCTACCAAACTCCTCCAACAATTTTTGGTCTAGACACTTGAAATTTTAGATATAGGTTCCTTGGACATGGATCTAACTTAATAACTTGATTTGCGTCCAAAACACTAAATGTTAAGGGGTCATAATAGGGGTCAAATTAAAAAAAATTGACCTTTTTTTTTTCTTTTTTTTTTTTTTTTGCTCAGCATACACCTCCAAACACTCGGGCAACGCCGGGCCGAAATGCTAGTATAAGATATATATATTAAGTAGGTTGAATTCTGGATTTGCACCAAACTGATTTGCGAAAAAAAAAAAAAAAAAAAAAACGAGAGAGAGAGAGGGCGAAGAGCAGTAGATACAGTGTGGCACGTACTTCTGACTAATACCGGCATGTGTGAAACGATAAATCAATACGTTTACATGTGTCTTAAAATAAAATCATGAACTACAAAAATGTAGACTTATCTTTATAAATAAAACAGTACATGTATGTGTGTGTGCGCGCATGTGTGTGTGTGTGTGTGTGTGTGTGTGTGTGTGTGTGTGAGAGAGAGAGAGAGAGAGAGAGAGAGAGAGAGAGAGAGAGAGAGAGAGAATATTTAACCGATAAACTTTTAAACTACTGGTCACATAACACTAAAATTAATAGGAAATAGTAATCATACACCAAGGATGATTTATAAGGAGTAAAATCTTTGCTTGGATGAATGAATAATGCATACAGAAATATATCGACAAGTTGAAATGCAAAAATGTTCATTTCAACTTGGTAACATATTTCTATAAGTTTTACGCATGCGCAAATTCACTCATCACTTGAAGTGGTTTAATTTTAAATCTTTTATATCTATGTGTCGATAGCCCAAACGGTAGAAAATGTGGTTGGAGCGCTAAATGTTTTACTTTCGATTCTAGCTAATGACATCCAAATACTTGTTTGTTTGTTTTTTTAACTTTTAAAATTAGTACTATATATTAGGTACAATATAATACTCAGCAGAGAATTAGCTCTGTAATAATAAACACGAAATCTGCAATCTGCATGCATTAAAATATACTTAGGCATATTTTATGAACGGGCAAGGCCGGGTGCCCCCCCCCCCGTTAGTATAAAATAATTTTTATCGCTGTAGTCAAGATTGTCTGCCCTTTTTTTTTTTACCCCAGTTTCTGCTTTGCAGATAAGACGACGGTGACAAACAAGATATGGTCCTTCTTGATTAATTATTATCTTTCTTATATAACGTGAAAGCTCCTTTCCTTTTGCCTACTATTCTGCTGCTTGACCATGTCTAATTATCCAACTAAATGGACAGTAGAAACCGGAAGTCAAAAAGCGTAGATAATGTTGACTATAACTAAAATAAATATATTTTAAAAGAAAAAAAATGTCTTAATCGTTTTCTGATTTAAAGTAAAATTTTGAAGTTTCTACCAACGGTACTACTACTACTACTACTACTACTACTACAAATTAAGTGCTCATTTAGAATTAAACTTATTTTCAAAACAAAAAGACAGAAAAATCTTTTAAAAACTTTATGAACAGAACGAAGATTCCATATTCCCCAAAATCATATAATTTGATCAAGTGTGTGTGTTTTTTTAATCAAGAAAATAAAATTTTATGAAGAATCAAGATATGTTTTGATCTGCCATGTTTTATAAATAAGGGGAGACAACTCAAATCGACCTACCGAACCTTCAATAGCTACAATTTCTTATTAAAATCGCTAAAAATCGTAATATATATATATATATATATATATATATATATATATATATATATATATATATATATATATATATATATATATATACTTGATTAATTTATGATTTTTGGAATATGACATTGACGAGTACGTGACGTGCACACTGCAGTGCACCGCACCAGCACCAGTACTGCACCATAACGATTTTTCTGCAATTTAGTTTTTTTTTTAATCGGTTTAATTCTAAACAAACACTAATTAGTACCAAAATATTCCACAGCGACACATGACAAATAAATGACTTCGACTTTTACTTTTGACGTTTTTTTTTTTTTACTCGTGATATTTTCTGCTGTTGTTATTGCGATTTCAATAACGACACCAGTTACAAACGAACGAAATCAAAATTATTGTGTTGATATAAAAACACACACACACACACACACATATTTGATGACAGACTTTTAAGATGGGTATTTTTTTTATTTATTTTTATGCCAACAGCGAATGAATTGTTTACTTCCGGAAGCAGTCGAGTTCATTCTTGGCGAACAGCTGGAAAAAAAAACTTAACAAAAACGTTGCAACCATCGAAAGTATGGAACACCAACATTGATATAATTAATTAAAACTTCCACTTGGATGCTGTCTATTACTCGCATCTGGAAATAGTTCTCGCCGACGAAGACGAGGTGTGGTGGTGGCGGTAATGCAATAAAAAAGTTAGATAGCTGCTTGGATTTTATGGCAGTGTTATTATTTGTGTGTGTGTGTGTGTGTGTGTGTGTGTGTGTGTTTGTATGTACATGTGTATTAACTATTGGGTCATCGGTTATCAAGGCCAAGAGTCATTCGAGGATAATGGTTAATGAGACGGAATGATTATCAGATCAGAATAATAAAGATGAGGAACTCTATGAGAGTACTAACGTTGATTGGTAAAATTGCAGTTTAGCGACCTGAACATAATGCGCTTAAAAATTTGTGTACAGACGATAAATATATTTCTTTTTTTTTGTTAAATATTTGTAAAGGAGGAACATTTTCGAGTTAAAATCTATTCAGTATTACGCTGCACTATTAAGAAAAACACGTTTAAAATATGTACAAATGCTGAAATAATCGCCATTACTTCTTTAACTTCCATTTGTATGATGACTCCATTTCTTTTTTCTTTTTTTTTTTTCAGCATTTGTAAACATTTTAAGCATGTTGCTGGTAAGATTATAAGCTTAATATCAAATAGATTTTAACTCAAAATGGCCCCTCATTTACTAATATTTAAGAAAAAAAAACTTTATCGCTTTTACACAAATTTTTCATTGAATTATGTCCAGGCTGCTAAACTGAGGGTTTACTCATTAAGCAATGGTGTGAACTGCATTTGATTATTCATGGAGTTTTAATTTGTTAAACCACAGACCCTTTTATTAAATAAAATATTTTATTTAGAAAACAAATAAAAATAAGGGTATTAAAATCAGTGACACTTGTGCATTTTGCCTATTTTGAGGAGTATTTTATGGTTTTCATTTTTGAAGAACTCCTTTCAGAATAGGAGACAAATCAAGAAAACACTATCCAAAAAATGTCAAAAATTTGGCGTAACCTTTAGGTAAAACAAAACAAATACACTAAAGTAATGCAATAACACAAAATAAAACATTAATTATCCAAACATTTATTGAATTAAAAAGTTAAGAAAATTCTGAAAGTGCTCGTATTTTATATTAAAAAATGTCCGTTTTCCAAAAAAGTCTAGTTTTTAATAATAAAAAAAACTATAATAAAAACTAAAATTTTTTAAGTCATAGTTTCATAAAATGAGTTTCATATAATGACAGTCATGTTCCCGACTCGGTGCTAATGCCCTTACTGATCCGCGCTATTTTTTAAATCGTATTTCCAAGTTTAATTAAACTTTTATGATATGTTTTTTTATTCAATTGTAAGGTTAAAGTATAGAATAGGTACAAAACACCCTCCCCTCCCCATGTTAAGAATGGCTTTTTAAATAATAACGTTATTATTTCAACACGGATCAATAAGTGCACTAGTACCCTCAACTCGTCACCCAGATCATGAACACCAGCAAGCTTCACTTTTTACACTTATTCCATGCAACACTATCCGAGGATTATGTGACTAATGCCCATAGTCCACCTGGAAATGCAGACCACCAAGTGGTATCAGTAGAAATTACACTTAAATCCCAAACCCAAGGTGAGGAGCCATTGCTCAAAACGACAAGGTACTACAAAAGGACTGACTGGGAAGCCATCAGAGAAGACATCAGAAATGCCCCACGAACCGATATCTTCTCTCTTCTTGCTGAACAGTGTGCGAATGAGACAACTGAATGGTGCAAAACGGACATTAAAGCACATGTTCCCACACGGAAGTATTATAGCAAGCCCCACTCACTCCCTTAGTTCATTACAGATTGTGCAGCTGCCATTGCACAAAGGCAGCACGTATTCTGCCGGTTCGTAGACGTCATGCCAAATACAAATAGGCAAAAATTAAAAAATGCTAGAAATCATTGTTAGAGAAAAATAGTCATAGCCAAAAGGAGGCACCCTGCAATAACCAGGGAACGTATAGAATCACAGAAGCTAGGAACTTGTGATTTCTGGAAAATTTATAATAGTGTAGTAGGTAAACGGCAACTTTAATAGAGTCAAACACTTTGATGTTTTTTATTTCTGACTCGGTAAATTCCTCTGAATTGAAGTTGGATATTATTTGTTTCATCAGCATTTTCTTTTAAACCCAATTTAAAAATACTTGAATGCCTACTGGAAAGAACCTGAATGCCTACTAGACACTTTCTCTTAAGTGTCTAATGTCTCTCTGTACAGCAGTTTGTCAGAACAACTTGACATGAGGATGCTTTTCCCTAAAAGTAAACCCTGACTAAATATTCAAAATCACAGAGTATCACTAAGCAGGAAGAGGCAAACAATGGTGTAAGCCTTCTAGTTTTTGTAACAGAGGCCAATCAGGGTCAGCCATCAAGCCTTGATATTAGAGATCTTGCCCCCCCCCTATATCCATCATGTTTAGCAAATAAAAAATAAGAAAATAAGAGCCTTAAAATCCCAGCCATTGACTGTTAAAAAGGAGGTGTCACTGTTTTGCTACTACTACTTAAAGTTTGAAAAGTGAATCAAAACAGCAAATCTAATCCTGACTAAGAAAATAAAAGACTCCAGCCTCCCTGAAGAGAAAAAGAACACACAGTTGCCTAATTAGGTATCTGTTGTAGACCCGTGCTAGGGGTTACAAATGAAAGAAACCACAAGTAGTGTAAAGTGTATAAAATATAATATGTATTCATCATAAAGAATACAGGAGCCACTAAAGTGGTATGAGAGGAACGTGTTCGGAGCATGCGGTTAAACCTGGTAAGAATGTCTCCATTTAGTCTCTGAAACCAGTGGTATTCATAGGACTGGTTGATTCCACTTAGTTCTGAAATAGGGGTGATTAGTACCCCACAACAGTATATTTACCAGGTATATATCCCAGATGGAAATATAGTTGGCAAATATGCCAAGTGAACCAAGTGCAGGAGAGATTGAAACAATTGCACTTACAGGGGTGGTTAGAATCTTAAAAAGATCTCTTGGTTGAAATATATGAGATAGCGGGTAAATATCTGGCATCCATTATGATACCCCAATTTCAGCTTGAACAAACTGATAATAAAATTAAAAAAAAAAATAACAAAGACAATTTTCATTAATTTCAGAATTTATTTTATTTAATTCAATAAATGTTCAGATAATTAATGTTTTATTTTGTGTTATTGTATTACTTTTGTGTATTTGTTTTGTTTTTACCTAAAAGTTACGGCAAATTTTGACATTTTTTGGATAGTATTTTCTTGATTTGTCTTCCCCTGTCCTGAAAGGAGTTCTTCAGAAATGAAAACAAAGAAGTTGTCCAAAATAATCAAAATGCACAAGTGCTAAATCTGCATACAAAGAAGAAAACTTTAATATTTTGAAGCATCATACACAAAAGAACAATTAAACAGACCCTAAATTATTAGGTTTTTAAAAAAATAATAATAGATTTTAAAACAAAATGAAAATTAATTCCAGGTCCATTTCAACCTACATTCTTTTTTTTCCCCTATATTGAACCATGCTCATAAGAACCGTTAGCAATAGACAGAGGCTACCTATCTAATTAGGGAATTCATAAACTTAGAAACATCATGATAGCTTTCATGTTTAGGCCAAATTGATGCACATGAGCATGTTAGCATTTTTCACATTTTCTCGTTTGTTTAATATGTCGTTACATTTAAAAAGCAACTCTATATATTTTTTTATAAAATTTTAAGTAAGTAGTTTTTCAGAGCAGCACTAAAACTATCCATTTTTAGCAGACTTATAAACGTCACACCCTCTAGCGGGAGCTCAGATGTAATTGTCACCAGCTCTAGTATCCTGCTTAACATAAAGATCTGAGAGTCTCTTAACTCTTTGGGATTGTGAGGGCTCATGTCTAAGGCAAGGGTAGCCTGGTGGGTCTCACTCCTCTTCAAACTTCAGAGCACATACAGCACATGATCTTACCAAATAGTCACCCATTTTATCACTGGCCAGCGTCATCATCACTTAACTTTGATGATCTAACGGGAACTGGTGCATAAGTGATTATGTCATGAAAGAGAAGCAGAAAGTGAACCTTGCATTTACTTTCATAACTTTTGCTTCATTTAGTTTTCGCCTTTAGTCCTTTCATTCCATAAACCATGTTTCCGACAAAAGGGAAAGAATTGCTGTTTTCTGGGTTAGAATTTATCAATCTAACATTTACTGATTAGTTTTTTTTTTTTTTTTTTTTTAACTCTTTACATCAATTGGTTTCATGCCTTGTCTGGAGCTATTTCCATTTAAACAAAATGCTGTTTGATGTATGTTTCTACTTTTAAAAATGAATGTAAATAAATTTTTCTGGCAATATTTACAATAAAACTGAGAAAGTCCACAAGTTGTTGCTGAAATCATCTTTTATAAGCTCCTAGCAGACATAGTATATCCCTTCTCTAGTTGAGGGGAGGTGATGCTGGTTCTGGTTGGAGGTGTAGTATCTGTCACTTTGTTATAATCAATCGTAGTTGCCAATCCGCTTAAAAAGAATTTCCTAATGAGGAGTGATCATTTGACGCACTACGAATTGACATGGCACAAATAGAGGCTGCAAAAGTTTAAAGAAAAAAGCTATTACAAAAAACAGATTAAAAAAAAAGTTAATTTTCCAAACTTTGACCGAAAACTACAGCTCAAGTCTAAGTGGCTGACTCAACCTGATGCATCACAAACACCAAAAAGGATCAATTATTTTCGTTAGTTTTTGTTTAAAATTGTAAGTAAACTAATTATATCACAAATCAGGCGTTATTTCAATCAATTTGAAATCTAATTATTTGAAGACGTGTAAATGCGAAAACAAAAAAAAAAAAAAAATGGAAAACATTTCAGTTATAAAATAAAGACAAATACTTTGATGGAATGTGCTAAAACTCTTGCACCTCCTCAACATACATACCACTGACAAACCCATCTAACTGCCTAACTGCAAAATCCCACCCCTTCACTTTAGAAATCCCAACATTCTAGAAAGCTTTCTAATCTAATAGCTTCTCGCCTCAAACAGCTAGACTTTGGAATTCCTTCCCTGCTTCCGGCTCTCCGACTGTACTGACATGCAGAAGTTTAAATCTAACATGAACAGACATCTTGTTCATCTGCTTCTATAGTTCGCTGCAAACATAGTGTCAAGTAGTAGTTCTTTATGTTGAAGTGTCTTCAAATCCAATGTAAACAAGTTCTTGTTGAGCCGGCCCCTTAAATAATCAAATTATACCTAATTTCCATCACTAATGATTACTGTACTGTTGTTCCAGAGACCACTGTACATTCATTAACTCTTATCCTTGAGTGGCCTTTGGGGCCTTGATAAATGGTAACTCATATGTTAAAAAAAAAAAAGTGGCGATATGCCTTGTTTGGGGTAGACAAGTACACAGGAGGCAAAAAGAAAGTCTGCACTTGTAATTTTTTCAAAAACTGCAAATTTAAGCTAAATTTTATGTAACTGTTTAAACAACCTATACCTCATCTGATTCGCCTTTTATTCCTCTCTAATTTTACCTGTTCATATTTGACTTTTAATTGAAATATTCTAGTATTCACGTCAATTTAAAAAAATAACTTCAAATTGAGGAGGCAAAAAGAAAGTCTGCAGCAACAAATTTGCTTAAAACCAGATTAAATTATAGCCCCTAAGTCAGTTTAAAATATCCACCAACAGGCAACAAAGCATCTCTAATTGTAATACAACGTAATATTTAGTCCATATGCCACGACTTTCTCTTAGTGATCGTTAGGAGCTCATTAATCTCCACTATTCTGGTTTATCCAATCGAGAAATCGGCCGCAGATTGAAATGTGATGAGAAAACGGTACAAAAGAGTGTGCAAAATCACCAAAACACTGGCAGTGTTCGTGATGCCCTTAAATCTGGTCGTACTAGAGTTACTTTTAACAGGGAAGACAATGCTATCAAGATCCGCAGCCTAAGAAACAGATTTGAAAAGGCTCCCCAAATCTAACAACAGCGCAATCTTGTTAAAAAATGCTCTCTTTCTACTGTCAAGAACAAATTAAAAGAATTTAATTTGTGAGGATATGTTGCAAGACGCAAGTCAGTGATTTCTGTAAAATTTCCTGCCATTTCCAAGATTGCCTGTCTCAAAAAGTTCACTGTAAATAATATGCAAATATTACTAAAAATCTTTTTATTTTTGAGAGCATTCCCATCGTGTTCCAAAACAATTTTTTTGTTCTTGTCTTTGTGATGGGGATGGACATTTTGCACATGTTGTCTTCATCTTTGCTGGTTTCACAGAATCATTTGTCAAAACTTTACTACAAATAATACACTGGGGCATTTCTTATCGATTTTTGATGATGGATGTGAATCCATATTCAATATATGAATGATCGCATTTTCTTTTTTTTTGATACTCATGATGGACTCCAAATTCTGTAAATAAAAACAGGAAAAAGTTAAAATTATAAATAGGTTGAAAATTCACCCCCTGAGAACCCAAAATTCACTTATAGGAGTGAAATTCACCCCCATTGAGAATCTATGTCTTAGAGTTTGGCCTCCTTTATGTTCAGTTACACTTGCGACTTTACGCGGCTTATCTCATCTTCCTCTATAAAACGCACTGCACCTCCTGTATCTTCTTCTCCTGGTTTCCCTGTACCGGTTGCAGAGAGAGCGCACCTTCTGTTTCTTTGAGGTGATGTTGTTTGTAGCATTATTACTACAGTGGATTAAATAAAAGTTTTCATTCAAAAGATTCCCGAGTTCGACAAGATACACATGAAGAAGGTCGGAGGTTAGGTTGGCTGAAATCCTGTGTAAATAACACTCAAGATGAGAATATAAAAGATCTTATCTAGCAAGATGTTGATTTAAATTTCACATTCTTTTAGGCTTTAAATTGCATAAAAGCCAAAATATACACGACTCAGGAAATGTAGACGCCATGGAAAAAGAGACAAAACAGTAAACCACATCATAAGTGAATGCAGAAAAGTAGGCCAATATAAATACAAAAGCAGACATGCCGGTTTTAGATAAAGCATCCACAAGTAACACAGGCAAATACAACAGAAGGTCAAATAGATAATTTACATATTATATGTATCACGTGGCCACACACTTAGCTTAAATAAAAGTTAATAATCGCCTTCATAGAAAGTCACTGGAAGCTTTTAGTTACGAGTCTGGATAATTCAAATAATCCAAAACGTATTTAAAAAATAAAAATTTTAAGGTTTAAAATTGTCTGTATTTCTGAATTTCTCTAAATAATTCTATTATGACAATTAGTAATACAAGAAAATTTTTTTTTATTATTTGGACTACTGTTCTCATCTTGAGTGTTATTCTCACAACGTTTTGGTTGATGTAACCTCCGACCTTCTTCAACGAATTTAGGAATCTTTCTATTGAACTTGTGAATCTGCAGAGAATTTCAAACAGAACCCTTTATTTCATCCACATGCTCTCGTTCAATCAACCGCCGACCTTCTTCACGTGTATTGTGTTGTACTTAGTCAGTTGTTACATCGGTCAAAACATTGTGCTAAAATAACACTCAAGATGGGAACAGTAGTCTGAATAATCCAAATAATATAAATTATCAATCCTCATATCAAAATTTCAGAAAAAAAAAGAAAACGTTTTGTTTCTGAAATTTTATTAAAAAAAAAAAAAAAAAAAAATTTTGAAGTTTAAAATTGTATTTCTGAATTTTCTGAAACTCTATTCCGAAAATATAAAGCTGTGAGCTGCAGGAAGATTACTGATAAAGCGACTTATGTCAGCATTTAAACAGACAAACCTATTTATACGAGATGTTGATTGCAATCATTTAGAAGCATTTCTGCCCAATTAGACTAACTTTTCAGACAATGACAGAACTTTTAAGTACTTTTCTAATCACGAAAAACCATCATGGCAGACGACAACAACAACAATAATGACTGATGACTAAATTTCTGTTATTTGCATCTTTTGCATTTTTAACGATTCGTGGTGCTTATTTACAATTAAATCTATTTTAAAAAAAACTAAATCGCAGAAAAATCTTTATGATGTAGATTCCCGTCACATAACAAAGATATCACATTTCAAAAATCACATAAATTGATCAAATAGATTTTTTTTTATATAAAAATGAAAATCGTATTTAAACTATTTGAAGCGATTACTGTGAAATCGTTAGCATTACAAAGTAGATCTCACAAGTTTGGATTATTGTGAAGTTATCCGCTCTTGTTTTTTTTTTTTATCAAGATGGCGAAACAAGGCAGTCCCTTTTTGCTTCCTCATAAAATTTGATTTTCTTTGTTAAAAATAAAATTTCTTGATCAATTTACGTGATTTTTAGAATATGACATTTTCGTTCTGTGACGAGTAAGTGCATCATAAATATTTTTCTCTATTTTGGTTTTAATTAAGTTGGATTCCCGCCGTGCACCACGAATTTAAAAAAATCACATTTAAAAAGAAAAATTATGAAATCAAATCCAACATAATACATGTTAGTTTCTTCGTAGACAAGTCGGTCACTTTTTTGTCATCTTTCATAGGTAATTAAAAAAAAAAAAGAAACTACTTCAAAACCCTTAAAAATTTGAGAGGAATTTGGAAGATTAAAACTTGTACAAAAAATCATTTTTGACTTGAAAATTCTTATTTTATTCAACAATAATTCATAGCACCCCACGCCCACGACATACAATACTCCCGACAAAACGCACAAGCAGCAAAATTCTACCTCTTCTCTTTCGTCGGAAAGCCTTTAATAGTTTCTTCACTCGGACTACTAGACTGGAATTCCTCCCTTGTTTCCTTGACTGTACTAACCTGCCGAAGTTTAAATGTAATGTGAACAGACACCGTGTTGTTCAACTCCTCACAGTTCCTTGTTAAACACAACCCCCTTACATTCCAAGTGGTAATATGTCTTGTTTGGAGCAAAAAAGAGTAAAAAAATAAAAACAAACAAACAAAAACAAAAAACTTCTTCAAAATAAAAACAGTAAAAAAATTTTTTAAGGTATAGATTGAAACACCTTTACCTTAAATAAAATCTTAATAATCATAAAACACTGTGGACTGTGCGGGCGTCCTTGCTTGCTTGAATCATATCTATAAATTTATCGCAATGAAGTCGTATTCGTGTCTGTTTGTTCACAATTTAATTAATATGTACAAAAGGAACACTGTTTCACAAATTGATTTTCATACTGAAAACGGACTTATATGCACTTTTATTTATTTATTTATTTATTACAAAGGAATCACCACTTATCAAGGCCCGGAGGTCACTTGAGGATAAAGGTTAGTCAATGTGATTATAGCGTTTTTAACATCTGTATTGGGATTTTTGTAAGTTGGATTATATAGGGGTACGGTTCATCAAGAACTTTTATTCTTTTACACTTGTATTCCAGCATGATTTCTGGATATATATATATATATATATATATATATATATATAGTGACACCAAAAAGAAAGTCCGCACTTACACTTGTCTTTTTTTCAAAATCTGCAAATTGAAGCTAAATTTAATGTAACTGTATAAACAACCTAAACCTCATTTGATTCGCCTTTTATTCCTCTATAATTTCACCAGTTCATATTTGACTTTTAATTGAAGTATCCTAGTGTTTACGTCAATTTAAAAAATTAACAGCTCTCAGTCACGTGACCGAGTTTATAAAAGGTTAAACCGGAAACACACACACTCTCTCTCTCTCTCTCTCTCTCTCTCTCTCTCTCTCTCTCTCTCTCTAGATCTTGGACTGACAACAATTCCCCACAGAATAGACCTGTCGCCCTCAACTTCTCTCTTAGGACTCAACAGAACTCACCCGGCCTTCTGGCTCTGGGTTCAACTATGACGTGAATGCAAACAAGCCAACATGGCTACCTCCGCACACAGACTTCAATGCAGTACACACACACACAAACTCTCTTTCTCATCCTACAGTACTGTCTCTAATCTTTTGTGATGCACGTTTCCACTGCTACTAATTCTAAGGAGACAAATAATACATCATGGCTACTAACCCAACACTCACACATTAACTCTTATTTTTTTCTTTTAACAGGCCTGTCTATGCTTTTTTAAAAAAAAATTTTTTTATTACATTTTCACCCCAAACAAGGCACATTGCCACTTTGGTGTAGGGGGCTACTATCAGGGGCAGCAACTACTGGGCCACTATGTAGGGATTTGGGCAACAAGATGTCGGTTCACGTTGCACTTGAACTTTTGCATGTCAGTACAGTTAGGGAAGCAGGAACCTGGAATGGAATTCCAGAGTCTAGCGGTTCTGGGGAAGAAACTACTGGAGTAGAAAGATCTTTTACATCTAGGGATCTCTACTGTATGGGGGTGGGATTTAGCTGCCTGTCGGGTTTGTCGAGGGTGTCTACGTCGTGGGGGCACAAGTGTCTGCAGTTCGTCAGAGCATTCACCATTAAAATACTTGTAGAACAAGCAGAGGGATGCAACATTTCGTCGATGGGACAGAGGCTGAAGCTTAGATGACAGTTTAGGGCCTATCAGATTGGCGACTCTCTTTTGAACCTTGTCTAGGAGCGAGAGACTAGTAGCAGATGCACTAGCCCAAATGTGACAACAATACTCCATACATGGGCGAATGGTGGCCTTATAGAGGTACAGGATACTTTCAGGTGTCAGTAGTTTTCTAGCACCGTAGAGAGAGCCTACCTTTTTCACAGTGGCCCTGACAATGTTTTCAATATAATTGTTCCAGCTCATGTTTCCTGTGAACGTTAGGCCAAGCAGTTTGAAAGATGTACTCTCAGACAGGGAGTCACTGGCCATTGTTATTGGTGGCAGAGAAGGTTTCTTGTAATTATTGAAGGAAACCAGTTTAGTCTTGGCAGCATTGAATGTGATCATCCATTTATGTCCCCATTCCACTACAGATTGGAGGTCATCCTCTAGTGTTTTTGCCATTTCTTTAGATATGTGTTCATTTGTTTTCCTGTTATGCCTGTTATAGAGTGTAGTGTCATCAGCATATATACCCATCTCAGAGGCAGTTTTGTCGGGGAGGTCATTAATAAATATCAGGAACAACAGAGGTCCAAGAATAGACCCCTGAGGCACTCCCGCATTTATATCACACTGTTTAGATGTTCGACCGTCGAGGACAACCTGGATTTTTCTCTTGTCTAAGAAGGATTCAATTATGCTAAGTATTCTACCAGTGATACCATATGATTTAATTTTCCTGAGGAGGCCCTTGTGCCATACCCTGTCAAAAGCCTTAGATATATCTAGAGCTACGCTCTGCCCTCCCCCGCTTTGTCCAGTGAATGGTATATATGTTCAGAGATTACAGTGAGGATGTCAGCTGTGGAACAGGCTTGTCTAAATCCATATTGTTTGTCAGTCAAAAGTTTAGCATCTGTAAGATGCTGGACTAGAGCATGGTTAATTAAGGTCTCAAATATTTTGGCGAAAAGTGGGAGGAGGCTAATGGGGCGATAATTTGATGGGTCAGTTCTTTCACCAGAATTCTTGAATATTGGTACCACAGAAGCAGTTTTCCAACAGCCCGGAAAGCATGATTCATTAAGGCATTTGTTGTAGAGTTTGGAGAGAACTGGAGCTACTTCGTCTGAGCACTTTTTTAATAGCACAGCTGGGATGAGATCAGGTCCACATGCTTTAGAAGTGTCAAGATTTTTTATGATAGCATGCACCTGAGCAGGGGTGATTTTTAGATCATCTAGCGTGGCGTCTGTCTGCAAAGGAAAGTCAGGGAGGGGGTGGTTGGAAGGGTCCAGTGTGGAGTTCGAGGCAAACCGGCTGGCAAGCATATAAGCCTTGTCGGTTGCTGAGCAAACAACCTCGTGATTGTTGGTTAGTGGGGGAATTGTTGATTGCCCATTACTTACTACACTGTTGTAGATTTTCCAGAAATCACGATTTCCTAATTTTTGTGCTTCGATGTGTTTTTTAGTGGTTCCAGTAAATTCTCTTTTGGCTGTCGCTATTTCTTTCTTAACATTACTTCTAGCTTCTATATACTTCTGTTTATTTGAACTGGACTTATGTCGGTTAAATCTGCGGTATGCATGCTGCCTTTGAGCAATGGCAGTTGCGCAAGTCGAAGTAAACCATTGGGGAGAGTGGGGCTTGCTATAAGATTTCCGTATGGGAACATGTGCTTCCATTGCTGTTTTGAAACCATTCAGTGGTCTCATTTGCGCACTGTTCAGCAGGAAGAGAAAAAATATTTCCCTATAGGGCATCTCTGATAAGATCTCTGATGGCTTCCCAGTCAGTCTTTTTATAATATCTCGTTGTTTTGAGCACTGGCTCTTCAGTTTTGGGTCTAAAATTTAGGGCGATTTCTACCATTATCACTGCATGGTCAGCGTTCCCAAGTGGGCTGTCAGCATTTGTTGTACAATCCTCGGGAACTGTAGTCAGAAACAGATCTAGAAGTGATGCTTGTTGTTCTTGCTGGTCAGGGAAACGGGTTGGAAATGTAACCATTTGTGATAGGGAGTGAGATATAGCAAAACTATGTGTTGTGCTGCCCGCTGCATCTGTGTGAGTAGAGAATCCAAGCCAGTATTTGTGGTGAACATTAAAGTCACCAAATACATGTACTTGTGCGCTAGTGTCGAGGGAGAGTGCTGTGTCTATACTGTCAGAGACTTTGTTTATTATGGTGCACTCCTGGGTCGAGGGAGAGCGGTAGAGAAAATAAAAGTAGCTAATGTTATGTTGTATGTTTAGTCTAAAGCACATAAAGGCTTGATCGTCCGTTTCTAGGTGTGTTTCTCTAGTCAGGGGGAGCGTGTTACGAATGTAGACCCCAAGTCCGTGCATATGTCTGTCTGAGTCCTTAGGGCAGAGTGGGAGATAGCCAGGCATGTTAAAGTAGTTAGAGGGGGTGGAGGAGTGTAGGTTAGTCTCGCTTAGTGCTAAGATATCCGGGGTATTTATTAGGAGAAATGCTTCAACATCAGCTAAATTAGTTCTAAGCCCACGGATGTTAGTGAATGCAAGCCTCAAGGGAGGAGGCAAGTTGCATTTGTTTGTCCCTAGGCTTGGTTTAAGCTTATTTTTTTTATTGTAGTGTCATCATGTTTTTAAAGAGTTTCAGTTAGGTGAGGGGGAGCTGAACAAGAGGTTATGCAGGATATCAGACATGCAACACAAGCAGACCATTAGCTGACCTTACTTCAACTAGGACTGTGGCCTCAGGAAAGCCCATCGGGGATGAGTGCAGGGTCCCTTTCCATGCGCGACATGGCACTACAAACATCGATATTATACAACTGTTGATGGAGCAGCCACTCTAAGCGCTACCAAAGAGTTAGGGCACCTGTACTACCAGTCGGAAACAGCAGCCAGGAACTGTCAATCCGGTACCCTCAGCCCATCAGAAGAAGATCACCCCAATCTAATTGCACAGGCATGTGTGGAACTCAAGCACTCCCAAGTGCCCAGTTATGAGAGGTGGGATGTGTCGGGAGTGGGGGAACGGCATTCAATGCCCTAGACAAGAAACAAGATCTACCACTAAGTGTTTTGTCAATTCACTTGTGATAGTGTTTCTGCGCCTGACTAATAGGCAAAGGAGTATGGAAGCCTATCTACTCCTTAAGCAATTTAGGTTTGCAGACCGTTAATTTGTTTGAGTCACTGAACATAAGCTTATTTATCTAAGCTATGAGAATTATTTTCCCATTTAAGCTATGAGGGTCCTGGATATGACCTTAAACTATATCCAATGGTGAGGCCCCAGAAATAGAAACCGACTTGGAAAAAATATATTCTATTAAAAATTTTCTTCAAAATCACTGGATTCGGTATTAAGTAACCTGAAAAGGGTTGATATGCCGTAAAACAAAAACAACCAAACAACCAAACTAAGCTATGAGAGTTACTTCGCATTTGATTTTCATAGACCAATATGGATGTGTTTTATGCTTCCCTAAATTCAACATGTGGTCACTTTTCAGAACAAGTTAGGATATTCAGTGCATCCTAAATAGTATGTGACTAATTCCTCCACCAGGCAATATGTTTCGACCAGGTAACGCCGAGTATATACTGCTAGTAGTTTTATAAAAATTAGGTTCAACTAGTAATTTGATGACCAAACAATACTGCAATCATTATATTTAATTTTTAAAATTTTATATTAAAAATATTTTGGTAAAATGAAAAAAAAATCAAACAAAAATTATAGTAATAATACTCGTGGCCAACACTGGGGAGTTACAGATTGTTATATAAAAATGTGAGATGCGTTGTTATTAATATGTTACAGGGTGGGGATTACTGATTGATGCTCATCTGCTGTGAAAATAACGATGGAGCAGAGAAAGACTAACACCATCTCTTCTGTGACTTCTATGTTATAGTACACACACATATTAAACATTTATGTATATCCTTGAACTAGATGGATAAAATATAAATTTTATTTTTGATGACACCATTCTTAAATGATAACACAACCAGACAACCGGAAGTTGAATGAAAAGATGCCACAACCAACCGGAAGTTGAATGAAAATATGACACAACCAACCGGAAGTTGAATCAATAAACTTATTACAAGGGTTGGTCACTGATGAAATAGGATAGTCATGATGTGAATTCTTTTGGTGAATGGAATATTAATATGTAGTTTAAAATATAGAAACGGATTAAATGTTACCTACCATAATAATGAAGAAGAAAATGAAAGGTTACCAGCTTTGATGCATGTGGTCTGTTGGGCACTCAGTTTTCAGTGAAAAAAAGAACTTGGGTTTATAATTAGATTTGTTTTATAGGTGGCGTTCATTTGCATATGAGTTATTTCCCCGCTAATTCTAATGGGATTAATTACAACCATTTGAACCATTTTGGCCAGAGCCTGCTTCCTGTTGTCTACCACATTTTAAAGTTCAAGCCTTATATAGATCAGCTACCCACCGAAAACTCTTTTCCATCCCCAGAACTTGTACAAATTAGCAACACATCGGAAATACTTCTGAAATTAAACATAGCCTTTCAATTAAAAACTTTGCATATAGGATTGCATAAATGAGGTGTTTTGGTGAATGATGGTCATAAATGAAATTAGCTAAGTTAGATTAGTCATCAATAGTTTATAGAAATGAGAGACAGCGCAATGTAGCTTCATTCTATATCAATAAACAACCTTTATTTGTTATCTTCGTTAGTAGCGTTAGTACAAGAGAAAAACGGGTTAGTAGGTTGAAGTGTTCTTGTGTGAAGATAGATTTAATATCATGCCGGCTTGTTGAGGAGAAAACAGCTTAGTCCACACGTGTTTATAGCTAGTAGTTGCTGGGACGAAGGAAGCCGATTAAAGGAGAAAGAAAGGGAAAAGTCTTCAGTGTTGTCATGTGTGTGTGTGTGTGTGTGTGTGTGTGTGTGTGTGTCGGTGTATGTGTGTGTGTGTGTGTGTCGGTGTATGTGTGTGTGTGTGTGTGTGTGTGTGTGTCTGTGTGTCGTGTGTGTGTGTGTGTGTGTGTGTGTGTTTCGGTGTATGTGTGTGTGTCATGTGTGTGTGTCTGTGTGTTTCGGTGTATGTTCTTTAGCATGATAAAGAATGTTTGTTTGGGTACTGCACGTGGAAACAAATGGGAGTTTGAAAAGAGCCATTGTTAGTTTGTTGTACTCATGTTCAGTCTGGGGCAAAACCCCCAGGCTAATGTGTGCTGCCAGCTGAAGCAGGAGGAAAGAGGAAGAAAGGTTTGTGAGTCTGCCTTTTATATACTCGGTCACGTGATTGAGAGCTGGCTTGTGATTGGACAAGCCAGGAGGAAATGGATTTCAAATCTCAAATCGTGAGAATTAGCTTCTACCTGTGATATAGTGGATGTCGGCTGCTACAAGTTAATATTAACCAAATTCTCTCTCTTCTACCTTGTTGGCCTTGTCTCACATTTTCTATTTTATTTGCTTTTCTAAATATTTTAGAAATAAATATTTGTAACACAACTGGTAAGCTAGTTGAGCACTGACCGCTAAATTCTAAGTTGGTTTCTTAATTCACATCCTGCGAGAAAGGTTATGAATTTGTGGTTAAATTATTATTTGTTAATTATTCTGCATTTTCTTTAACATATTTTTCACTATTCTGCACTTAAATTCTGGAATTAAATTTGACACACTGCTGGCAAAGGTCGCTGTTCCAAAATCCAATACACTGCTGTCAAACAATACTCCAAATCAGAAAAGGCTTAGTCTGGAGGGGTGGGGGCAGACTTTTAATCCAATACACGTGTTTGGTGACTTTAAAGTCCACTATAAAAATTGGCTTGGTTTCTCAGGTTGCACAGACGCAGCTGGACGGTCTCCTTATAGCTTCTCTATAGCCCATTCTCTCATACAGACAGTCATGTTTCCAACCTTCCTCCCAGATCGTGATCACCAGCAAACTTCACTTCTAAACCTATTCTATCGTACCCGACGATTGTGTGACTAATGCTCACAGTCCGCTTGGAAACACAGACCACCTGGTGGTATCAGTAGACATCACACTTAAATCCCAACCCCAAGATGAGGAGCCATTGCTCAAAACGACAAAGCAATACAAAAAAGCTGACTGAGAAGCCATCAGAGAACATATCAGAGATGCCCCCATGGCTCAATATCTTCTCTCTTTCTGCCGAACAGTGTGCCGATGAGACAACTGAATGGTGCAAAGCAAGCATTGAAGCACGTCTCCCCACACGGAAGTATCATAGCATGCCCCGCCCCCTGGTTCATTACAGATTGTGCAGTTGCCAAAACACAGCATACACTTCGCTGGTTTGTACGTCTTAAGTCAAATAGAAAGAGACAAAAATTTATAGATGCTAGAAATTATCGTAAGAGAGAAATAGCCACAACTAAAAGAAGTCATGCTGAAATAACCAGATTACACATAGAATCGCAGAAAATAAGAACTCGTGATCCATGGAAAATTTATAATAGTGTAATGAATAACGGGTAAATCAGTAATTTCTCCACTATCCAACAACCAGAAGGTTGCATGCATGGCAACCAAGAAGACAGAACTGCTTGTCCGGCGATTTGTCTCCATCTCCACTCGCCAACAAACAACTCCCTCCCAAATTTCCCTACGTGGACGGAAGCCACAATTGATGATCTGAAAATCATTCCTTCTCATGTCCGCAATATAAAAAAAAACTTAGACACTTCCAAGACGTGTGGGCCTGATCTCATCTCTGCTATACTAATCAAGAAATGCTCAGCTGAGCTAGCCGCCATACTTTCTAAACTCTACAACAAATGCTTTGCTGAATCTTGCTTTCCTAATAGCTGAAAGATGGCCTTTGTTGTACCAGTGTACAAGAATTATCGTCCTATCAATCTCCTTCTCCTCTTCTTTAACATCTTGCAAAAGCTAATCTTTCTGACAAACAGTACGAATTTAGGCAATGTTGTTCTACTGTAGATATTTTAAGTCATCTCTAAACGCATATACAATGCACAAAATAAGACAGGCGAAACCAGGGTTGTAGCCCTCGGATATATCCAAGACCTTTGACAAAGTCTGACATGAAGGACTGCTAATTAAAATTAAAATTAAATCATACGGTATAACTGAACGAACACTAAATATAACTAGATCCTTCCTAAAAAATAGGACCATTCAGGTTGTCATTGATGGACGTTTATCCAAGCAGCATAACATTAGTGTGGGAGTGCCTCAGGTGGCAATCCTTGGAACACTATTATTCCTGATATTCATCAATGACCTCCCTAATAATATTGTGTCCGAGATGGTTATATTTGCTGATGATACAACGCTGTACCACATGCATAAGAGCAGAACGGATGTACGCAAATCAAAGATAATGGCTAAATCCTTAGAAAATGACCTCCAGACCATAGTGGAATGGGTCCACAAATGGATGCCTCTCCAACTGCCGATATCCATGACAAATAATTTCCTACCTTAGAATTCTTCTTTCAAACTCCTCAGCTTCACATTCACAAGAAATATGAACTGGAACAAATACATTGAAGAGACTGTGAAGGCTGCCGCAAGGAAGGTGGGCTCCCTCTATCGTGCTAGAAGACTACTCACACCTAAGAGTATCCTGTACCTCTACAAAGCCACCATTCGCCCATGCATGTAGTATTGTTGCCACATCTGGGCTGGTGCATCAACCACTAGTCTCTCCCTCTTGGATAGGGTCCAAAATAGGGTCTCTAATCTAATATGTCCTACTTGTCAACTAGGCTCCAACCCCTGTCCCATCACTGCAATGTTGCATCCCTGTGCCTGTTTTACATGTATTTTAATGCAATGTGCTCTGATGAACTCATTGCACTTGTGCCCCTCGATGTACATATCCCTGACAAACCTGTTTAGTAGCAAAATCACTCCCCTTCACTGCTGAGGTCCCTAAATGCCAGAAAGCTTTCTACTCTAATAGCTTATTCCCTAAAATTACTAGACTTTGGAATTTCCTTCCTGCTACTTGCTTCCCTAACTGTACTGATATGCAGAAATTACAATGTAATGTAAACCAACATCTTAATCTTTCTTAGGCATGATCTCAATTAGTAGCCCCTTATGTCCAAGAGGTAATATGCCTTGTTTGGGGATCAAGGTGAGTAAAAAAAAAAAAAAAAAAAATCGGGTCGTTCCAAAATGGGTGATCGATTTACTCGAACGTTTAATTAGAAACTGAGCACCCCCCCCCGCAAATATTTAGATATTGACTTTTTAAAACATATTTTTGATAATCTGGTAGACTAGTGTCCATTCGATAATAATTCGCTGAAAAATATTTAAAAAAAAGACGAAAATAAAAAAATACAAATGGGGATACTGCTTTCATACGTGCACAGAATTTTATTTGTTTATATTTTATAAGAGTAGGTCAACCTTATCAGTTACTGTGCAGACGACTTCATGGTGATTGGATAGCAAGGGAATTGTTCATTGTCCATTATTCACCACACTATTATAGATTTTCCAGAAATCACAAGTTCATAAATTCTGTGATTCAAACCATTTTCTAGTAATCGCTATCTACTTTATCTTCTCTCTTTCATTCTTTCTCGTCTCTCTCTTTTTCTCTATCTCTCTCTCTCGCTTTCTCTCTCTCTCTCTCTCACTCTCTCTCTCTCTCTCTCTCTATATATATATATATATATATATATATATATATATGTATTTTTAAAATATAATTATCCACTGACATGTGTTTCGTCATCAGATCTAGTGAGATTCAGCCACTCTGATGAGTCGTAGACGACAAAACATGTGTCTGTGGATAATTATATTTTAAAAATGATACATATGCCGCTCCCCATTTGGGGATACCAAACTGGTCAAAGGGAAAATTATTCCTGACTCGCATTTAGGTAAAAATGCGCTTCCATATAAATAATTTGAATTCATTCAATGAGTATCGCTAACAAAAACAAACAACATCTCTCTCTCTCTCTCTCTCTCTCTCTCTCTCTATATATATATATATATATATATATATATATATCTGTCTCTGTCTCTGTCTCTTTCTCTCTCTCTCTCTCTCTATATATATATATATATATATATATAGTAAAACTGGTAATTAGGAAAAAACCTGAATAGAGTGCTCAATACTATTGCAGAGCAAATATGTGTTTTATTTTTTATTACCGTTTTTCCAACATCTGAAACATATGTAACCAAACAGATAAAACGGTAATAAAAAATAAAACACACACACACACACACACACACACACACACACACACACACACACACACACACACACACACATATATATTTATATATATATATATATATATATATATATATATATATATATATATATATTCAATATTTATTCAATAAAGCCTCCCCCAACATTCTATAATTCTTCTTAATCTTTTTCGTCCCTAATGAACCTTATCCTAGACGCCACATCTTCCCCATGCTATCTAGCACCTTCTTCTGATGAGAAGCATTAGGCTTCGAAATGCCCTGGCATAAAAAGTCCCTTCTATCCCCCAAATTTTGCCTGTATTCCATAAATGATCCATTCTATATCCACCAATATATAGTTTTGTGTCTTCATTTCATACTCTTGTTGTCCTATTGTATAAGCTCCAATAATTATTGTTGAGCTTAGCATTATCCGGATAAGTCTCCTTTTGTGGAATTGAACTTTCTCTTTTCCTCTTACACATTAAGCTATATATATATATATATATATATATATATATATATATATATATATATATATATATATGCCAGTGACTAAATGCAAATATTTTTCTTTTGTTAATTGCATCTGATGATGATGATGATGATGATGATGATACTCATCCATCGTTGTCAATGAAGACCACGAACATCACTGGTTTGTAATTGATTGGGTTCAGTGGGTACACAGATGGTTTATCAAGCCAATTCTGGCTTGAAAGTAGCGGCCACAAATGAAGCACGCCTGGTCAGTAGCTGTCATTGAGGTGCTTGCTGTCCTTGACCCGTGGAGTGTGCATTTCTTCTTCTCATCCAAATGGCTTGTCTCAGCTTCCATGGAGCCTCTATTAATTGAACCACGGCACTTAGATCTGTTCTTTCCTACCACCTCCCACGATTCGGTACATAAAAAATAATAATGATAATGTCGTTTATATTATATTTAGATATTTATAAAGAATCAAAATCAGAATCGCTAATTATATTGGAATTGAGAATTTAATACAAAATCAGTAATTTTATCGGAATCGAAAAAAATATTGAAATCGTCCCATTCCTAGTGTGTATGTGTGTGTGTGAGTTCCTTCCGAAATGGGTGAGCCTATCTTTTGCAAATTTCATACAAAAGTAATTTATATGTCTGGCAGTGTTCTTAGATATGTTTTGTACAGAAATTCATCCGCAAAGTATTGAAAATCCAAAAAAATCCAATCTTAAAAATAGTCTTTCTTCTCTTATAGATAAAAAAGAATTTTTACAGGGGAATATTTTACATTACACTGGTGTAATTTTGTCCGATGTAACGTAAAATATTTTCCTGTAAAAATTCTTCTTTTTTATCTATAAGAGAAGAAAGACTATTTTTAAGATCGTCAAGTCCAAATATCAGCTGACATGATATTGTAAACCAACACAGACGGAATTTGGTAAACGGCATTATCATTATTATTATTTTTATTTTTTTTGCAAATTAGTTCACCGGGCAAATTATTCCTTGTAATATATAATCAATAGAGGATTGATTCTATAACAATACATATGCAATCTGCATAAATTAAAATATCATGTTTAAGTGTATTGTATGACTGGGCTTCCAGCTAGTATATATATATTTTTATTATTCAATTTTTACCCCAAACAAGGCACAGTGCCACTTTGAAGCAGGGGCTACTGTCAGGGACTTAATTTGCAAGGCATTATGAAGGGAGACGAGTAGAAAGATGTTTGTTCACATTACATTTGAACTTCTGCATATCAGTACAGTTGGGAAAGCAGAATCCCGGAAGGGAGTTCCAAAGACCTGCAGTTCTGGGGAAGAAACTATTGGAGTAAAAGGCTTTCTTGCACCTAGGGATATATATATATATATATATATATATATATATATATATATATATATATATATATATATATATATATATAATGAATAAATGAGAAAAGACTATATTCCAAAATTCATGATATTGACCATCTTATAATTTATTCCTTTAATTCAGGTGACATTTATAATTCTTGACAGTATCTGTTTCGTAGCACAAAATCAATCATTTAATAATTATATATGATTGATTTTGCGCTACGAAACAGATACTGTCAAGAATTGTAAATGTCACCTGAATTAAAGGAATAAATTATAAGATGGTCAACATCATGAACTTTGGAATATAGTCTTTTCTCATTTATTCACTATATTGCTCTGTAATTACATTGAGCTTCTTAAATAAGGATTGGCATATATTATAAGAAAATATATTTCCACAGTAATATATATATATATATATATATATATATATATATATATATATACTAGAGAGTAGACATGTAAAAACAGGCATTTCTTCGCCTGAGTTGCATAATTCATTTTAAACAGTTCATAATAAATTACTGTTTTGTTGTTACTCATTTGTAATTTTATTATCCTATTATTTCCATATATATGCAATAGTTTTGTTCGTATTAATAAAGTAATTAATTAAAGTGATTAAAGAGGATAATATTATTTTTATTAATTTTCAATCATCTTTATTGACATTAGACCAGCAAAAGACTGCACACACTAGTATTTTTGTGATCAAAATGATCATTGAAATGAAAAAATATCTAATTTCCAATTTCAATTTTTTTAATTTTTCGATTTATTTTGAAATTAAAATTCATTAAAAGATCTTTTATGTAGAGTACAATTTCAGCGTTCTTAATTCTCTTCAAAAGATTCTCATTCTATACGATTATTCAATCTAAAATTACATTGCAATTTAAAATGTAGTATTTTATTTAACAACTCGACGTCCCACTTCAATTTAAATTAAATACTGAAGTACAGTAAGAATACGGGTTGTATAATGCTGTAAGACATAAAGTCCAAATAAATGTTAGTATCAATATTTATAAGATGATCCCAATCAGATAAAGAAAGCTCAATATGCAAGATAGAGCAACGATAAAAATGGAAATAATGAGTTAAATTATGTAGAATTACAACAAAATTTATTGTTTGACGAAAGAGCGCATATAATTACTCAAGTCCTTTCCTTAATCCATGGATTTTCAAAGAATGGCTTACCTCTTCAGAGGAAATGTTGTTAGCAAAATAGATATGAATAATTATGAATTTTGCTTATTAGCACATGGATTGAAAATATTGAGGTGACAGTGTGAAAAAGGATACCCAATGCAGAATTAATGAATATACAGGAATAGTTATGAAATCCAATGAATACTGGTATATTCCAGAGAGCCATTCATTGAAAACCCATGGGTTAAGGAAAAGACTTTAATAATTATCTGTACTCCTTTGTCAAACAGTAAATTTTGTTGTAATTATACATAATTTATCTCATGATTTCTTTCTCTCTCTCTCTCTCTCTCTCTCTCTCTGTATATATATATATATATATATATATATATATATATATATATATATATATATATATGCTCTGACAAACTACAAGCATCCGACCCCCCCATAAATACCCCCCCGACAAACCCAACAAGCAGCAAAATCCCACCCTAGACAGTAGAGATCCCCAGATGCCAGAAAGCCTTCTACTCTAAGTTTCTTTCTCAAAACTGCTAGCCTTTGGAATTCCCTTCCAGGTTCCTACTTTCCTGACTGTACTGACATGCAGAAGTTCAAGTGTAATGTAAACAGACTTCTTGCTGCTCAAATCCCTACATAGTATCCTTGTAATTATGTCTCAGATAGTAGCTCCTTACATCAAAGTGGCACCGTGCCTTGCTTGAGGTGAAAATGAAAAAAAAAAAAAAATAAATAAATAAAATACAATATTTAAAAAGATTAAACACATCGTTTTTTTTTGGGGGGGGGGGCTAAGGATATTTTTGAGTTGATTACTAAAGTAGGCACTTTAAAATATTGTGACTAAATTCGTAATTAATTTTGTTTATTTGTAAAGTGTCTGGTGTTTATATGCCTCAATCTTTTTACATTGGAGTTGCATCAGTTGCAATGTATAATTTTTTTCTTCTTCTTCTTTTTTTTTTTTTTTTTTACATAGGCATCACCACATTATCAAGGCCAAGAGGCCACTCAAGGATAAGGGTTAAAGAGTGTACAGTAGAAATTGGACATTATAGTAATCATTAGTAATGAAAATTTGGTAAAGTTGATAACTTATATGGAACGGCTCATCAAGAACTTATTTACGTTAGACTTGAAGACAACCATATTGTAGTCAGCCGGAAAGCAGGAAAACGGAAGACTTCTTCTTCTTCTTCTTCTTCTTCTTCTTCTTCTTCTTCTTATTATTATTATTATTATTATTATTATTATTATTATAAGAGTTGTCTAAACTGAATGGGGGTAGTTATGTTCCTTCAATTGCTAGCAGATTGAATCAGAGCTAGAAAGATGCAATGTAAGCCTTTGGAAAAATGTAGTAGTAGTGTAACCAATGTAAAAGTTAGTTTTTCATATTGTTGGAAAACAACGCATTTTTCTATAATAAAATGCACAGTTTTTAGCCTTCTAAATGTATTCATTTATATACGTAATTCTTAATTTCAGATATATGCAATGCTTCAAACGCAGGTAATATTTCTTTAATATATATATACATATATTACAGAAAATCAGAATAACATCGATAACGTCGGTTTCAAACCCAAACAAAGGGGGAACCTATAATTGGTCCTATTTACCAGACTTTTTTGAGCCTCTCTTTATGTTTACTTCCCCCTGATTTAAAACCGACGGTACTGATGTTTCTCTGCTCTTCTGTATATATATATATATATATATATATATATATATATATATATATATATATATATATATATATATATAATTAAAAAAAAACAGGTGTTTTTTTATTCACACTCAGTCCTAAGTACGTATTACACATTTTTCTTTGATCAGCGGAAGACCGCTAAACAACTCATCAGAGACAAATATATGTTCTTAAAAAACCGTTGGAAAGTTTTTTTTATATATGGAATGAAAAAAAAATTTGCAGAAGAAAAAATATAGATAAAAAAATTGCAAAAACATAAATTGCAAAAACATAAATTATGAAAAAAAACAAAACATTTACTTATTGTAGTGTTAATTTTGTAAAAAAAAATAACACGATATGCATAATCACAAATTGGACAAACCACACAATTTAAAACCAAAATCGCATCCAAATCAGAACAGAAATTTGTTTCATTTTCACACATTATAACGATTATGGGCTTCCATAGTAGAAGGTTGCGGATCGTTCGTGGTCATGTAGCGTTGCAGAGTCGATAATGAAAACGCATGCGCCAGTTTAGCGTCGAGCCAGGATGATGGCGGATAAGTATTCTAGGGGCTTGGCGGCTATGTCTGGAACCAGGCCTGTACCCATGAAATTGTTTGCTACACGGGATGTGGAGAAATCTTCCCCGAGTTGTGTTCCGAGGTAAGTGTATCGTTTGTTTACGTATAAACGCAACAATTTTTATTAACCCGACACTCGTTCTTCTGCCATAATTATTCCATTCATTAGAATCTCGGATGTCGACCGCCTTCCTTCTTAAAAAAAAATAACAACGGGAAAAGATTGCATTTTACCCGTTGTTTTTATATAGGTATTGGGTTTTTCCTCCCTTTTTTTTTGTTTTTAATGTGGGCAAGTCTTTGTTTTGTTAATTTTCGGCTTTATATCTGTTTATATGGTATTTCGAGACTCATGTATTGAGTTTAATTTTCTTATTTCACAAACAAAACGTTTGCAACAAACCCACTCACTTTTAATAAACAATTAAATCACGTTTTTTTTTATCTGTTTTTGTTTTCTTCAGCTTTTCTTCTTACTTTTGTTAACAAATATTACATTTTTCTGTTATTTCCTTAATATTCGAAACAAGCCATTTAAGATCTTTCAAAAATTAAAAAACAAAATTGCAAACAAAATTTTTTTTTTCCACAAGAAATTTTGTTTGAAATAATAAAATAATAAACCTTTTAATCTTATAAAATTATAAACACGTTTTTCGTGTTTCTTCAATATTTTTTTATAATAAAGTGAAAGATAAAGCAGTGTAAAATAAAACGAATTAAAAAAAAATACTAAAAAAAAGGAATTATGAATCTACCATAATGCATTTCGATTTTTTCATAAACAAGTCAGCCATTTTAAATCTTTTGTCAGTATTTGAAAAAAAAAATACTTCGTGACCTTTCAAAATTTGAACGTGATTTGAAAGCATTCAAACTTTCGAAATAATAATTTGTGCTTGTTAGATACAGTCGACAGATCGATTTTTAAAAAAAATATGCTGCTTTAAGTAAAAACAACAGTATTAAATTGTCATGTCGAAAATAGTAATATATCCAGAAATTACGAAAATCCATCCCCATGTTATCAAAACATTGAAACTATTCAATAATTTTGCGAATGAAGATTAAACTAATTTATAGACCAACAAAACTTAGTTTTATAACGACGTGTTTCTGGTTCAATTAATTAATGATAAATCGATGTTGTAATAATT
Source organism: Euprymna scolopes (assembly GCF_053919585.1). Lineage (NCBI taxonomy): Eukaryota > Metazoa > Mollusca > Cephalopoda > Sepiida > Sepiolidae > Euprymna > Euprymna scolopes. Next base: position 4,569,471 of record NC_136517.1, read on the forward strand.
TTAAAATACTATTTAAAAAAAAAAAAAATGGTTACTTATACAAAATACGGGCCATGCTGAAATGATAGCCTTATTATTTGGAAACCTATTCTTAATATGGGGAGGAGGGCTTTCTTAAACTAGTAACCCAACGATTTGATAAAAAAAAAAGATACGGTAAAAAATTGAATTTAACTTGTAAATCCCATCAAAAATAAAAATAGCACAGTTCGTATTTTTATTTTTTTAATTTATTTTTTTTCTTTTTAAGGGTGGGAGTGAGGCAAAAAACAATAAGCAAGAGAACAAAAAAACAGAAACAAAACAAAACCAATAGACCTAGCTTAAAAGAAACAAGAATGAAAATACTCCCGGGCATCATTGGGTAAACACACCCATTGGAGTAATAAAAAAAAAAAGAAAAAATGACCAAATAACGTTATTTTATTTTGAAACATGATGATTTTTTGCGTGTGTTAATTTGAATAAGAATGACCAAGAGTTCCTATTTATTTTGCCTCCCCCACGGGGAAAAGTTAGACACCAGCATTGTTTTTAAACGTTGGGAAAGAAACAAAAATTAATTGTCTCAGTCGTGAAGGATTTCTCCCCCACTGACAGAACAAGGAATTGAAGTGTAGCATCTGAAGAACAGATACTACACTTTCATCTGCTCTTGTGGAGTTTATTGTTGTATTTTCTAAAATCAACAAATATTTAATTTTCATCTAATTATGACTAAAACACTTTTTTTTTTCTTTTTTTTGTACAAAAAATCTTTAATTCCAAAACATTTTTAAAAATCGAATTAAAAACAAAAAATTCCAAATTTCTGAAGAAAAACAAGTTGTTTTTTTTTTCTTTTTAAATCTTCTTCCGTTCGTTATAAAAGATTTTCCAGGAGTTTTTATTTTAATTAGATTGAATCCTAAAAGAATCGTCATTCTCATTTTAACTCTAAATTTCCTAAATTCTCAGATTTTATTTTACTCGGCGTTTTCCAGGAGTCTTTTTACTTTCATTTTTGTTTTGCCATTTTTTTTCGCCTTAAAATTAAGATTTAATTAAATTTAATTCACTCGTTTTAGTCGTTAAATTGATCCAAATTGTTATAAAATTTAACTAATGCTATTGCTTGTCAAAGTTTCAATCGTTGGTGCTTATAAAATTATTGAATATTCCTAAAATTGTCAAATCATGAAGATTTGCTGGTTTTAAAACCAATTTAAATGACGGCGGACCTGATCAAGCTTGCCCCCCCCCCAAGCCATAAAATTAATTCCTTTTCACGTTTTATTTTTTCCTGCAGATTATCATCGGCAACAGACTTAACTTTCATATTAGCAGGAATTTTTAACGTGGGGGGGGGGAATCACTTTTCAATCATAACATTCTATTAAATTGAGACCCCATTTTGCGGTCAGTCAGCACAAACAACACAACTCTCCTTATTAAGGTGTCCGCTGTGTTGTAAAAATTTATAATAAAGAACGAAAAGAAATTGTAATAATTCAAACTGAAATAATTCATTAAAGAAAAATTTATAAGGAAGAACGAAACGACCGCAAAGTGGGGTATCAATTTAATAGAACGTTATTATTGAAAAGTGATCCCCCATGTTAAGTCATTAAATACACTTAAAAAAAAAAAAAATTTCGTACTAATATGAAACTTAAGTTGTTATCGACGATAATATGTAGAAAGAAAAAAAATAAAATCTGGGCTGGTGCATCTGCTACTAGTCTCTCGCTCCTTGACAAGGTTCAAAAGAGAGTCGCAAATCTGATAGGCCCTGAACTGGCATCTAAGCTTCAGCCTCTGTCCCATCGACGAAATGTTGCATCCCTCTGCCTGTTCTACAAGTATTTTAGTGGTGAATGCTCTGATGAACTGCAATCACTTGTGCCCCCACGACGCGAGCACCCTCGACAAACCCGACAGGCTACTAGATCCCACCTCCACACTGTAGAGGTCTCTAGATGTAAAAGATCTTTTTACTCCAATAGTTTCTTCCCCAGAACCGCAAGACTCTGGAATTCCATTCCAGGTCCCTGCTTCCCCAACAGTACTGACGTGCAGAAGTTCAAGTGTAACGTGAACCGACACCTTGCTGCCCAAATCCCTACATAGTACCCCAGTAGTTGTTGCCCCTGATAGTAGCCCCCTACACCAAAGTGGCAATTTGCCTTGTTTGGGGTGAAAATGTAATAAAAAAAAAAAAAAAAATTAAAAAAAAAAAATAACATAGAAAATTATTTTTACGACAGGGGGAAAGCTCGTTCAGGTCCGCCTCAATGACTTTCTATTCGACACTTTAAATACATTCCTTTACATTTTCGGGTTTGTATTACTGTACACATAGATTCGAAAAAGTTGTCAAAAAACAAATATATAACAAATAAATGTTATCAAAAGCAAGATAAGTTACTTTTTTACCAAACTGGATATATTTTTCGTGTTTTTATTCAATGTAACATGTTTATTCAGCTCGAAAAACATACATTGTTTACCGATGTATTGGAAAATTCAAAATGGCGCCCGACTCCTCTTTAACACGGTAAGTTCGGGAAAAGGTGTTATAAATAATAAACTAGATAAAATACTATTAAAAAAAAAAAACACCGAATATATGTCAACCTATGTCACGGTAATATATATTGAGCGAGTTTCTAACAGTATTTTGTCTAGTTTTATATTTATAGCACCTTTTCCCAAACTTACCGTGTTAAAGAGAGAGTCGGGCGCCATTTTGAATTTTCCAATACATCGGTAAACACAGTATGTTTTTCGAGCTGAATAAACATGTTACATTAAATAAAAACACTGAAAACATATCCAGTTAGGTAGAAAAGTAACTTATCTTGCCTTTGATAACATTTATTTGTTATATATTTGTTTTTTGACAACTTTTTCGAATCTGTGTACAGTAATACTACCTCACATTTTCAAACTTTTTTTTCAATTATTAAAACGTTATTATTTAGAAACCTATTCTTAACAAGGGGGGGGGTAACAATTCTGTACTTTCACCTAACAATTAAATAAACAAAATACACACACATAACGAAATACCAAGGTCTTATGTATGACATAAAAATAAACTGGCATCTTAAGATCACCATCATTCCGGTAATTATAGGAGTAACATGACTCAGGAAAAAAAAAAGAATTCAAAACTACCTGGCAAAATACCCTGTGAAACAAGTGTAAGCAAGATAAATTCAAACAATTGAACTTAAAGGGACAGCCAGAATCTTAAAAAGATCTCTCGTTTGGAATATATAAGATAGTGGGTAAAATGTTTGGCGTCAGGTAGGATGTCCCATCCCCAGCTTGAACAGACTGGTAAGAAAATTGAAAGAAAAATAATAAAAAACAAAACAAAAGGCAAAACAATTTGAATATCTACTAGAGACACTATCATCAAGTGTCCAAGGTTTTTATCAGAACCTGTCATAAGGATACTCCTACAAACAGGTAAACCCTGACTACATATTCAAAAGGCGCCCTTGCCGGGGAATGCCGACGGAACTGCCCAACTATACATACACATACATATGCAAAACTAAAACTACTTGATCAATTTACGTGATTTTTAGAATGATTTTTTTTGTTCCATGAAGGGTACGTACACCATGTTTTCTGTAGTTTTGTTAATAAGGTTGAATTCTAAATAAGAACCAATTAATTTACTTTTCTTTTTCATTTTATTTAAAATTCCGAACTTAATTCGTAAAATCTTATTGAATATTGGGCATTAAACATTCTTTTATTGTGATGTTAAAACTGTTTTGTTTTTAATTTTCGACATGTCATGATCAGTTCTATTGCAATACATTTTCACATTTTTTTTTATTTAATGTTGAGAAATCAAGTGAAAAATAAACAATACCTTGTACTTTTTAAATTTTGGTTGTAATCAAAACGTTTCGGCCGATGTTATTTCCGACCTTCATTGTACATATATTTTTAAGAACTCGGCAACCTGTCCAAAGAAACTTCAACCTGAGACCTCATCCACAGCTGGAGGATATCAATCATGACCTGGTAGAAGTGTTAATTAGGCTTTATCATTACCTATTGTAAGGATTGACCCTTCAAACTCCAGAAGACTTACCTTTCCTCCATTGCCAAACCTTAATTTAAACCATTAGTTTTCTTTCATTTTAAACCCTTTGTGATTTAAATAAATCTAAAGTGCAAATGTGGTATTATGGTGACTGCTGTGTTAAAAGGAGCCAAACTGTGCAGAATTATTAAGAGTAGGACAGGCAGGGAAGATCATACTTCCTTCCATGCCTCACATTTGCATGGTTTTGTGCTTCATTTGTAAAATAAAATAAAAAAAAAAAAAATTAATAAATAGATAAAAAAAAAAAAAGTATATCTGTGCTGTAATCGGACAGACATCCAAAATTGCCCTTTTTGGAAACTGGATTTTTCCCACAAAAAAAAAAAAAAAAATGACCTTGTGGATTTTAATCCAGTTGTGGAGTCAAGTAAATATATCACTTAGAACTAATTGCTAATCAGCATTGTTGACCGTTACGCCATGTGGAACAATCTAATCCTGTGAATTAAGTTTAGTTCGAAAATCCGTTCATAAAGATTCCCAGGTTTGAAAAGTTGCACTTGAAGAAGGTCGAAGGTTATGCGTATATCGAAGTGTTGTGACTATAGCAAAACGAAAATAATGGAATAATCAAACAGAAAATTTTCTTTTTGAAAATAATCAAGCACAAAATCTGTAATATGGGCAAAATCAAGTTCCCTGGAAAAGGGTTCTCGACTGAGAAAATAAAAAGGTAGTTATCTAAAATTTCTCCATTTGATTGAGATTAGAACAGATACTACAATTTGATCTTAGTTTGACTATTTCTTCCAAGGCTGTCTTTTTTTTCTTTTTTTTTTTTTTAATTTTATACCGGTTATTTTGTTTTGTGGGTGATCAATTTATTACCCCCAAAAAAGGAACTGATTTTTATTCTTATTCATACGAATTTATTTTTTACTAGCAGTTCAACCCGGCTTTGCTCGGGTCCTATGTACCGTTCATAACTTTATGTGCATGCATATATATATATATATTAAGAAGTTTGACTCCTGTCCAGGTAACCTACATCTAAAATTTCAAGTGTTTAGACTCAAAATTGGCGGAGGAGTTTGGTAGGGTCTGCAAAGGTCAACTCTTTCAACTTTGACCTCTTGGCAACCAAATTTTCGCCAAAAAACTGATTAAAAAGCTTGTTGCATGTATGTATATAAAATTTCAAATGTTTAAACCCAAAATTGGCTAAATAGTTTGCTAGAAACTGCAAAGGTCAAATCCGTGGAACTTTGACCTCTTGGCAGCCAAAATTTCGGCCAAAAACCGATTAAAAAGCTCGCTCTATGTCTGAATAGACTTTATGTAAAATTTCAAATGTTTAGACCAAAAATTGGCTGAGTAATTTGGTAGAGACCGCGAAGGTCATTTTTTTTTTAAATTTTGACCCCTTAACATTTATTGTTTGGGCTCAAATCAAATTAACCTACATCTAAAATATAAAAAATGATATCTAAAATATCAAAATTTTAGACCTAAAATTGGTGGAGGAGATTGGTAGTGTTTTCAAAGGTCAAATCGTTGAACTTTGACCCCTTGACGGACAAATTTCTGGCCGAAAACCGATTAAAGATTTTCTCAAATCTCAATACCTCTTATGCCAAATCTCGAGTCTGTAGACTGAAAATTAACAGTAGTTTGGTTGGGAAATGTATACACACAGACAATTTCACTTTTATAGATATATATTCATGTGGGTTACTCTTTTCCCCCCTTCTTTAAAATGTCTGAAAAAATAAGATCTATTTGTTTTAGTTAACATGGTTAAAAATTATTTTAGTTTTCTCATTTCCTGGTCAGTTTGAATTTTGATGAAAATGAAAAAAAAAAAAAAAAAAAAATTCTGGAATTTATTAACGCACTGGTCTTTTTTTTTTCTTTAATTTTTTTTTCTGTTCTAGTTGGAGATGCAGACATTCACCCGTTATCTCATACATTCCAACCGAGAGATCTTTCTAAAATGTTAACCGTCCTTTTAAGCACAATTGTTTGTAGCGCTCTTGCACTTGGTTCACCGGTTACATTTGCCAGGGAGTTTTTGAAAGTCTTTTTCATGAGTTCTGTTGCTGTTATGATTAATGAAATGATGCCGATTTTCCTAAGATTCCAATTTCTTTTCGTACATAAGACTTTGGTATTTTTTCCCCTCTCAACTCTGTTTTAACCCAGCATCAGTGGGGACACTAAATTCTAATGAAACTGCAGTAAAATAATGTACATTTATTATTTACTAGCTGTTATTAGTCGGTGTTGCTCGAAAGTTTACTTGAATTTTTGTCTGACTTAATTTCCTCAATTTTGCTGCCGATTTAAATGAAATGTTTTATGCTTCCCGAATTCAGTTCTTGTTTTTCAAATATTAACAAACGTTTAAAATGGCTGACTCGTTTGTTTACTAAATGCATTATGGTAGATTTGAATTTAATTCGTAAATGAAAATATTTTGGTGCTTGTTAAGATAGTCAACAAATCGATTTTTTAAATATACCGTTTTAAGCAAAAACAGTATTAAGTACTTATTTGTCATGTCGAAAATAGTAATATATCCAAAAGTTACGAAATTCGAGTAGAAGAACTGCTATTGTGCTTTTAGTAAAAAAAACAAAAAACAAAACAAGGCAACAAATACTGCAGTCATGAACAAGTAATCTAAAATATTCGTTCCAAGTTATGTCCCCTGTATGTCTGTGTCTTAATATAATTTTACTCAATTTTCTGTAAAAATTACTTTTAGATATAAATAACTTTCTACTCGATGAATTTTCATAATTTTTGGATATATTACTATTTTCAGCATGATAATTAAGTACGTAATTGTGTCGTTTCTTAAAAAGAAGTCGATCTGTCAACTCTATCTTAACAATCACCAATATTTTTTAAGTACAGTAGAACCTCGGGATACGGCATTAAAAATTATTTTTATTTATTTATTTTTTTTAACATTAGATCCACCTCTACAATTTTCTTTAAAATACTACTCTTAAAGGTTTTCGACTATGCTGAATACGAAAATCACATTTAAATTGAACAGACAAATAGTATCATACACTGTAATTCTCTGGAGGCCATGTTTTTCTTCGCAGAGACTTGTTTATCATTGTTTTTATTTATAAAAACATGGTCGGCAGAGAATTAGTGTATAATACAGGTTTTTATATCTCGATATCTTTGCAAAATTTAAATGCGATTTTCGTATTCAGCATAGTTGAAAACCTATAAATGTCGTGTTTTAAAGAAAATTGTAGAGATGATGGCCCTAATGTAAAGATTTACCAAAATTAGTAACAAAATGCTGTACAGTATATAATACACATGTATATAATCAAATAATATTCTTAATAACACCATAAGGCGGGGCAAATACCGTAACCAGAGGTCGGAAAAAAACATATTCCACATCGTAACATGAACAAAAAACGTATGCCAGGGCTATACTGTATCTAAGTTTTATTTTACGCTATATTTTTTTTTTTTTTTACTTCAATAAATATTTCGCTAATAAAAAGTCATTATCAAAATTACGAAATGCAAATGGTGTCACAAAATTTTACTGTTTGAAAATAAATAACTTTATTTTCTGCTAAATATGTTTCCAAAATGAAGTTAAAATGACTAAGTAAATGTCTCCCTTTTTGTCATTACGTTACAAGAAACACAAGAAAAGGAGACAGTTTGTCTTCTGTCACTCCTAGAGAATTTTTTTTTTAATTACAGCTTCATTATTATTATTATTTTTTTTTTCTGTTTAATATACATTTTTGGTTTTTGACATTTAAGCCATTCTAGTCGCATGTTGAATCTGTTTTTCTGTACTCATTTTTTTTTAACTGAACTGTCAGGGCATCGTTGTTATGCGCAGACGGGCAGACCAGGCTATTTTTAGTTTTATTTATTATCTTTTTAGATAAGATTTTCAAATTAAATTTAAGTTTTACGGAATCTTTTGTCTATTAAATTGTTAGGTGAACGTACAGAATAGTTTTTAAAATTCTTTCCATGTTAAGAATTGTTTACAAAATAATATTATTTCAACACGATCTGTATTCTGCACAAGTAAAAAATATTCAATAGTTTTAGGAGAAACATTCTCTGCTCTTTTTTTCTGAAAAATCGACGTAAATTCTTTACTTGTATTCATTTAGAACAAAAATTGAAACCTGTAAAGAAATGCTGGTACTTAGAGCACTTATTGATCCGTGCTGAAATAATAACGTTATTATTTAAAAAGCCGTTCTTAACATGGGGAGAGGAGGGTGTTTTGTAACTATTCTATACTTTAACCTTACAATTGAATAAGAAAACATCAAACTTTAATTAAACTTGGAAATACGATTTAAAAAAAATAGCGCGGATCAGTAAGTGCACTACTGCAGTTGCACTAGCACCGAAATGCTAAAAACATTTTAATGGTTTGTCATTTATTACCGATTCTTAAGGAAGATGAAATGTTTTTTTGGCATGCATTGTTGAAATAAGAATGAAAGAAATATTTCCGTATTCATTTTGAATTTTTATGTTTCCTACGATTTCCAACCACACATTTTGTATTTGTTTTGGTAGAAATGACAAAAGAGCTTCACTCAGCTTCACTTCACAGTAGCAGTAATAATAGTGGTTGACTGGTTGGTTCAGTTGAAGAAAACTGCTGTTTGTTGTTGGTAGCACAATTGAACTAGAATACTTGACTTTTCCCTTAAAAACTTTCGAACCAGAAATTACTATTGTTTTTTATTCGGGCGATGTATCAATTATTTAAAAAAAATTTTTTTTTTATCTCCATACTAACCACTTCTCGCGTGTCTGTCTTTTTCGTTTGTGCATGCATAACTTACATATTTTTGATTTGTTGTTAATCAATTATAATAATAATAGAGTAGCGTAAAATAGTGTTGAAGAAATTGTAATGACGAAATGAAATCCACCAGAATGCGTCTCTGTTTCATTGAAACCAAGTCGATCATTTTTAATGCTTTGAGAGAAATTTGGAAGCATTTAAACTGTCGAATGAAAAGTTATTTTTTAATTTTTAACAAATCCTCATTTAATTAAATGATTGAAAGTTTTTTTTTTTTTTTCCATCCAATAATTTTGTAAATAGAAATTAGCATTAGTTTTCGAGCAATTTGGTTCGACAAAACGACAGAATTTAACTTTCAAAATCCTATGACATTTAATGGTTGGCGTTCTATTCGTATATGTGTGAGTGTGTGTGTATAGTCATTATCGAGACTGAAAAGATGACAACTTCATGTCTGCCATTTTGTTGTTTAACTTTTCGGTTTGTTGTTTATAATAAGAAAATACCTAATTTACCAACACAAATAGCATAGTAAATAAAAGTAACACGACTCCCAGGCAACGTCGTAAAGATACAGAGCATGTCGGCTATCAAATAATAATTCGAACTGTTAATTAAAGTATATTATAATGGACAGTGACACATCCAACATCGATGTACAAAATAAAAAGCTGTATTTTTTCAATCGCGCCACTATCCTAACAAAGAACTAAAAACAAAACAAACTTGAGTTTATAGCAACAACAACCTGTCAGTGTCAATCTCTGTATTTAAAAAAAATTAAAATAAAATCGTCTGTGTTTCTCGTCTTTCCGTAACTTTGAATTATTTTTTATTTAATGGCTTATTTATTGAAAGCTTAATATAAAAAATGATAAAACCAACCCGACAAATATATGACATGATTATATTTTGAATTATTTTTCTCTGTCTTGTTCACCCGGGCAACGCCGGGTAAATACAACTGGTAAACAAATTCAGATATTTTACATAATTTCGATGTCATTATCATTAATGGTTGTCAAATTCCTTTTCAAACATTGTCAGCCAGCCACTTCTAGTAGTAGCCATTTCATAATTGTTTTTTTTTTTTTTTTTCCCCACTCATCTTTCTTTAATTCTGTCGTTATATATATATATATATATATATATATATATATATATATATATATATATATATATATATATATGTTTGTTTGTTTTCAAATTTCTGCATTTTTTTTTTTTGTTTTTTGAAAAATAAATTTCAGAACCTATTGGAATATCTCGAGTATTTTTATTCGACTTTTGGTCCCAATCTATAATTAAAAACATTGTGTGTTTCTTGTCTTTACGCAACTTAAGCATTAAAATATTATTTATTATACATCGATTATTCATTGAAATCAAAAATTGAATAATAGAAAATACTAAAGCGAAATCGCATTAAAAACGTTTGAAATCCACCAGAATTCATTTCTGTTTCTTCGTAAACAAAACAGCAATTTTAATCTTAATATTTGAAAAAAAAAATCATTTTGTGAACCTTCGAACTTTGAAAAAAAAAAAAAAATCGAAATATTTAAACTATCAAATAAAATTCTTAGCAAATCCACATTTAAGAAACATCAAACGTTTTCGAATTTGTTTATATCGTATAATAAAAATTAAAACAGTAATTATGAATTAACGAAATTATTCATAGTCTTATAAGAATTAATAAAATAATCAATTTATAATGTAGAAGTTAACATTTTTATTTTACCATATTTTAATAAAATTTTGAAAGTTAAAACTTAAAAAATTTTAAAATATGGTAATAAAATAAAATGTCAGAATTCAAATATCAACATTTGATCGCTTAAAAAACATTTTTTTTTTTCACAATAACATATTCATTCCTGCATTAAATTATTTCGAAAAAGCGTAAATATTTTCTTAGAAGAAATTTAAAAGAAAAATGATGGTAAAAAAATATCGGTCAGTGTGCGACTGTGCGACGTTAGGCAAAACTAGTTTGCAATAAATACAATTATTGAAAAACAAAACTGTTTTTAGAGCAAATTTTATGTAAATTCTAAATATTTATCCCCCCCCCTCTCTCTCAAAATGATGGTATTTATTTAACGAATATGAAATAAATAAAAATTTCTGATTTACATAAGAGGTGTGTGTGGGGGGTTCAATTATTTAAAGATTCTTTTTTATTATTTATATTTTTTTATTAAGAGACGAAACAGAAAAGATGAGAAAAAATGTCTATTTGTTGACACTCCAGATGTCATTGAATAATGAATGGAGCTGAAGAGGCGGATGTGGGGGCCATTCATACTCGGGAAAGGAGGAATAATGTTATCATGTGGGAACCGATTTTCACGGGAGAAATCGGCATCTATGGTGGACAATAACGGAGATAATTTACTTCCTAGTTTGGTGACATTGTTGTACGTTTTAGGATGTAATGGAGTTAAAGAACAGGAAAACAAGTCTACTACTAGAACTTGGGTTCTTAATTGTAGTCAACAATTAAACAAAATGTTACTATTGTGTAACATTTTCTCGTTGTCTTAAAAATAAACAAATACCGAATAAAATCTGGAGAAATTGTTCAGGTTATTTAATTGATTTTTTTTTATGGGTGCTTATACAAATCAGCCCCCATGGCTGTCTATCATAATGTCACAATAAAATCTAGCAATGAGAAGAGTTAAAACAATTGAAAGATGACTACACAAAATGGAACCCAGGTTCCTGAAACAAAGAAAAATGATTTATTTACATTGTATTTTATTGTTACATATTGTTCGTTTTTGCAAGTTAAAAAAATACAATGCAACAATTGACTAAAACAAATATGTAATTTTAATAAACAACAAACATTAGAAAACAGTTATAAAAACAATAAAATTGAATCTGTTTTGAATTTATTATCAGGAACAAGTTTCTTGATCATCCATTGAAAAAAATGCTGCAGATAGTTGGGGGGGGGGGAGAACTAACATGATTATCTTATTAATCATATAATCTAAACAATAATAAATATAATCTGTACAACTTGTTAATATGTTGGTACAACCATTATTGCATATTACTCATTTGGAATTATGGGTTTGCCCATTTAGATGATTTAAGTATTTACCCTTTGCTTTTTTAAACTTGATATTTCAGAAATTTAGTATTTGTTTAAAAAGTGATTATTGGTCCCCCGATTTATCGGAGAGGGACCTATGTTTTCAGTGGCTTCTGTGCGTCCATTAGTTTTTCCTGAAATTTTGCCACAAATTCTATTTCATTAAATAGATGTGCACAGTGAAAAAATTTTTTTTACAAAAGTTCTCGTTATGCCCCCAGGGGCTCAAGAGGTCAAAAATGCCCCAAAATGGCCCAAGATGACACATTTTGCCCCATAACTTTTGATCCATCCATTAGATTTTTTTAAATTTGGTCAAAATGTGGAGCCCATTGTTCTTAATATAAATCCAGTATGGGTGACCCTGGCAAAATTCTGGTTTGCGTCCTCTGAGACTTTCAGTGCTAAAAACGTCTCTTTTTGTGGCTCTTTTTTCATATTTCTCAACAAAAACTTGATATTTCTTACTATATAGTGGTTTTTCATTGTGGTCAACTCAAATATACATGTGTTAAGGCCTGAAACTGCACTGTTATCCATTTACACTGGGATTCGGCATCCCCAGGGGCTCAAAAGAGGTAAAAAATGCCCAAAATGGCACTTTTTGCCCCATAGCGTTTGATCCATCCTGAAACTTGGCCAAAATGTGTAAGCCATTGTTCTTAACATAAATTCAGTATGGATGACTCTTGGCAAAAATGTGAAGGCAATATTAGCCCTTCACACTTCTTACATTCATCATTTCTTCACTATTTATTTGTGGCGTCATCTCACATGCAGCACAAAAGGGGGACCACACACGCGTGGCTTGTTCAAATACTAACGATTTAAAAAAAGAAAAAAAAAAAAGTTTAAAAAAAAATATCGAATCCTTAAAATCAGTTAAATGAATCTTTGAACTGATACAGATGAGGCGGGAGGCGTTCTCCTGTCTTGTATTTGCCCTGAGCCTCATTCCTCCTCTCATGGGCATATCGATCGATGCCTCTATTTAGTCTCAAGAGACAATGGATTATCCTGTAAGAGTAGCTGCACGTGTAATTGTGAGGCAAGAGTTGTGTAAACTCCAACCACACCTCTCCTGAATCGGTACTGCTTGAGTCCAGTGGCAAGGAGAAGTCCAGCACGACTTGGAAACAATGCAGAGATAAGCAGAGAGCACATACAGCACCTGGAATTCTCAAATGGTCATCCACTTTATTTCTGACCAGGCTTTGGTAATCTAACAGGAACCGGTGTGTCAACGTGATTAATGGACATATGAGTTTGCAAACACCCAGGCCACATGTGCTTCAGGGTTAACGTCGTCTAGCGCATGTACCGCATATATTGCAGAGAGGGCGGTTACTTTGGTGAGATGGCACTCTTGTTCCGCACAAGATTCAACAACCCAAAAATATTGCGATCGTGAACAATAACTATTCACCACTAACAGGACATAATTTATCAAATCACACGAATGACATAAAGCTTAAGAGCATCAACAAACAACTCGGTTTTCATTCCTTCCAGCAGTTTGTAAAAACATGAGAAGAGAAAGACCTGAAAGTTGTTCAGAATTGGAATAAATTCTTGTACAAGCCCTGCTACTTTGTTTGCACATCTAAAATTGAAAAATTTCCTTCATCTTTTTATAATAGTTTTTTTCAAGTATTCAAAGTTACTCTTTCAGTACAACACCTCTTGCCAATGTTTTTTTTTGTTTCTTTTGGACGTTTCCTTTTTTATGTAACGTTTTGCTGACCTTTTTTCTTCAAAGAACTGCATGTTGAAATTATTTACATTTGGTAAAATCCTAATCTTGAAAAGAAAAAAAATCATTGCAATGTTGATTTTTTTTTTTTTTTTTTTTTTTTTTTTTTTTTACAAGATTTATTTCCATGGATTGAATCTTGATATAATTCATATCATTTTTTTTTTTTTTTTTTTTCTTACAAGATTTATTTCCATGGATTGAATCTTGATATAATTCATATCATTTTTTTTTTTTTTTTTTTTCTTACAAGATTTATTTCCATGGATTGAATCTTGATATAATTCATATCATTTTTTTTTTTTTTTTTTCTTACAAGATTTATTTCCATGGATTGAATCTTGATATAATTCATATCATTTTTTTTTTTTTTTTTCTTACAAGATTTATTTCCATGGATTGAATCTTGATATAATTCATATCATTTTTTTTTTTTTTTTTTCTTACAAGATTTATTTCCATGGATTGAATCTTGATATAATTCATATCATATGATTTTTCTTCAATTTTCTTCTCGTAAATTAATAGCAATACGTGGGCTTTCATTATCTAAAAACAGGTGGAAACACAATTTGATAATAGGACAAACATTCTTTGTGAAAGACAATTAAAAAAAAAACATTAAGACCACCATATTGATGAGTAGCCACCTTTTTCTTTAAGATGGGACTTTTTATATGCGTAGAGATGCAATATCATACACATTAAGTTGAAAAACACCCAAATTAAAAAAATCACGAATCCGTGAAAACAATAACTTGAAATTGCAAAGAATTTCACTATATTTACCTGGGGTTTTTTTTTTTTTTTTTTTTTTTTTTTTGCAACTTGTTTGTGATACCCAATTAAAGACTTAAAAGTTTTATATTTAAAATTTTTTTTTTTTTATGATTTCTATCCGAAAGTTTTTTCATGGATGAGAGAATAACAGGAACAGTTCTATTTTTAAATGTTAAAATAAATTAATCCCCCCCCCCTTCATATTGAGCCATGGTCATAAAACCGTCAGCAATAGTAAACAGGCTGCAAAACTAATTAGGGAATGCATAAAACTCAAGAACATCACGATAGTTAGCCAATACAGAACTCTGAAAATGTGATGGAGATACATGTTCATTCACACAGTTCTGAGGAAGCAGGTTCAGGACTGCAGAACACAATGCAAAAGGAGATTGCCAGTACATCTTTGAGCAAACACCAATGTGATTATGCAGTGGGTCTAATATGAAAGTTTATCGTCGCAGGTTTGGTCTCTTCAGTCGCAGCACAGATGCATATGATGGGGCAAGAACCATGAAATAATCTCTATGCAACAGATGCCACTGTTACATTCCGGTGAGTAGACAACAGATCTAATCCAAGCAGATCTATACTCCAGAATGAACTAGGTCGCAGCAGAGAATATGTAGTATATATCTGATGACACAATGCTGTAGACACTCAAGAGAATCAAACCCCTTGCCAACTTCAGCAAACACTAGGGACACATATTCCAAGTGGAAACGAATCGTTGCCTTGTAAAGCTTAGTTAGCAAATGCCATTCATGAAGAAATTGGTGACTCAAGATACGCAACACATAAAGCTCCTTATTAACCCTATTGGATACATAAGACAAGTGGTCATCAAACCTAAGGTTGTTAGATGTTATTACTACTGGATAGTTATGACATAGTTATGACATTTCGAGAATGGCACAAATGTGTCTTGAAACCAAATCTCATAGATAGACAGGAAGAGAGGCATTTAGAGGACAATAGCACAACCGTAACAAAAATTTATCAAAGTACAAATTCTGCCAATTTCGATTATCAATTTGATTGGACAAAAAAAACAAACTTTTTAATAAATAGTGAACTAAGTTTTTTGTGCATATCTCTCTATATATAAAGTAGTAGTGTGTGTCTGTGTGTACAACTCTCCTACAGCTCACACCACTGGACCGATCATGACCAAACATAGCACGATGATGGTGATGGTGCACACTATTTTTCAAGGTCAACGGTCAAGGTCATACACTCTTTTATTTTTATATATATATATATATATATATATATATATACACACTCTTCTACAACCTACGCCATTAAACTGATCATGACCAAACCTGGCATGATGATGATGATCTCCCACCTAGGAATGGTGCACACCATTTTTTATGGTTAAGGATGGGGGCTTTACTGTATGCCTGTATAAAGCGTAGATATCTTTAATACAGTATAATTTAGTCAGGTTTTGTCCGTATAAAACATTGTAAATTAGTAAACCAGTTACTTTAACTATTCTCTGCTTATCCCAGCAGTGCTCCTGGTCGTTTTGAAATTCTTTGCTATCTGTTTTTAATGCAATTAGAAGTTCTGTAGACAATAGCGTCAAAGTAGATGTTGGCACTGAGCAATTCTAATTAGAAGCAACTTTTAATTAGGAAAATAAATCCAACTAGTTAAGTAACTTTAGATTAAATTATCTTTGTCTTCTCCATGGACATAATTTGACATTGTTCAATCTATTAGGCCCCCAAAACAAATCACAACATTAGCCTTGACCTTGAAATGCTACCAAAAGACTCTCCTCCCCAATCCTATCGTGTATGCAACATTGATAATTGCTTATAAGAAAATTGCTGGTAACCATATGCATGGAAATCTGATAAAAGCTAAGTTCTGGATGAAGAAGAGTTATAGGCAAGGTACGACCAATTTTATAGTTTTAAAGAGAATTTTAAAACATTGAGTGTCACACTTTTAGGATGCAGGTTCATGGTGATCTAATTGAATCTCATAAAATTTTGAATAGCCACTTAAAAAAGAAAATTTATGGAGAACAAGTTGAGCATTCACCCCAATAAACTTGAGGATTTATTTAGTGGAACAATTTGTCGAAGCATGTCAAGAATGTAACGAGTATAAAGTTTTCTTTTTTTTATTAATTTATTTTTCTTTTGTTTATTATTAGGTCATACCAAAAGTTCTGTCTGGATTTTAATTCTCTGAAATTTGTAAATAAGTATGTGTTGTGGAACTAAATATCTCTGTCTGTCTGTCTCTCTCTCATGTCTGAAGTAAACATGCCAAACCAAACACTCATTTCACACTTAGGTGATTTTACTAGTAGTAAATTTCGTCTTACTCGTGTTTCGTTGAATGGTAGAAATTCACCAAACAACTCCTCAAACAGATTTATGTTCCTTGTGGTGGTGGTGGTGGTGGGGGGCAGTTGGAGACCTTTTCCTTGGTTTAAAAAGGATAGAAATTAGTGAAAGGGAATAGAAATCCTTAAAAGTGATAAGGGTAAAGATCTTGTTATATAATTTTGTTATAATCCTTCCTGAGTAATATCTATTAGTTACACTTATTTGGACATATTGAACTTTAATTTTATTTTACCCTTAAAACCTGTTAGTAGTCCAACAAGGGATCTGATAATGTTTTATGAATTTCAAAGAAAAATAACTTTACATCAATTGAAAGCAACGATAAATTGCGAGTTGTGATATTTTGAAAAATTCATGAAGCATCCATTTTTATTTTATTTATTCCATTTTTATTTTATTTATTCCATTTTTATTTTGTTTATTCCATTTTTTTTTATTTATTCCATTTTTATTTTGTTTATTCCATTTTTATTTTGTTTATTCCATTTTTATTTTATTTATTCCATTTTTATTTTGTTTATTCCATTTTTATTTATTTTTATTTTGAGTGTGTATTGTATTGTTCGGTAAAATTACAGAAAAATAAAATCAAAAATCCCAGAAGTTAATTTTGTCCAAAAGAACTAGAAAGATTCTTTTCATGTAAATCATCTTTCATATTTGATCTGACAACCTCGATAAAATAATAAGACCTGGCCATTTGCATCCTGCAAGATTTCTTGTCGGTCAGTTTTAAGTGACAGTTTGTCTTCTTAGATTTCTAAAAATTATTTAATGGACAAAATTCTTTATTTATTCGAGTAATTACGTCATTTATTTGAAAATGAGCCAAGAAGACATTTTTTGTTTAAAAAATAAATAAATGACTTATTATTAAATATTTCTGATTAAAATATTTATTTACCAACAAAAACTTATCAGTCATTAAACTCGGATGACACTTGATAAGATATCATTTTTTTTTATCTTATCACACATATTGTTGTCCTATAAGTTCTGTCTGGATTTTAATTCTTTGCAATTTTGTTTTAAGTTTGAATGTCTCATGGAGCTAAATATTTTTGTATTATATATATATATATATATATATATATATATATATATATATGTATATATATATATACACGTTTTATTTTTTATTACCGTTTTTTTTCTGTTCAGTTACATTTTTGTTTCAGCTACACGACTGTTTTTTGGCCGTTATGTAGCCTCCTCAGACTTTACAGAAAAGTTTGTTTATGGTGGAATGAATGATGTCAGGGGAGGGAGATATGTAGGGGTAAGGAGAGGGGGTTACTTTAAATTTCGGGTTCTAAGGTTTAGGTTGTTGGCGTCTCGTTAGTGAGATGATTTCTTGGTAAGTATGTCTTGTCCTGTTGGGTGTTCGCTTAGGCTGGGAGGCGGGGGGGGGCTAAGATTCGGTTTATCTATTTTATTTTTATTTTTTTATTCTATTTTTTTATATTTTATATATATATATATATATATATATATTTTTTTTTTTTTTTTAAATATATATATATAAAGTTAGAATAGCATTTCATCCAAGGCCTGAAAATTGTTAAACAAAACATTTTTAATATAGGCTTTAAAAATAAAGGTACAAGATTGAATTTGAAATTTATTTATCTTCAAAGTGCACTTTTATAAATTTGACAAAGTAAGGTATAAAAATTTAATTTAAATTGGATCAAAAAATTACCTTGGATTTTATGTAATGTACATTCTGTTGCACTTTAAAAAAAATCATTGAAAATTTTATATCTATATCATTAATTGCTAAATGAAAGATAATGTTTTTAAATTGCAACATTACATAAAATAAATCCAAGGTAATTTTTTGATTCAATTTAAATTAAATTTTTATACCTTACTTTGTAAAATTTATAAAAGTGCACTTTGAAGATAAATAAATTTCAAATTGAATCTTGTACCTTTATTTTTAAAGCCTTATCTCTATCTCAATTTTTATTTCTCCTCACACCACAACTCATTTTCTGCAACCCCCTCTTTGTAATACAGGTCTGAATAATGAGAAAATCTGAATTTTTTTTTTAACAATTTTAAAATAACTTTTTTTTTTTTTTTTTTTTTTAAATTTCATATGTTCCTTATTAAATTTTAAAGATTTTCTATTCTGAAAGAAATTAAAAAAAAAAAAGAAAAGTTATTTAAAAGTTTTCATTAACAAATATTCAGTACATAACGAGAAAAATAGAGATGAAAATTTCAAAAGGAATGTATAACTGGTTACGGTCACTAGTAGTCCTCGCCAGCGAAAGTCTTTGTTATTCTATTATTATTTAAAACATTTTGTGTCATGCTCTTTCGTGCGAGGACTAATATGTGTATATGTTTTTATTATCGTTTTTTGGTCTGTTTAGTTACATGTTTCCACTACCAGAATTGAATAAACAATACGTTTCTTCAGACTTTGCAGAAGAAATATAGGAAGTAGAGAACAAAGTACAAAGTCAAATTATAATCAGTAGAAGCCGACTGTAAATTCACAAAAAAACCCGGTTATAGACAGACGAGGTAGATTGGCTGAAGAGAGCTTAATATTAGGACCTAAAACGGTTCCCTAATATCAGGTTTGAAACCGGTACCAATCGTTTATCTTTTCTATACTTCTGAAAATAAAAAATATATAAATATTACTTTTATTTTGAAAATTTTTTCCTTATAATAGAGCACTCTGCTGGAATTCTTTTTTCCTAAAAATATAACATATGCCACCCTGATGTTGGCTGGTCATAAACTACGCATAAATATTTTATATTTTCATACTGATTTATTATTATAGAACCAATTCTCTATTGATTATCATTCAATATATAATAATGATTTCAAAAGTTGTAAAAGAAAAAAATTACTTGGATGCTATCCACTAGAATCGAAACCATAACATTTAGTGCTCCAACCTTAGTCATTAGTTATCGCTTGAGCAACGTTACTATCTGAGCTATTGAGAGATACGAAATGTTAAAAATTAAGTGGTTTTGAACCGTTCATGTTTAATTTTGCACATGCACAAAAGTAACAGCCAGAGTAAGGTCTGATTCAATTTACCCTACCAAGGTCAACTATTGTGTTCAATTTTGACTACTTAGCAGTAATTTTTGCTGGCTAAAAACCCAATTGGAAAGTGTGCTACAGGTACAAATACCCTATATATCAAATTTCAACTCTGTAAACCAAATTTCAGAGGGGAGTTTAGTAGAGACTTTTTACACACACACAGACAAGATCACTTATAGATACATATAAAAATATATCCGTGTCCTAGAAGGTTGTCATTTTAAATTCTATGCAATTATGCAGAATGTAGAAACTATGCATAAGTAGAAGTCAGTGAAATGAAACCAATCATCCAATAAGAAACCATAAAAATAAGTAATTAATAAATGCTCATATTTCAAAGGAATATGCAAATTAGTTAGCTTTCATGTAGTCGCTTGCATATCCATAACTATATTAAGTTCATTTTAATAATTTTTAAATAGAAAACGTAGGCTTTTAATATCAATGCCAGTGCGAGAAAAAAAAAACCCTCAACTTCATAGGTTGTGTGTGTATGGGCACATATAACACATAAAAATTTTATTTTATAGGAAAAATTAAAATGTTGATACCCTTTTTAAAATCTGTTAATTTATTTATTTTAAGCTTATGAACCTTTTCAAGGTGTTATTGATGAACAGTTTGAGGAAAGCATCTGTTAAGTTTTGAGACATTGTGTTGAACACAGATGGCGGCATAGTTCAGATCAGTAACCAAGATGGCGGCGAAGAATTAAATGCGGTTCGTGACGTAGCAAATGGCGAACTGATTGAATCCAAAATTCGATTTTTATAATAATTTTGCGATGTTTCGATTGGTTGTTTAGCACAGCCGTTGGTTATAAAAATGATTGGCGAATCCATTCGTCTCATACCCCCCATCACAAGTCAAAAACATTTTACAGCATCATTGCCAGTTCTTCAACGGCAAGGTTTTAAGTGATGTTGCAGAGAACTCTTTATCAAACTCGAGTGGATGTCTTGATCAGTTTTCATTTTCAAGGACGAAATTTCTGAATTTTGTAAACATTTTTCTGCCCGTTCTTTCGTTGAGACAATCGAGTAAATATTTGGAGTGATTTCTCTTGCTGAGTTATCGTTTGGAAACTCAAAACGTTATCTACCTTAAATGTACCTTAAATACTACCATGTTTTTAAGGCTGCCAATAGTGAAATTATTTTTCCTGGATAATTTTATAAAGTTAAATGTCTCTCTGTCTCTCTCTCTATAATTCCAACACTACCATGTTTGAATATCTGGTTAAGTGCAGTTTTAGTCATTCAGAACTGCTTTAAAGCTTTACCGCTCACTCATTTTTTTGACCAAATTTGAAACAATCATTACACTTTATAGATCACCTTCTCAGCTATATTGTGAAAAAAATTTTTTTTTCAATTTTCGTTCAGTACAACAAAAGTTATGATGAATTTACTGGTGCTCAAAATCATAAAAAATGTAAGGTGAACGATGTTTTTTTATTACTGGTTTCTATAGCAACCACATCGCTTCAGCAACTACTGTTGCTACCAATTCACCACTCTCGCGAAAAGAGATGTAACAAGTGAAACAGAATGAAAGGGAGATAATTGGGGGGGATTTTATTGAAAGCAGACAAATGCCATGCATTATTACATATGTGTTTATGGGGGCAAAAAATAAGACTGAAAATAAACAAAGAACAAATGAATTTACTGGAAGCCTGGAAAAATCATGGATTGCAATAGAAAATGCGAGCATGAAAAGTAATATGGTTAAGCTAAAGCATGGAAAAGAAAGGACTAGTTGTTAAAACTGGAAAAGAAAAGGACAAGATATTCCAGTAAAAAATATAATAAATTTATAACTTAAAATATTGCAGCATTAAGAATTGATTATATAATGTTATGAATCAATTCTTAATGCTGCACTATTTTAAGTTATAAATTTACATTTTTTACTAGAATATCTAGTCCTTTACTTTTCCAGTTCAACTAGTCCTTTACTTTTCCATGTTTAAGCTTAACCATATTACTTTTCATGCTCGCATTTTTCTATTGTAACATATATGTAGGCAGCATGTTTTGATTCAGGCAGATGTTATTGAATAACGTTTTCATTTAGTTTTTCAGTCAAATTCATGTATATGTAAGTTTTGTGGGTTTCTTGTTCCATTCTCTGATTGTTTTTTCATATTAGCTCTTGTAGTTTTGGGGCGAGAATTTATCCGCCAAGAGGTCAAAGTTGAAAGAGTTGACCTTTGCAAACTTTACCAAACTCCTCCACCAATTTTGAGTCAAAACACTTGAAATTTTAGATGTATATTACCTGGACACGAGTCAAACTTTTTAATGTATATACATATGCACATAAAGTTATGGATAGTACGTTAGGGCCGAAGCAAAGCCAGGCTGAACTGCTAAATTAAATAGACATTCTCACTTACTATTAAATTTCAGAACTTATAAAATGACCTGGTAATATAGGACAATTTTGTTATTAGAACCTAAAAGAATGGATTGTTTGGATGACAATATTATATTTTGGGTATTTTTAAAATAATATCTATTTACTAGAAGTTACCTGGATGTGTTATAGAAAAATCAACTTAAAATTTTTTTTTTTATCTATATCTATAAAAGTGAGAATGTATGGGAGGACACTTCTCAACCTATATACTCAATGAATTTTTTATCTAGAGACTTGAAATTTGGTATATAGGGTATTCAGACATGTGGAATCATTTTTCATCCATAACAAAGAGCTACTAAGGGATCAAAATTGAAAAATTAGTATCTGGGGGGAGTCATTGGATTTTTATCTGCTTGTCAACTGTTTTCCGAATCATTCATGTGACAGATTACGAAGCATTCATGTGACAGATTCCTTATGTCAAGAAGAAATTGGTTTAAAAATACTTCAGGATTATGTCATACTGGCCTAATGGTTATTGTACTTGACTCATTGCCGAGGTTTTGGTTTTGCTCTCAGCTCGAGTATCTTTTTTACTTACCAGAAGTGAACTGTTTAGAAAAAACATGATACTTGCATGCACCTGTCTCAGTTTCGTTTTTTTTTTTTTTTCCTTTTTTTTTTAAAGGAATTTAACATTGTATTTCTATTTATAATAAAGAATTCTGCATTAATTAAAATATAATATTTGTGTTTTACAATCAGGCAACGGGTGACCTACTAGTATATATATATGATGGACTCACCCGATGATTTTGACGTATAAGCTTTCGCCACAATAATGAAGTTGTTCGGAAATTTACACAGATGATTTGTTTATAGTGGTAAAGGCTTTGTGTAGAACCAAATAGGCATTATTTTTTTTATTTTATTTTTTTTTTGCTAGACAACAGAGTATACAGTAGACCACAGGTTTTTACATCAGTTTCCTTCTAGATGCATGCCTTAATGAAGACCAGGAGTGCATCTCTCCCAGTTAATTAATGCACCCTCAGATACGAACCTGGAAATTTCTAAGACTCGCACAGTACATATAATGTCTGGCCTTCCCAAATGGTCACCCATCTGGTACTGGCCAGGCTCAACATTACTTAACTTCGATGATCTGGCCAGAACCTGCGTGTGTGTATGAGTTTTTCTTTAAAAAGCAAAAACATTTTTTGCATATTTTTCTATTCAGTCTCGCAGTACTATGTTAATATAAAGAAAAAAAGAAACCTTAAATGTAGATTTGATTTTTAAGATGTTGTTTAAGCACGTTTCATTATCATCTTTCGTTATTTTTAACAATAAATGGCGTTACTTGTTCCATATCTTATCACAGATTTTTTTTTTCATCGTTTATCTGATGAGATGCTTGTATGCAATTTTATATTTTCATCTTTTTTTTCCGCTTCCACTCTGAATATATTAAACACAATATCGTGTTACATAAAACTTGCGAACAAAAGCTCATAAAATGTTTTTTTTTTTTTTTTTTTTAGAATTCAGTGTAATTCATAAAGACTGAGCGTGTGTAAATTATACAGCATTAAAATCCGTTAGTGCATTTTGTGGACAAAAAATAAAAAAACTTAGTAAAATGAAATTGATAAGAATCTGCTGAAATACTTTGATATATTTTTCATATTAAATCATGGCGTTGTATACTACATCCAACTTCATGGTCCAGCTAAGAAACATGACTGCGGTTCTGTTTGTTGAATTATCTATTCATCATAACTTGATTTTAAAAATCTTTTAATGTTGATCTCTTACATGAAGTTTATGCCGGCTAAGGAGAAGTACTTCTTATCAGGAGGTGCTAATGGTTTGGCCACGCACTTTTTCGTCCACCAACTTGATTCACAAGGCAATAACACCAACACTACTACTGGGATGGTGCAAGAAGAGTGGTCATCTGAAGACATGGCTTCAAATGGTCAAAGCTGATTTGGAAGCTATGACCAGCCCTTGTGTCTTTGGTGTGTGATGATGGAATCGTGAATGGCTGACGTTTTCTGAGGAGTAAAAAGCAAATAGACTTAGATCGATTGCTTTGATTTGTGTCAAATTCACTTGTGGAGTTTAATCCGAATGAATGCTGTCACAAGTACAAGGAGTGCAGTTTCATATTACACAATCCTTGCACTCCTTATTATGCAAGCAGCATTCATGCAGGAGTATAAATTGTCTCTTGAGACAGGAGATAACTGAATTTGAAATTATCGGTGCTTTATCGGTGATCTTCTAAACCAACGCATTTCAGGTGAAAACATTACGTACTTATGTGTCATATTGAAATTAGTATAAATTCCAAAAATTATTCAGTAGAAAAATAATTACAAGTAAAAATCAAAATTATCAAGTTTAGCGATTTATTTATAGGGAAGATAACTACAATCGATCATTTTGACTAAAATATGTGCCGCCATTTTAAAACACGGGATCTCAGAATGTGATTGTACTGATTTTTTTTTTTTTTATACTTCTAGCACATTATTTACTGAATCATTTTTAAAATTTATACTGATTTTGACATGACACATAAGTATGTAATGTTTTCACCTGAAATGTGTTGATTTAAAATATCACTCATTTACACAAGCACCAAACTATCAATTTAAAATTTTGCATTTTTTTTTTTTTTTTTCTGATCAATAAATGTCAGCTATAAATTAAACAAATTTTTTAATAAAATTTAGAAATTTTAGTTGAAAAGAAAATCCATCTTTAATTCTTTGTTTTAACCATTTTCATGAATTCATCTTATTCCATTTTAAACAAATGTTCTCTTTTATTGGCGTTCTTTATCCTCTTATCTGCTAACTCATTACAAAAAATATAATCATTATCGTGCAACAAAAAGAAATAGCATCACTTTATTTTTCAATATAAAATTTCTTTTGTATTTAAAACCTTACGCCATCATTGAAACCTGAAAACCAATTTGCTTCTTGTGCGATTGTTTCATTTTCAATATTCAAAACTCGAATGGCGTCTCTTCCACGCTACCACTAATGGCGTCTCTTCCGCACTCATCAAAAATGCTGAAATGTTTGAGAATACTTACAAAACATAATTGTAAGATTTATCAACAAAAGCAAAAATCTTGTTTCTTGCAAAACAAGTTAATCTATAGTTTCTTTGCAATGAAATGTTTTGAAAATTGTGTGTGTGTGTGTGTGTGTGTGTGTAGTATTAAGGCAAAGTTTTTTTTTTTTTTTTTTTTTTTTTACAGTGGTCACCACTTATCAAGGCCCGGAAGCCACTCAGGGATAAGGGTTATTGCAAGTACATTATGTTAGTGTGGAATAGTGCAACAAGTTATACAGAAGCGCCCAAATTATTTACATCCACATGCTTTAAAGGTTGATATGGTAATCGTCGTCACAACTTCCTCTTGAAGGTTGTTTCACGAAGCAAAAACAAAATTCTGCGTTTTTTCTGTTTAGCTAAATATGTGTATCTATTTCTATAGATATGATTAACTAAACTAATTAACCGATCGTGAATTTTGCCACACTGCTGCTATGCAGAAGAGTTTATGTGGCTATATTTAGTTTCATGCAAAAGCAGTAAAAAGTGGATGAAAGCTGATTGTGAAAATTCAGAATTCAGATACCTTATATTTTTTAAATTTTAACAGGTGTTAAACATTAATATGCTCCAAGTTTTGGTTTCTTTGAAATATTTTAAAGTTAAAAAATTTTTTTTTATAGCGAGCATAATATAGCACAACCAAGTGAAAATTCAAATATTTAATCTACAATTATTAGATACCAACTAATCAAGATTCCATGAATTTCAATTTCTTAAAAACCCTTAAGCTTAAGCCTTAGATTTTCTAGAATCCATACAATGTAATCGAGTTTGATCTAAATTGGAATAAGGGTTTTAGCTAGAAGATTTAGCAGCATTTTTGGAAGTCTAAAGATAGAATAAGGCCACACACATACAGACGTATATTAGATGAATACTTGTCTCCTGAAATTGATTTCACAGCCAGTCTGCGACATCGACTTCTAGAAATAGATAAAAAAAATAAAAGAAAGAAAGCCTCGCCAAACAGTTGTACACATTTCTTTTTACCCTCCCCCCTCAAGAAGAGCTACTACTCTTGAAAATTAGGAATATTAACACCTATCTTGTACGACACATCATGTTGGTAAATAAACGTAATATAATTGAAAATTATTGAAAATTTCCTAATATAGTCATTATTCTTTTATATGCTAACTCATGTCCACAGTGTTTCCTACGAACCACATTGATATAGCCTTCAAACACAACTCCTTTCACACTTTGCACAATGCTTCAAGCAAACTACATCTTTCTCACGTTTAGTAACATTGTATTTTTATTTAAATTTTTGTAAGTGGACATAAGTGGTCCAAAACTTGTTTAGGGAATTACTGTTATCTATCCTGAGACAAGTATTCATCTAATATACGTCTGTATGTGTGTATGTATATGGCCTAATTCTATCTTTAGACTTCCCAAAAGGGTGGCTGTGCAATGAGGAATTTATAGAGAAGAATAAATTACAATCTTTAATGACACTTTGCTTATCTAGAATTGTTTAAGTCAAATGGCAAGGAGTCGTCTATGACGAGTTCCTCTTACAAGGCTTGAAAATCTTGTTTAGCCTACTATTTCACCTGAAGTTTGGGAAAGATAGTTTCCCAAAGTTATTAGAAAAAGTGATGTTTCCAGCTAATATTCTCAAAGGATCACTGGTTTAAGTATTGAATAAGCTCAACATTGCTTAACCAGTGATGTGACAAAAACATATTTCAATGCAATATAGCCGTATAAATACAATCATATATATACATGATAGACAATGATTACAGTGACAACTTAATTGTCATCAACTCTGTCCTTAGCCCCTTGGTTTTTATCATAATCTTAGATACATTGTCACGAATTTCAGTTTGGTTGTCTGCAACTGATGATTTAATTATTGCCAAGTTCTTAAAATGGTAACAAAATAAACTGAAATATGGAAAAACTGTCTGGAGGGCAAGTATTTGAGAATAAACTTAACTAAAACCAAAGTGATGATGAAGACTCTGTTCAGTATTTTTATTTTATGTGCTTTGTATTGAATGCAATGCAGTTCAATGTAACTTGTGCTTTTTTTTTTTTTTTTAAACAAGCGTTCACGCCTAACAAGGCATATCGCCACTTGGACGTAAGAGGCTACTATTTAGAACCATACCTTGGAAAGATTAACAAGATTTTGGTTTATGTTACATTTAAACTTCTGCATATCAGTACAGTAAGGGTAGCAGGAAGGGAATTCCAAAGTCTAGCTGTTCGAGGAAAGAAACTATTGTTATAAATGGGAGGGGACAGATCCCAGTAATTAAAGGAATGACATAAATAAGTTTGAAAATAATGTTTATTAAAGGAAAAGGCTAGAATCGAACCCAGTGTTGAAGAGTTGAAAAGTGAATAAATATTGCTATTTAGATACGATTTTAGAAATGTAGAGCATTGTCCATTCGATTAGAAATAACGATACAACTAGGTCAGATACCGGACAATGTGAATTAAGGAATGTCTTTGTTTTGCCAGAGACATGTTGGACATATGTGTATGTAAATCCACGTGAGGAGAGCACGTTGTAGCATGTTTCTGACGTCACAAAAAAGATTTTCAATATATTCAATTAAGAGGGTTCGATATTAGTCAGTTCGAGCAGAATCGAGTTTGGGAGAGACACAGCTGGGAGTTACAGCTAGGTGACTCTGGAGAGACGAGGAGAGTTGGCTAAGCCCTTTTCCGAAGCAAAAGAAAGAGTGAAGACAATGTAATTCTGCAAAGCAATCGAATTCCTCATCATCATCATCATCTCATCCAATTGGAAGAATAAATATCATGTAATTTGCAAGCCTTCGTTTGTCATCTTTCAATCGAAAAGGTAATGCACTTTTGTCTATCATCTTGTAAAATGGATATTTGTATGAACCCCTTCCAAAGTGTTAACGGTATCCCATCATAAATAAGGAATCTCCTCACAGTGTTGAAAAGAACTGTCTATTACTGTAGCTCTATCACATCTATATCCTTTCTACCATTAATAAAATGAAGTCCCCAAGAATTGTCATCGTCGTAGTTGTCGCAGTGTATCATCCTCTATTATAAATGCCGTTATCTGCCCCTGTTCTGTGTACCCCGTTATAAATGTCATCCCCGATATGCACATCCCACTGCTACACAACACTGAGTAGAAAGCTTTCTGGCATTTAGGAACCTCAACAGTGAAGGGGTGAGATTTTGCTGCTAAACGGCTGTAGCAGAAGCAGCAATAACTAAAATGAGGGGAAAAAGAGCTTACCTCGGGTATGTCTGTTGTGTCACCAGTTGGGGGGAAAAAGAGAATTCCAAGATGGCGTCCGGGGGTTTTTATTAGCATTTACCCCATGCAACTCTCGGAAAATCACGATTCTGTCTCATGTGATTATGCAAATGGATAATTCCCGGCCACTATAAAAGCAGGAGGCTAGAGAGGAGTCGGCAGTGTCTTGCAAACTGTGTGTGTGGGTGTTTCTGGCGATTGGAGTGTGTCTTCTTTTACCACGGTTATCACGGACAGGAATTCCCTCTCTTCTGGAGGTGGGCGATATTGACTATTTTGAAGTTGTACTGTTGCTGACAGAACATTTATTTATTTATTTTTTTTTGCCTACTACATTTTTGTTTCAAGCTATTTCGGCCCGAATATGGCGAAGGTGCGGATAAGCAGTGATATTATCAAGCCGTTCTTTGGCGAGGGAGACGTTGTAGCGTGGCTGAAAAAAGTGAGACTTGTCGCACAACTTCAGCAGGTGGATGACGTAGCGAGTCTGCTACCTTTATACCTGGAAGGCGATGCACTGGCCCTCTACATGGAAATGGAGGAGGACGATCAAAAGAAAATAGACCAGATTGAGGCTCGATTAAAGGAGGCATTTACTGATGACGCGTTTGCAGAATATAGAAAAATAACTATGGTTAGATGGGCTGGTGAACGTGTGGATGTGTACGCCAACAAAATCAGGCAGTTGGTTGGATTGGCCGGATTCACAGGAGAAAGCTCAGAGAGACTCACAAAATTAATTTTTGTCACTGGATTCCCTGACACCATCTCAATTGCTCTTCAACAGGTGCCGAACATCAAAGCCTTGACCATGGGGGAGCTAATGTCGAGAGCGAGAATTTTGACGACGACTGGCGAACAAAATCAGGATGTGGTTGCGGCCACACGCTCACCCAACAACAGGGCCCAGAATAATCCTGTTAACGTGACCTGTTTCAAATGCAATGTTAAAGGCCACCTTGCAAGGGACTGTCGAAAACGTGGAACACGGTGTTACCGTTGCGGTGAGAGTGGACACTGGGCTCGGAACTGCTCGGGAAACGAGCAAGGGGAGGACGCATAAGCGCCAGTCTCCTTCCCAACCAAGATGTGAACACGACGCTCCCGGTGATAAGCATCCATGTTGACGGGACGCGATGTTTGGCGCTTATTGATACAGGATGCTCCAGGACAATTTTACATGCAGACCGGTGCCGGTCTTGGAGAAAAACAAACGTAAATGTCAACACAATTGGTGGAATGTCCCATGCGTGCTGCGGTGTTGGAACGGTCTCTGTATCCACTGATGAAGGTGTGTCTGCCAGAGTCAATGTGTTGGTGGTGCATGGCAAGCCACTGGGATTTGACTTGCTTCTAGGGATCGACGCCATAAAAGCTAGGAGGTGTCGTTGTCAAGCCTACAGGATCAGTGCGGCTGGGCGCCAGGAAAAGTATTAAATGCGCAGCCATTTCTATCGATGAACCAGATTTCACTGCTACCGTTGACCATCAAAACCGAACGTGGACCGCATCGTGGAAATGGTCTGTGGACCACCCCCCTGAAAGGCTGCATAATCGAGTGTCAGAGTACCCAGTGCCAGCAGAAATTCGTGAAGAATACACGCAGGAGCTCCACACCTGGATAGATAATGGTTGGCTCGTGCCATACCCAGAGGATAAATTGGGACCCCCCAAAGGTCTAATTCCCCTGATGGCTGTGATACAGCAGAACAAAGCCAAAGTGCGCCCGGTAATGGACTACCGGGAGCTAAATCATTACGTAGATGCATTTACGGCCAACGCAGATGTTTGTGCGGCTAAGCTGCGTGAGTGGAGACAAAAAGGTGCTAACGTGTCTCTACTGGACCTCAGAAGAGCATACCTACAAGTCCGGGTCCATGAGACACTGTGGCCATACCAGACTGTGGAAATCGATGGGAAAAAATACTGTCTGACCCGTCTGGGGTTTGGTTTGAATGTGGCTCCCTTGATAATGAGAGCAATTGTCAGCGAAGTACTATCTCAGGAAGAAGTTATAAGCCGCGTAGCATCTGCTTACATTGATGACATTTTTGTCAATGAAGACGTGGTGCCCGCGACCCGTGTGAGAGAACACCTCGCGCAGTTCGGGTTGGAGTGCAAGAACCCGGAGCAGTTGAAGGACGGTGCACGGGTGCTGGGATTGGCAGTCAGGATGGAACGCAATGAACTGCGGTGGAAGCGAGGAAATGCAATTCCGGAGGCTCCCAGTATTGTTACGCGACGAACAATCTTTTCCCTGTGTGGTCGACTTGTCGGGCACTTTCCGGTGTGCGGTTGGCTTCGTGTGGCTTGCGGAATACTCAGAAGGAGAGTAAGTTCAGTAACGAAGGGCTGGGATGATGAAGCAAGGGACGCCGTACTACATCGTATGATGTTCGAAACCTTAAAATCTGCACAGCAGAACGATCCGGCACAGGGAAATTGGTGTGTGGACGGCAAAGAGCTGAATGTATGGGTCGATGCTAGCTCCCTAGCAATTGGGGCAGCCTTGGAGATGTGTGAAACTGTGCTGGAAGATGCATGTTGGCTGCGACCTGAAGATGACTCTCAACATATCAACTTGGCTGAACTGGATGCCGTATTGAAAGGCATCAATTTGGCTCTCCAGTGGCAGAGCAAGGTGCTACACATAAAGACAGATTCTGTTTGCGTATACCATTGGGTCTCGGACACGCTAACTGGAAAGGCGCGAGTATGCACCAAAGCAGCAAGCGAGATGCTTATTAGGAGGCGATTAAGCACTCTTAAGGAGCTCGTGAAAGAGTACGGGCTGACAGTGGATGTGACGCTGGTTCCATCAGCACGAAACATTGCTGACCGACTGACACGAGTGCCACAGCGGTGGTTTGAGGCAATGAAAAAGAAAAACGGTCTTGACCCAGTGATAGGCGCGGTCCACACAGACGAGCTGGATGAGAGTCAAATCATGGCTATTCACAAAGATAGTGGACATCCGGGGGTGCGACGCACTACCTACTTTGTCAGGAGAAGATGTCCAACCACGACAAAAGCAACTGTCAGAACGGTCATACAGAAATGCGAGGAATGTCAGTCCATTGACCCAGCGCCAGTCAGGTGGGAAAAGGGAAAGCTGGAAGTTAACGAGAATTGGCAGAGAATTGGAATGGATATCACGCATTATGGCACCTTCCATTTTTTAACTTTAACAGACTGTGGTCCATCGCGTTTCTCCATTTGGAGGAAATTGGCAAGGCAGGACTCGGCAAGCGTGATTCATCAGTTGGAGGCAGTGTTCCTCGAGCGTGGCGCGCCGCATGAACTCCTTTTAGACAATGACACAGCTTTCTGCAGCAATATGTTCCAAGCATTTGCATGTAAATGGGGAGTTCACTTGCGATTCCGCTGTGCATACGCTCCAGCCGGGAATGGCATAGCGGAGCGATGTCATCGTACAGTGAAACGAATAGCGGCTAGAATGTGTTGTCCCATACAGGAGGCTGTCTACTGGTATAACATCACACCAAGAGACGACACATCTCCCTCCACTGCGCCTGCCAATAGGATTTATCAATACGAAGTTCGAGTAAAGGAGACCAATCTCGCAACTGCGTCCCCAGGTCCCAAGAACAGCTTTTACCAGGTTGGAGATCGCGTATGGGTCAGAAGACCGCAAAATCGATGTACCACGAGGTTCGGCAAGGGTGAGGTGACCAAGGTGATCAGCCCTCAGTCAATTTTGGTGGACGGTGTGCCTCGTCACGTGAAGGATTTGCAACCTCGCCATTATGTTGTTACATCGGAGGAAGAGGGAGACTCAGGCAGTATGATGTCTTCTGAAAAGACAGAGAGTATGATGCAGGACGACGAAGAGGATTTTGAGCCATATAATGTACATACTGAAGAAGCGGAGGAAGGACCACCCGTCTTGCCTCTACGAAGGAGTACCCGACAGAAACGAATACTGCCCTCCTGCCCTGATTGTGAAACACCGCCTATGGAGCAGACTGGTGGCAATAATGGCGATGAGGAGGATGGCAGGGAGGAAGTGCTGCCTCCGGTTCTTCGGAGAAGTACCAGACAGAGACGACTGCCCCCCTGCCCCATTTGTGATCATGAGATCAGGGGGGAGTGTAGCAGAAGCAGCAATAACTAAAATGAGGGGAAAAAGAGCTTACCTCGGGTATGTCTGTTGTGTCACCAGTTGGGGGAAAAAGAGAATTCCAAGATGGCGTCCGGGGGTTTTTATTAGCATTTACCCCATGCAACTCTCGGAAAATCACGTTTCTGTCTCATGTGATTATGCAAATGGATAATTCCCGGCCACTATAAAAGCAGGAGGCTAGAGAGGAGTCGGCAGTGTCCTGCAAACTGTGTGTGTGGGTGTTTCTGGCGATTGGAGTGTGTCTTCTTTTACCACGGTTATCACGGACAGGAATTCCCTCTCTTCTGGAGGTGGGCGATATTGACTATTTTGAAGTTGTACTGTTGCTGACAGAACATTTATTTATTTTTTTTTTTTTGCCTACTACATTTTTGTTTCAACGGCCTTGTTGAGGATCTGTACATCAAGGGGCACAAGTGTAACAAATTGATCAGAGCACATTCCATTAAAATATTTGTAAAACAGGCACAGAAATGCACCCTTGTGGCGATGGGACAGGGGTTGGAGCTTAGTTGACAAAGTGGAACCTGACCCCTTTTTTTGACCCTATCCAAGAAGGAGAGGTTAGTGGTAGATGCACCAACACAGATGTGTTAATGATACTCCATGCATTGGCGAACGATGGCCTTGTAGATGGAAAGGATACTCTCAGGTGTGAGTACTGTATAAAAGATACCTGAGATAAACATGTTGACCATTTTGATGGTCATTCCCATAAAAAGATGGGGATAACTCAACATGATGTGCTATACAACTTCTCTCAATTGTCTTCAGCTACATCCAGGGTAACATATCTAGCAGCTCTGTCAAAAGTGTCATTATATGCCAGTAGATGC
Organism: Euprymna scolopes; assembly: GCF_053919585.1. Classification (NCBI taxonomy): domain Eukaryota; kingdom Metazoa; phylum Mollusca; class Cephalopoda; order Sepiida; family Sepiolidae; genus Euprymna; species Euprymna scolopes. The sequence goes on from NC_136517.1 coordinate 4,603,204, forward strand.
TAGGCTCTCACTCCGCCCTTTCTCACTCAATGGTAATGCGACAGATCTATGATCGACTGGATCTGCAATGTGAAATCTGACCAAATACAACATATTAGGTTAGAGGATTTCCTGAAAGCATTACATTTGCCCAGCATAGAGGTGGTTGTTAGGATGAATCGTTTACGTTAATACAGTCATGTAGATCATTCACCCTCAAATTGCAGAAGCATAGTTGTCTTTAATTGCAGGAAAGCTGACCATCCAAGAAAATTTAGAAAAAAGTAGATATGACCTTACAGAGTGGAATTTGGTGCCAGTTGACCTAAACTATAGGAACTGTAAAATGAGGTTGTGAAATAACCCCCCCCCCCCAAAAAAAAAGACGTCTTAACCCTGATCAAGAGAAAAGTTATGGTAAATGAATAGAAAAAGATTTAGGATAACACACAATGTAAAGTTAATGTACACTAGCATAATAATAAATATCTTTTTTTAAAATATAAAAAAAAGTATGCTTTTAGGTATTTTGTTTGTTACCTCAACCAAATACACTTAAAATTAATACAGAATAATTCTGTACTCCCCAAATAGTAAGCATGTTAGATAACATTTTCCACTTATTGCTCTTCTTCCTATTAACCATCCAGTCATGTTATTTCTCAGGTGCACATCTTATATATAAACGTGTGTGATTAGGATTTCACTTGAAATAGACACTAGAGATAAATAAACATTTCAAGTGAAACCTATTGTAAATAGTTATTTTCATCTCTTCTCTATATAAATAAAATGAACTCATTTTTTCCCGTCTGATTTTGACATTAATAGGATTAAAAATCAAGATATTTCATGCAAATATAATATGCACAAACGGCAGAACAATATCTGAGGTGTGTTATAGGCTTATTATTTCTCAAATTCCTCGATAATCTTAGATTTCTATACTTTTTCTGCTGAGAAGTCACGGCCAAAATCGGTTAAGATCAATGGAAGTGGTAAAATATTTTCTCTCTAATAAATTCCTCCTCCCCCTGCCACCACTTAACACCATTTGGGGATCGTTCACAAGGAACAGTTGAGAAGAGAACACCGGTTTGGCTTCGTAGTTCTTTCATGTGAAGTTATTTAAAATCACTAAACTAAGCTGCAGTGCTCTGTGGCGTAGTGGTTAGCGTGCTGGACAATTCACATTATATTTTCACGTTCGCGCCGACCTACCGTAGTCGTCTTTTTTTTTTTTTTTTCCTAAACAACTGGAATGGACTTTTCTTGGTGGCCGAACTGTTAACGTTGCAGATGTTTTTTTTTGTTTTTTTTTTCACACTTTATTTTCCTACTTTTACTCATGACTCGGGGTTTGATCCTTCCTACTTACCTACCATAACATTTTTTAAAACTCCCCCCCCCCTGGAAACAACCCCCCCCCCTGGAAACAAACACTCGGGCAACGCCGGGTACCCCCGCTAGTTTATTATAATTGTTTTCATTCAGATCTATCACAAGAGAAGTGAGATTTGTGGAAGAAATGGATTCAGCAATAGACTCTATAATTTTAATTTTTATCCCTTTAATTAAAATGTAAGAAAAATTTCAGTAGTTGGTTGTAACAATAAAAATAGTAATAAGATTACAAAGCAATTCATAAGTTGCTTTTACTTTTTTAAATTAACTTCTCTCTCTCTCTTTCTCTCTCTCTTTCTCCACACTACTTTATCCTTCTTTATTAATGTTGGCACTTTATTCATTCAAATATCAAACTTATAAAAATAAAAGAACTCATGCCTGAATTTTTCACCCACTTCAGTTAATAATCTAGTACTCACACACACACACACACACACACACACACACACACACATATATATATATATATACACACACACACATATATATATATATATATATATATATATATATATATATATATATATATATATACACATACACAGCAATAAAGTTTTTCTTGGTTCAATTGCAGCTTAGAGTTCTTTAATACGACATGGTTGCATGAGAAACGTAATTGATATTATATTCATTTTATTTTTTACATTTCTGTTTTACGGTCACTACTATTTGTAATTACAATATTTTTGTTTTATTTTGTTATGTAACAGTTTTTAAAATCAAGTTCTTTAGACTTTCATTAATAGAAAATAAAAATATAAATCTAGTTGAATTCAGAGCCTTAAGAACATGCTTATCTTTTTTAAAATCATATGATTATTAGCAAAAGTTTTCTTTGACCAGAATCCGAATCTGACAAGTTAAGATTTTTTGGGATTAGTAATTTCAGCTGCAAATATGTTTGTTCTTTCGGACTTAAAAGAACAACCAACAACTAATGTAGATGTAAAGTTTTGAGCCGTTTTAACATGGCCGAGCAGGACAGAAAATATGGCAAGTTGATTGGACATAATCACTGACATAATTTCAGTTCTTTTTCACCTTGATTTCCATTTTGAAAAGAGAAAGAAAAAGACTTAAAACAACAAGTGTTCTTCAGTAACAAGATTGTTCACTTGTTAATTGAGAGAGCAACTGTGAGTTTATTGACCTCTCTTGCCAGAAAATTCAAATCTGGCTTTTATGAAATCGCATGGCCTCTAGCCAGCCATTTGCTCTCCTCCTCCATTTCTCCAGTTGTGACTATAAACAGATGTTAATCATGCATAGTATTAATAATAATGGCTGTGGACCCTTATTCAATCTGATTAAATTCATTGCTTTTTGCGTTTGAGCCAAACTCTTAAAAATTTCACGTGTTTTAACTATCAAAATGGCTCTATTTTCATGTATCATTTGTTTCCATTGAGGCATCCATCATCAACTACATTTTGTAGACTTATCAGAGAAAACATTTGATAGCTTAGAAGACATTTCCAGATATTGCATAGCTAGCAAGCTTGTGAAACAAACATGTGCTAAATTCTATCAAAACTTTTCATATGGCAAGAGCTATCCACCTAGAGACAAAGCCCCCCCTCCTCGATAGATTTACTGATAATGTGTGATATTGATCAGCATGTTGAACTTGCAGGACGAAATCCATATTGTTTGTCACTGAGCACATTTCTTTTGCAGTTGACACCTTTTTGATTTATTAGGTTCAAACAGATTTTTCAAATATGACTCCTTGTTGTCAGATGATGTTTATCATGGTGTCATGAGTCTACAAACTTCCCCTCATCCACTACAGACCTAAAACTGATACAAATTATAACTCACTATAGCATTATTCGTAATGAGAAAATAACATTGTAGCTAACGTGTTGTAGCATTGATTGATTTTCTATTCCAACAAATATCCAGACTTTTAGACAATTTAATGATTTTCTTTTAAATTGAATTGCTTTCTATTAAACAGCTTTATAAATGAATGCATGACTGATTAAAAATTAATAACTGCAATAATTATTATCATATTCGGTTTAATACCTTTTACATGATGGCATGTGTTTGATAACTTTAAAAAAATAATCTCCAAACTAACCTATCTCTGGCCGGATCTTTATTTATCCCTCTTTCTCTCAAGTCCATACATATCACTTCCTCTCATGTTTTCTTTGGTCTTCCTCTCTGAACTAACCCTGCTACCTACGAATGTACTTCATTTATTTTTTATGCATATCTATTTAATAAAGTTGTAGTTTCATCCGTTCAAAAAACTCCTAGAATTTTGAAGATAGACTCCCCGATAAGCATATCTATTTCCTTAAGTATTTTATCTTAAGAACTTGATGAAAATGAAACTTAACCAAGTACAATATTTTTAATGAACAGAAATCAATTAAAAACTAATACATGCAAAAAAAAATGTCTCCACCATTTAAAAAATTTTTTTATTTAAATATGACCACCATTTGATTTTGATATTTTTGGATAAATGTGTGTGTGTGTGTGTGGTGTGTGTGTGTGTGGTGGGTGTGTGTGTGGTGGGGGGTTATGTATGATTTTCATTTTTTTCACTCCCTTTACTTTTGAAACTAAATTGGTAAAATTTCACACGCTAATTTCTAAAGCAATTAATTTTTTGTGGTTCTGATTCCACGAACCCGGATTGTTACCAATAAATGGATAAAATCAATAAAGTCAATATCTTGAAAGGATTATTAAAGCAAACTTTGGTAAGGCATAATTGTGAAAGCAGATTGTAAGAAGAAATATTAACATGCCATAAAATGGTCAGATGAAGATTTCAGCCCCCCCCCCCCCAACCAATTATATTTCACGATTGTCCATCCAACCCACAATTTGCAAGATTCAATTTTAAGCATCACTTCATTAGTTGGGTTAATATCCTCCAAGGAATATGAACAATAAAAAAAAAAGATTAAAAGCAAATTAAGTTCCCATATTTCACAATCTGCTTTTTCTTTTCATAGTTAAAAAGTCTCAGACGTATAATTTGCAATCAATAAAATGAACGTAAACAATCTTAAATGGTTATTTTCAACAGACTTATTGTTTTAAAAAAAACTATGGAGAACCAAAAAAGACGAATGTTATTTATCCATTAACATGTCTCCAGCTGTTCTCCTCGGTTGTTTTCAAAAATGTGGGGCAGTATGATGTGACCTTTTGCTGGAATCTCATCGAAAAACCAAAACAGCTTAAGGGAAGAATGTGGGACTTTATGCAGATTGTAGATTAGTCACCTGTTATTGTTCTGTGCATTTATACAACTGGTTGTGATTTGAGAAGAACCAGAATATTCCTGGTTTGACTGCATGTTTAATCTTGTTGAAGAGTTTCTTGTTATTTTGGGTGTGAAACCTGCTCTCTAGGAGTAGCTGATGTTCAAAGGCTGGAAGTCTTCAATCGGTTGTGTCTTAAACACCTTTTTGGGATTCATATCCACCATGTCCCAAATGCTACAATCCATGCACAATGTAAGCTTCCTAAACTCGAGGAAGTACTTATCAGGAGGCTCTAATGGTTTGGGCACACACTTCATCGTCCACCAGCTGACCTGATTCATAAGGCAATAGCACCAACACCGCTACTGGGGTTGTGTAAGATGAGTATGGTCAACTGAGGGCATAACTTGCAACAGTCTAAGCTGATTTGCAAGCTATGACTGGCCTTCGTATCTTTGGTGGATGACAGAATTACGAATGATTGAAGTATGCCAAAGAGTCAGCAGCAAATGGATTTGGATGGACTGTCATGATTTGTGAAGTGGCAAATTCACTTGGATTCAGCTCAACTCATCCCAGGTGAATGCTGTTATAAGTAAAAGTTCTTGTCTTTTTGTAAAGCAGTTCTATTGGACTTTGCTGATTAACCTTTGAGACTTTTGTATGAGCAACAGCACTTTTTTCATAATTCATTCCAACACCCATATCTCTCTTGCCAAGGATCTTGCTGCACTAAAAAGCTCCAACTCCTGCAGACTCCCAACTCTCTATCATGATGAAGAATGGTACTAAACCTTGCACTGAACAAAAGTTGAAATTTATTAAAAAAATGCAAAACGCTATATTGATTGTCTACTTCAATTGTAACATCTCAAGAGAACTCAAAAGTGAGTTTGCTTTTGTAATGAAAAATGAAACAAAACAATTTTTGTCGCATTAAAAATTGAAGAGATTATAAAGAAAAGCTGTTACTTTTTACCATTAAATCTAATTAAAAAAAATTTTTTTTTTAATCGAGCCTTTAGAAATATGCAGCATTTTCGTTACAAGTTGATAGTTTGGTTAGAAATCTAGCCATTAATTTGTATAAATTATTTGGGGGATGGTAAGGGGAGAAGGTTGGACAAGCAGAAGAGGTCAACGTTCTCACATGACACACTTTTGATGTCCTGTTGAGCGGAATACAACCATTAGGAAGTTGCTTACATTGAGATCAGCTTTTATGCATGTGTCTATTTAACTTAAAATTGCATGTTTTCCATTTATTTGATTGTCGATGTTCATAAAATGTTTCTAAACCGATTAGAAAAGAAATAGATCCCACATCTAGTGCATAAAACTAAGGGAGATAATTCAGTAAATACCATCAACTGTTGATTGGAACTCTTATATAAAGAAGTGAGAATTGCTTAGATCTGTTTCATGTAAAAAAGCAATACACAATCATAATCGGTTTAACATGCTGGCATGTGTTGGGCAGCTTTTAGAAATTGACTTCCAAACTAACTTCTCTCTGTCCAGGTCTTTATTCATCCCTCTTTCTCTTAAATCCATCCTTCTCACTTCCCCGTAGGTTTTCCTTGAACTTCCTCTGTCAACTGACCCTGCTACCTCAACTGTTGTACATTTACTAAGACCGCTCATCCATTCTTACAATGTGACCAAACCAACAAAGTCTTATGTTCTGCATATGTTACCTTATACTTGCAATTTAATATTCTGAGATCTAAATCCTTTTTTTAGGACTCTCATAATACACAAATCATATTATTCTCATATCATTTCTATCCATGCAACACCTATCTTCAATCCTCACTGGCTAGGTTTCACTTCTATACCTTATTGCACCATGTCTTGATCAATAATGGTAATGTTCTGCTGATTAATAAGGCAGAAATTCCTTGAATTTACTTCATCCAGTCTTCTCTCTTGCTTATTGCATCAGTTCTTCCGTCTTCAGTGGTACCAGCAAGTCAATAAAACTTCTGAGCAATACTAATAGCCTCGCCATCCAAACATACTTTCTCCACATCCGAGTTCTCATCTCCATTGTTTTCTTGCACACAACCTGGTTATCATCTCTCAGTTTACTTGCAATTCCCTGCACTTGTGTACCCCATGCTTACAACTAAATATTGAGTTGCTCCTAACTGGGAACTCCTTTTCCACAAACTGACCAAAACTTTCCTTTACCTAAGGATCATCACTTTAGTCTTGGTACCATTCACTCTCAAACTTTTATTGGTCCTCCGACAAAAGGAGGGTGGTCCTGTAAATTCACCCTTGTCCGTTTGCCCATTCACACTTTTTTCAATAACTACGCCTTGGAATTTTTTTGAAATTTTGCACAAGCATTAAACATGATATGAGTAACAGTAACAGAACGGATTTTTCGGGAAAATTTTGGTTGCCCCCCCTAGGGGTGCCTTTCAGGTTACAATGGCTAAAATTGACCCTTTTGTGCTTATTTAAAAAAATTGATGCCTTGGATTTTTATAAAACTTTCTGATTTCTATATAATTTTGTTTGTCTATACTTCGCAATAACTCTTGGGTGTGCCCCAAGGACTCTTTTAGAGCTAAAAAAAAAAACACTCCATTTTTGGGACTATTTTACCATATTTGTCCAAAATTTTTTGTGTACATCTATTTAGCAGTTTTGTATGGTGCTGAACTCAAATTTAAATATATTAAGGCCTTGGCGACTTTTTGGTCTAAATGGGGGGGGTCAAATGATGGACATTTCTTTTTTTTTTTGCATGGTGCAGAACTCAAATTTATGTATGTTAAGGCCTAAAACTGCACCGTTTAATTTTCACCAGGATTTGATGTCCCCTGGGAACTTTTGGGGTTAAATAAGGGGCAGGGAGCAAATGCTGAACTTAGTCATTTTTTTATGCCTTGTTCACTGTGCACTCACGTGGGACCATGCATGCTTCAATTGTTTTCTATAGCATTCCTCCAACTTTGCATTGTTTCCCAAGCAAACGTTAAATCAACATAAAGTACTTCTTCTGAACAACCTATATTCAATTGCATAATACACAAATGTATTTTCTGTGCAGAATCCTAACGTACTCTTATTTTAGCATTAAACTTGTGATTGTGCCATTAATTCTATCATGACGTTGAGCATTTCTGTACATTTAATAACCTTCACCAACATTTGCTTGCTCCTAATTTATGAAAAGCTTACCGGACAACATCTCTTGTGAAACGCTTTCTTCAAATCCACAAAAGCCAAATAAAAGTTCTTTCTCATGAAGATACTTCTCTTGCATTTGTCTTGGGATAAATATAGCATCAGTAGTACTTTGTCTAGGCTTAAAATCAAACTGCATTTTCTTATTTGCTTCTGTTGTTCTTTAACCAACTTTTATGACCTGATCCATCAAGATTCATGATCATGTCAATGTCCGTTTCATCTCAGTGTTATCAATTTTTGTTACAACAATTGATGATACTGCAGTTTTACCTTTCTTCATCTTACTTATAGCTTCCTGTATCATTTCTCATGGTTGGTCCAGATACTGCTGCTGCAACTTTGAGATTGCCTCAATTCAATGAAAACTTGGTGTTCAACAATCTCTTATAATAGCATTTCCAAGCATCCCTCTTGTTCATTTGTTGCTAGAGCAACTTGTCATTCTTTTATTTGAAACTTTGAACTTAATAATTTGACTTTGTTAAAATATTGCAGATTAAGATTTGTGTTTGAATTTGTCTCGTGATGGGTAAATTATGAGAGTATTTTTTAAGAAGTATACTTGAAAAATGGAAGGGGGGGGACTGACAAGATAGCCTCACCTTCAACTCTTAACATGATAAAGCGACATTTGATGAGCATCGTTAAAAATGAATACATTTTATTAAAAGTTTGTTTTTGTCAATGCTTTACTTGTTTGAAAAATGTATTATGTTTCTGTTATTTTTTTAGGGAACATTTGCTTCATGTAGACAAGACATCCTGCTTAAATGGAAACTTCCTCAGATGTTTTCAGGCATATGTTATTAGATAACGGTTTCTTTTGTTTGAGAATTTTTTTTAATAGTCCATTTAGTATTTCGGTCAAATTGGTGTATATAAGCTCTGTGGGTTTTTTTTTTCCAGTTTATTTTTTTCGCAAATACTTTTGATTCATTAAATTATCATCAAGCATGGTTAGTTCTGTTGTATTTCTTTGAATTTCATGTTTACACGTGTCATATGTTTAACTTGAAAAGATAACTTCTTTTAATAGTTTTCAAACGTTTGTGTTTTTATTACTGTTAAATGATTCTTAAAGTGAGATCTTTCTCAATCTTAAAAATGTCTTTTGAAGATGTATAAGATTTTACAGACTTTTATGAGAGCCAAGAAAGCAAAAACTGCCAAACTGGCTGTCGTTTTGCTTGCCAATTCTGTATCTGAGAGGGAGACATTGAGGTAAAATCTAACCAATGATAAGTGTTCGATATATAGATTCCGATCCAGAAAACTGCAATCTTTCCCCCTTTGTTATGACCGACACTCGTGGTATGTGAGGTCTAAAGGACAAAATAAGAGAAGTGAGAGTTATGGGGTTGTCAAAAGTAAATCCATGGTTCATTTTCTATTGGAATTACATGTTTGTCTATTCTTCATGAAACCATGGTATACTTTTTGACTGTAATAAAGAATGAGTTGATAAAAGAACTGCAACTAGGCCAAGAGTAATCATTATTTCAGGAATTGCTATCCAATCTTTTTAAATATTAAGATTTAGTCAACTGGAAATATTTTCTTGATAGCATTCATTGGGCTGAATAAGTTACATTGGAAGAAGGAAGGATCCAAACTTGTGGAATGGGCAACACTACTTGAATGTAACAACAATATTAAAAGCAAGTTTATTCCTTTTTATTTTTGTAGTTGTTTCAGGGTTCAAAAATTGTATTTGATGAAAACTGATAATTATATTTATAAACTAATGTGGAAATTCCAGTGTTTATATTCCAATTATTTGTATTCTTCCGACTACTATTCTCATCTTGAGTGTTATTTTCACAATGTTTCAGTCAATGTAACTCTGGTTTTCTCCAAGTATATCTTGTTGAACTCTGGAATCTACATGGAATTTCAAATGAAACTCTTTATTTAATCCACGTGGGTAGCATCCTTTCGTACCGTCAGTCAGTACTGGGTAGAATTACTAAGTAATTCACAACTGTATTTTGTGTGTTGCCTGCACTGGAGATTGAACTGTCAACCTCCAGAGGAGTGAAAACTAACACCTGAATTTTTTCAAGTACTCTATCCACTATGCCACAGGTTGTGTTTGAAGATTCAATTTTCAGTGTGGTCGATATTCAAAATACAGTTGCAAATTATTTAGGACTGCTATCTGGTAATGGCTGATGGAATGAGAGCATGCTATACCCCTGTGGATTAAATAAAAAGTTTTGTCCAAATTTTGTGTAGATTGCCGAGTTCAAGATACACCTGATGATGGTCTGAGGTTACATTGATAGAAACATTGTCAAAATAACACTCAAGATGAGAGCCGTAGTTTGAAGATCCCAAATAATATGAATAACCAATTCTCATCCCCCAAAATTCAGAACGTAATAAATTTGTATAATTTACCTTTTAATGATTTTGTTCCTTTTGAAATAATGAATGTCTAACAGTCAAGAATTCTAAGAAATATTAAAAAAGTATTCAAATTGTAGCAATTCAATTTTTTTTTTTTTTTTTTTTTTTAACAATATTCCCTGTATTCTTACCATAAAAATGATTGCCAGCTAAATATTGTTTTCCATCAATAAAACAAATGCCATTTTTTAAAATTGTATTATTTTAGTCGACCAAAACTGAGTTGATTTTGAAACAATTCATTCTAAAATAGGTAAAGTAAAAATATTTTACCTTGGCAATATCAGATTAATCAACATCTTTGCTGATTGTACCTTTCCATTTATTTTAAATATATGTGAAAGGTGATAACGAACATGAGATACCAAAGTGTCTTCTCTAGATATATGCTTCAATTAAATTTAATTACTACAGATTTTATAATTGTGATAAGTTTAATGTTAATATTGGGATCATAAAACTATATAGCAACTTTGCTAAATTGTTATTCTTCATTTTAAGCATTATTGTAATAAAAATGATTAAAATATTACCCAATTCTGAAGTCTTTCAAAAAATGATCAGAAAATAATTCTCTCAAGTTAACTGGACTGGGTTTCGTCAGAGAAGGTAGTGTTTTTTTTTGTTTTTTTCAGTGTTAGTATGTAGTAATTTAAGAAAATGCTGACTCAAAAAATCTATTATATAAAGGGCAGTTGTCTGTCTGTGTTTCCAGCTAGAGAGGAAAGAAAAATAGAGATGGGTAGAGAGAAGTTTTAATAGAAAAGGTTACTTTTGCCTTGAGCAACGCCAAGTAGTTCTTTTAGTTTACGGATAAAGAGAGAAAAATGACAAAAGGTCCGGTACCCTCAACCCATCTACTTGTACTGGCATTATGGCAAGTGCCCAGTTTAGGGGATGGGATGTGTCGGGAGTGGGGAAAACGGCAGTTCATAGCCCTAGTCAGGAAACAAGATCGACCACTGAAGGTCTGTCGACTCCCTGTGTTCGACCTCTACGCCTAGCTAATAGGCAAAGGAGGAGTATGGAAGCTAGGCGATAGACAGTGCCTATCTACTCCTTAAGCAGTTTAGGTTTGCAGACCGGTAATTTGTTTGAGTCACCAGCTCTAGGAAGGTTGTCATCCAAGACTGGCGAGGCCTTCCTCCCCTTAGGTTTAGCTTCAGAGTTTTTCTTCTCCTAGACGGATGACCTGGGAAGATCTACGGGTCCATCAGCACCGAGACGGTTTTCCCCGCGCCTGGGTCCTAATCTAGGTATTTCTGCGCCCCTGCGTTGGTGGTTAATGTTAACGGGTTAGTTTAAAAGGTTTATATATCAACTTAAAAATTATACTCCTCAAAGTGATTACAGGGCATTGCTATTTCATTGTTTGTTACTGGAGGAGGGGCTGAGTAAGAGTTCATGCAGTAGAAGCAGCTATATTTGCAAACAGGTTTGTTGGAAGGAGTTAACATGGTTTGTTTTTTCCTTTAGGTTAAAAAAAAAAAAAGGTTTTCTTTTCTTATTTTTATGTTGGCTTAGGAATAGGATAATGCGTTGCAGAATGGTATGGTATTACGAATTAACTAGAAAAACCCGTGTTTAACCCTGTGCTTGTTATGAATGGAAATTCATTGAATGTATCATAATGAAACAATACTTCACATTTTGTTAAAACGTTTGCAAAATGTCTTCATGATGAAATAGAAAAGTCTTCATTTAAATGCAAAAAAGGCTTATATCAATTCATTATGTCGAAACATTTGCATGAAAATAAAACGAAAAATGTAGGTGAATTCTAAAGAAAATTTTCCTACCATTTTTTTTCTTGCCGTACCTTCTAGTTTGTTTTATTTTTGACTTCCAAAAGTTGTTGGGGCACACATCTGGTGTAATGGATACTGATACGGAATATGGAATGAGCCTAGAGTTTAAGTTGTTGGGTCCATTGGAGTAAAATGTCATTAGGAACGCTATAAACACCTTCTTTATAGCCATAGGTGGGAGCATTTGCTGAAAGAAATCTCCATCACAAATATGTTAAGAAAAGAAGAAAACAAAATAAATGAATGAAAATATTTTATGAAAATTCTAAACTTTGTATCCTGACCTCTAAAATGAGGAGTCACCTGAAAAGAAATCTGCCTTTAACTCTGGAGTTAGTATTAAATAAAAACTTTTTGATTCGATATGTTGATCATGCTTTCCGAATTGTAACAAATTTCAATGTAAATTTAAAAAAGAAGTTAACTAAAGGTTGACATGAGTTTATTGAAACAAGAGATGCTTAAACTGAGGATTTTTGAAAGACTTTCTCTTTTTTTTTTTTTTGTATCCCAAGCAAGAAATATTTCCAGAGATGTAAGGGACTACTGTGATTAGGGGGCCAGATTTATACAGGGCATCAAAAGTTTGGACTTGTGTAGCAAGATACTTGTTAACAATACATTTAAATTTCTGCATGTTGGTACAGCTTGAAAAAAAAAGGAAGTAATTCCAAATGCAAGTTGTCATAGGAAAGAAGCTACAAGAGTAGAAAGTCTGCTGGCATTTGAGAATTTCTAAAGAGGGTGGCGGTGAGAGAAGAGGGAGTTTGCCGCTAATAAGGTTAGTCGGGGGGGGGGAGGTACAAATATGGTAAGTTCATCATTTTAACCCTTATCCCTGAGTGGCTTCCGGGCCTTGATAAGTGGTGATCACTGTGTGTAAAAAAAAAAAAAAAAAAAAAAAAAAATCTGAGCACATTCTGTAAAAATACTTATCAAACAAGCACAGGGATACAACATTAAGGCGATAGGTCAAGAACTGGAGTTTGGTGGACTGTTAGATTTCAAACTATTTTTACACCCTGTCTAAGAGGAGAACACTAGTGGTTGGTGCACCAGCTCAGCTATGCCAACAATACTCTATGCATGGGCAAATGGTGGCTTTATAGAGATATAAAATATTGGCAAGTGTAAGATGTTTTCTAGCCTGGTAGAGAAAACCCATCTACTTTGCTGCAGACTTGGCCATAACTTCTATATATTCTAATTCATATTACTTGCGAGTGTTAGACCGAGGAAGGTAAAGGTTGAATTCTTGGTAAGGGTGCTATCAGCCATAACAATCAGTGTTTCAAAAGGTTTTATAAAGGAGCTTCGTTTGAGTAGCATTCACCATGACTTGTTCTATTCAACTTTTGACTAAAAGTAATTTTCTAAGGATTCAGCTATTTTCTGGAATGGGTGTATTTGATTTGGCCACATATCGAGAATAAAGTGTAGTGTGATCAGCAAGTATACCCATCTCTGACAATTACATCAAAGAAGGATGTTTATGAAAATCAGTAATAAAGGTCTAAATGTTGACATCTTGAGACAGACCTGCATTAATGTGATGCTGTTTGGATGTATAGCTGTTGAGAACAACCTAGATCTTTCTAAAAAGGATCCAATTCTATTAAGTATCTGTCCAGTAATACCATACAAATCAATTTTTCTGAGAAAACCTTTATGCCTGACGTTGTCATAGGCCTTAGATATATCAAACACTACTGTCCAAACTTGACCTGTCTTAACCAATGTATGGTATGCTTTTGGAGATGACCATAATATCTGTGATAGAATGATTGTCTAAACTCGTATCGTTTGTTAGAAAAGAGTTCAGCATTAATGAGATTAACGCTAGAATAATTAATGAATCAGAGTTCAGTGAAAAGCGTTATATTTATGGGTCTCAATTTTGCAGATAAGTTCTTTCATCAAAGTTCTTGACCACTGGTACTAAAGAAGCAATTTTTTTTGCATGATTGACCATCAACCTTCTAGCATTTAAAAGTTATAGGAGGGTTGGATTTCTGATCCAAGGAAAATTATGTTTAATAGTACAATCAGGATTAACTTTGTTTCTGCTAGGTAAGTTGTGACCAGCCATTTGGTTGGATCGGGCCTCTCTCATTTTGTCTAGTCCAAGTAACACACTACTCTATAAGTCTCAGGCCAAACCAATAAGTTTTTATGCAAAATTTAACTTACTTTGTCAACATAGTTTACAGTGATACACTAATTTCAACGCTTTTTAACAATTTGATGGATTTGTTTTTTTCTTATAGAATTTGTTTTTGTCTCAAAATATACTTTTCAGTACTGCTTCTTTAGTTGGGCCAAATGTCTTTCTGTGAGGCATTCTTTTGAGGCCAGCAAACAATCAGTACTCACTGGAGGTTACGTTTGAAAAAATAAGATTAGCGTGAGAGCAATTTAAAATGCAATTATGTAGTTTTACCATCGTTATGAGCAACTTTTGATATGGTGCATTGTCTTGGTGAAAGCACCTTTTTTTTTCTTTTTTTTTTTTGTGAATATTAAATTCACAAGCAGTCCTCAGCTGAATGTATTTTCTTGGTCAAAGGAAATGATATGCAGAGAGGTATCACTGTCCTCCCACATGGTGTCTGGTATTCCCAAGTGGTCACCCGTTTGGTACTAACCAGACTCTATGTAGCTTAACTTTTGTGATCTAATGAGAACCTGTGTCACTGTGATTATGTTGTACAGGATATTGTCGTATAATGGGTCTAATGTAGATGGATTGACAGTTGTGGCTAAGGTAATATATAGAATAATGTCACCATTATATAAATATCTTGGATTGGAACAATTAGAAAGCAATCTTTTTTTTTTTTTTTTTTTTTTTTTTTTTTCAAATTAATTTTGTTGACTAGTGAGAATCGAATGTTTATTTGAATGATGTATTTCTAGCTAGGTCTGACTTTGAAAATTTAGCAGAATAACTTTATATGTTATATTTTTAAATATTTATAGACCAGGTCAATTTGAAAATAGATATATTTTTGATCCCTCCTGACAAAAGAGGCATTGGACTTAGTAATCCTTGGACTCCTGTTTGTCTGTTCGTTTGTTCGCACTTTTCTCAATAACCACGCCTTGGATTTTTTTTTTTTTAATTTTGCACAAACATTAGTCATGGTGAAAGTAAATTCTTCACTCGCGGAAGGGGACCCCACATGCTCGGCTTGTTAACATTTGGAAAGTTGTGATATCAGATATTGCATCATGCTTAATCCATTTCTTTCAACTGTTTAATTGGGTGTATTGTGGAATTAATTTTGAAGAAATACTTTTTTTTTTCTTAACGGAACAAATGCATTCAACATTTTAAATTGCATTTAAAAATAATTATGGTCTCCCTCTCTTGCCAAACTTTCACAGAAAACACTAAACCAGTTCCAACCAATATCAACAATTTCCCCCATTCTCTATCTTGCCTAAATCTAAACGCAGATTCCATGAGCAAAATTTCTTTCCAAGAATTGCCCACTTGTGGAACACTATTCCGCTGGCCTGCTTCCCGACCGACTACAATATTGTTACCTTCAAGTCCAATGTAAACAAGTTCTTGTTGAATAGCTCCTTTAAGTAATCAAATTCTACCCAACTTACACCATTAACGATACTATACTACCACCTTACATTCATTAACCCTTATCCTTGAGTGGTTTTTGGGTTTGATAACTAGTGACTCCATTGTAATAAAAAAAAACCCTCAAAAAACTGACGATTCAATAAATTTATCTCCTTCACAAGATTCCAAAATCTGAATATGACCAGATTGAGAAATGCTTAAACTCACTGGCTTTATTGATGGAGTTTCTTGATTAGAATTATGACAACATTAGTCCATTTGAATATAGACCATAAATGTGATTAACAAATGAGGTCTTCATCATCTCTTTAGCAATTAATGATTTTATCTTTAATGGTCCATACCTTTTTCGATTTCGTCATAACGTACTTGACATAGTTTTTTTTTCTTCTTCATTGTTTGTCAGGTCATCATGTATATTTTTTTTCTTCTATTTTTTTCTTCATCAAATTTTAGTGTTTCAAAACCTACATGGTCAAGTTACTTTATGGACATTTATGTAATGATTGATTTTGAAATAACGCTTTTATCGATCGGTAACGCATAAAGTTAAGTCTGAAAAATTATTTTCTTGGTCTTGATTGGTTTCAATAAAAATTCAATTCATAGTAAATGAAATAATATACAAGAGATAAGAAATGCACACAGAATTGGTCATACAATTTTATTAATAGACTATAGCTAGCAGGCTGCTCGACATTGCATCCATGCATGCAATGGCCCTGCTGTTTTAACAGCATTGGTAATCATAGCTCTCTAAATTGTGGAGCCATGGTAATCTTGGGAAGACAAGTAAAGACGGTAGTTTACTGTTGCTTTCCATCTTGATTCGTGGGGGGGGGTGCACCCCAGATACCAACCTGGAAATTTCTACGACTGTGCGGTACATACAGCACCTAGCTTTCCCAAATGATCACCCATCTAGTACTGACTGAGCTTATCATTGCTTAACTTTGGTGATCTGGCAAGAATTGGTGTGTCAATGTGATTGTACCCGGCATTACTCTGTCATAAAATATGCTTAAATATATTTTAATTCATGCAGATTTCACCTTTATTATTATAGAGCCAATACCCTATTGATTATTATAGTGTATTCAATATATAGGAGGAATATTTCAAAAGTTAAAAAAAATGACTAGTACTATCTGCTAGAATTGAAACAAAAATATTTAGTATTATCGTCTGCGCTATTAACAGATGAATAAGAGAACTTCAAAAATTAACTGTCTTTAGCATATAAATGTATATTTGTACATGTGTGGAAGTAACAATTTTAGTAGACTTATGGCTTCCAAGTTCTAAATTTTCTAATTTTAACCTCTTACTGGCTAAAAACCAAATTGAATTTGTTTTACAGGTACAAATTCCCTATATATCAATTTTTAAGTCTAGAGACCAAAAATTGACAGTTTTGTAGAGACTGTTCCGAACACAGGCAGGGTCACTTTTATATATAGGTAATAACAATCTTTATATTAAACAAAAAAATATTGACAGAGGAAGCATATTCTTGTTAGAGTGGGAAGAGTATATCATGATGAACGCACATGTAATACATTGATCCCCTAAGGAGGAGGTAATTATTGAGAAGATGGTATAACAAAGGATTCCTACCCCCACTAAATGAGAAGGGCAATGCCTGGGAAGATGGTCTCCTGACAACAGATCAGGTACTACATTACTCCTTCCCACAAAAGGAGGATGTAATAGTCATGAGGATTAACTCCATTCTATCAAAAAGGAGGTCACCCCCTTGCTGGTAAAACGCACCTTATCAGCGTCGGTGAATATTGTTCATGTGGATGGGGATGAATGGCATTCGCAGTCTGCTGCTGTTGATAGCATTGTGTTTCTAATTGTCGTGGTTAATGCACTGAATTCTGCAGCCGAGAGGGTTTCCTTTTTTCGGCGGTTGGAGGTGTTTCTTGAGGATCCAGAGCGGGTAGTGCTAATGGGTAATTGGAATGCCACCATTGATCCCAAGATAGATAAGGTAAGGAGGAATAGCGGGTCAGATTGGTGTGATAGCAGTCTGTCAGACCTAATGGCTTCATGTAACTTTGTCGACAGATTTCGTCTTGATCATCCGGGACGAGAGATGTGGATGTGGCATAATAGTGTGGCTTTCCATCCAAGCACATACTTGGATTGGATGTGAGTTAGCAGAGGCGATGTGGAGTTTCTATCTTACCCCACGTTCCACTCTTTAGGACGTTTGGACCATAAGCTGGTTATGGCCCATTTGAACTTGAGCACTAGGCCTAAATTAGCCAGATACTGGAAGTTAAATACCTTCTTACTGGCGATGCAAGACTTCCGAGACATGGTTACGGAAATTATTCGGAGGACTCTAATGGGGGCAATAAAGTGGTGGGTTAGCACTAAGGCTAAGATCAGACGCTTCTCTATCCAATACAGCCAATGCCTTGCTCAAAATAAGGCTAGGGCAAAGAAGCACTTGGAGGATAGGCTGACCTGGGCAGTGGCTGGGGGGATCCCCTAGGTGTAGCACTAGCTAAGGACAACCTCAACCACTTTGCTAGTGAGTGGTATGAAGGTCAAGTAGTCAGGGCTAGGTTAATGAAAGTTTCCAATGAAGCCGTGAATGTTAATGCTGTTGAGCATAAGGCTGCTCTACATTGCGGTTCGGACAGATACATTTCGAAAGTAAATGACCTGGAAAGATACGCCCTCATACTGACACTGGAGATATGCAAAGGATTCTGGGAGCATTTGAAGGAGCACTTTACCCAACTCTCCAGACTCGAGGTCGAGAAGTTTGACAGCTATTTGGTTGACTCTCTCTGCCTTACAGCAGCTTGAGCAGTTAGCTGTGATAGTTCGGAGCATGAGATCATTACTGCATTAAAGCAGGTCGGCTACAACAAGTCTTTGGGACTTGATCTTCCTTATGAATTCTATTTGAGGCTGTTGCCTATGTTGGTCCCTATTCTGAAGGATGTGTTCAACCATTGGTTTACCCAGAGCTCCATTCCTGAGAAAGTCACCAAAGGAGTGATCACATTGCTGAGGAAAGGTAGCTACATAGTGGAGAGGAAAACTTGGCTGACTACAGGCCCTTAACTCTGTTTAACAGAGTTGATGATGTTGGCAAGAGTTCTTGTGAATCGCTTACAGGTTGTCATCATTGACTTGATTGAACCTGACCAGAGCTATGTTGTGAAGGGGAGATCGATGCAAGACAATCTGCACCTGATCTGCACGATCATAGAGAGAATAAAAGATGACACCAAAGCTGCACTGATCAATTTAGATCAGTCCAAGGCTTTTAATAAGGTCGACCATTGTTTCCTGGGAGTAGTTCTAGAGGCTGCCGGTTTTAATCCAGACTTCCGCAAGTGGATCTCCATTCTGTACCACAAACCAGCGGTAGCGGAGCAGATAAATGGTAGGTCCTCGGAGTTGTTCGCCGTCTTTCAGTCGGTGCGTTAGGGCTGTCCGTTGTCCCCTGTGTTTTATGCCCTGGCATTGGAACCCCTCTTTCACTAGTTCAGGGGCGAGGTGGCAAGACCAGTCCTGTATGGAATAGCTCTCCCTGGTGGGACGCGTGCCAGGGTTTCCGTATTCTTCAATGACGTCTGCGTGTCCAACCGCACTGACATCAAAGCAGTGATCAAGGTGCTCACTCATTACGAAGAAGTTACAGGGGCCGTTTTCAACCCGAGCAAGTCTGTCAGTCTGCAGTTGAGAGCCTGAATTGGCGAGTCCACTCTTCTGGGCATATCAGCTAGACTGATGGCCTGGTCCATGTTCTGGGTGTCTGGTTTGGACTGGGTGCCAACTAAGAGTAATCACAGAATTCATAGACAATAGAAAGACCCTCGACCTCCCTCCCCCATTCTTATTAGGACTTCATGCCTAAGCTTGTTATTGTAAATTACAGATTATTGTATTCCTACGTTAAATTGTATTTTTTCAAGACACAAATTAAATATATAAGATCAAAGAAAAGTATCTGTTCTCGGCATCACAGCACTATCAGATGTTTTACTATCAACAAAACTATTAGGTATGTATGAGAAATGTAACTATGTACATGACAGAATATTAATTTGTTAGAAAGTGTTTAAAAAATATACAAAATTAGGAATATCTAAATCAGTTCATGGGCGTTTGCAGTCTACTATATATACAATTCATGATCCGTTTTGTTGTTAACATAATTAGATTAGGTTGGGGGGGGGAAACGTTTATTCATGTAGGCACACACACACACACACTTTCGTGCCCTATTTTCATTTATGACAAGCTGCCTAAGAGTCAGCAAAATCTGAAGCAAATAAAATTTCCTATTTTAACAAATTTCATCAAAAACTCTAATTTTATAATTGGTAGTTTTGGGACGATTAATCAGAATCTGAAAAATCAGAGCCTTTGAGGGTATCGGAATCGTGGCTAGTTTTTCATGCTAAAAACGATTGTTTTGTTTTTTATTTAAAACTTAATTTTCCTTTTTACTAAATGATAAATATGTCTTGATTTGAAAGTAAAATCTAAAGATCACTTCCACCGGCCACAAGTGTATTTTTACGTTTGCAAAAACATATACACATATTACATGGGCTTTTAGTGATCTGAAGAAAAAAAATGGGTGTTGTGCACTTTTGCTACCGTGCTATTTTAAAATAGTTTTTTCAGGTTAAATTCAAGCTTCATGATCTTTTTTTTTTTTTTAATTAAATTGTTAGGTAGGAAAACAATAGTTACAAAATACCCCCCTCCCTATGTTAAGAATGGCTTTCAAAATAACGTTATTTCAGCACGGTGTCAAAAGTGCACAAGCACAAAAAAAATGAAGCAACAAAAACTATTCTGTAGCTAAATATTTAAAGATTTAAAAAAAAAAATCATAATTAATAATTGTATCAGAATTGTGAATTTAGAAAAGAATCAATAATTGTATCGGGAGTGAGGGTGGAATCATCCTATCATTAATCTATACTATAAATTTGTTTCTGTATTGATTTTCATATATTAAAAACCATTTTTTCTATTTATTTAAAAATAAAATACAACTTTGTTATATATGGGCCGTGGAATTGCATTCGTCTATAAAAGATCTAGTTAATTTGCATATTCTTTTAAACATTCATTTTAATTAATTCCCTATTAGTATTTTTCGGTTTTCTTAGGGGATGATCTTTAGTTAACTATTACGTTTAATTATATTCATGCAGATATTCTACATGATTTATACTTGCATAATATTTGCGTAAAAAGTTAGTAAACACAAATCTCTTTCTATGTATATTTATGTATGCGTATATATATTTAAAAAAATTTTGCCTACCAAACTCCTCTGTTTTTGGTCTATTGATATGAAACTTAATATATAGGGTATCCGAAATCATGCAAAACTTTATATTTGGGTTTTAGCCGGGGGTAAATCTGTGTGAAAATTAAAACAAATGGAATTTGCCAGGTAAATGTCGAATGGCGGCATTACGAATATGCACGTGTAACGTAATAGCTATTGGTTCATGTTTTAATTTTTAGCCTTGCACCAAACATGTCTTTATAGCTCAGGCATTAACGTCAAAGGAAAAAGTAAATCGTAAGCTAAACGTTTTGGTTTCGATTCTCAGTGGTGGCGCACAAGTCATTTTTTTTTTTTAATTTTATTTATTTTTTAACTTTTTAAATCATTACTATGTATTGGGTCCAATATAATAATAAATACGAAATCTGCATTAATCAAAATATAATATTTAAGCATATTTTACGATTGGGCAATGCCGGGTGGCCTGCTAATAAGGTGCATAACGAGCTGAGTTTTATGTAAAAAATATTTTTGTAAATAATTGGTGAAATCTTATTCAACCACTTCTCTATCTACTTATCTAACCAGAGTCATTTGTTCACTCTTCCAGCAGGTAGACATGACATGTGACACTCTTAGTCAGCAAAGCTTTTTATTGTTTTTAGTTTTACTTCAAAGAATAACAAGATTTTGTAAGAAAATATATTTTCTAGTAATAAAAACAGCCATCACATTTCTAAGTATAGAAAATTTGATCTCTGTAAAGTTGTGACTCTTCTTGTGTGCATGGATGTTCCGTGCCAATGTAACTCATCAAACGTAAATCATCAAAATACAACTATGTAAAATAAAATAATTTAAATAATTCTTTTAAAATAATTAAAAAAAATTAAATCCACCAAAATGCATTTCTGTTTCTTGTAAATTGGGTTACCCATTTTAATTTTTTTAGGGGGGAAAAAAGAAAACTCATTACTTTGCGACTCTTCAAAATTTGAAAGGAATTTGAAAGCATTTAAAGGAATTTGAAAGCAAATAGAAATTAATTTAAACTGACTTTAATAGTTGTAAGAAACCCTCATTTAATTAAAGATTGAAAGTTTTGGAAACTATTTATGTCCAATAATTTTATGGATCAAAACTGCATTACTTTTAGCAAATTTGTTAACAGCTTTAATAATGTAATGAACAAAGGATACTTTAATAACCCTCAAAAAAAGAAATGATCGTTCTCCCTAATCCCAAAATGTATTTTTTTTTTTTTTTTTTTTAAAGAAAGAAAAAAGAATTTAAAGATATTCGGGCATCTGGTTTAAAATATTTGGTATAAATATTTGTGTAAAAAAAAAAAAAATTCCAATCTTTCACTGTATAATAAAGAGCTGCGTGTATTTGTTTAGATATAAATATTCATAGTCATGCTCAAATTAACGAGTAAAAGGAGGGGGGGGCGGGGATTGGAAATTGTTTAGAGAAAAGAAAAAAAGCAAGTAGAAACTCAGTTTACTTCTCTACCCTGACCATAAATTTAGAAATTCTTTACTATTTCCATAAAATACGTTTTTATTTTTTTATATAACAATTAGTTTTTTTTCTTTTTATACCGATTTGTACGTTTTTTCTTTTCATACCGATTGGTACGTTTTTTCTTTTTATACCGATTGGTACGTTTTTTCTTTTTATACCGATTGGTACGTTTTTTCTTTTTGTACCGATTGATACGTTTTTTCTTTTTGTACCGATTGGTACGTATTTTCTTTTCATACCGATTGGTACATATTTTCTTTTTATACCGATTGGTACGTATTTTCTTTTTATACCGATTGGTACGTTTTTTCTTTTTATACCGATTGGTACATATTTTCTTTTTATACCGATTGGTACGTATTTTCTTTTTATACCGATTGGTACGTATTTTCTTTTTATACCGATTGGTACATATTTTCTTTTTATACCAATTGGTACGTATTTTCTTTTTATACCGATTGGTACGTTTTTTCTTTTTATACCGATTGGTACGTTTTTTCTTTTTATACCGATTGGTACATATTTTCTTTTCATACCGATTGGTACGTATTTTCTTTTTATACCGATTGGTACGTATTTTCTTTTTATACCGATTGGTACGTATTTTCTTTTTATACCGATTGGTACGTTTTTTCTTTTTATACCGATTGGTACGTTTTTTCTTTTTGTACCGATTGGTACGTTTTTTCTTTTTGTACCGATTGGTACGTTTTTTCTTTTTGTACCGATTGGTACGTTTTTTCTTTTTGTACCGATTGGTACGTTTTTTCTTTTTGTACCGATTGATACGTTTTTTCTTTTTATACCGATTGGTACGTATTTTCTTTTTATACCGATTGGTACGTATTTTCTTTTTATACCGATTGGTACGTTTTTTTCACCTTTGTAGAGCTTTCCACATTTACATGGAATCTAATACACACAGTTCTTAGTCATGACTTTTTCCATAGGGTGCTTTACTTGCACAAGATGCTTTCAGAGTCCTGATGTCATGGATTACATATTCTTTCTGATAAGCCCTTCATGTAGGCTATACAGACTGAGGTGAGTTTTCAGGTGGTGTCCTTTGGCATTTGGTTCAGATTTATTGGAGCGGATGTCATGCTCTCTGTATAATTGTTTTAGCGGAGCGTTTCTCTTCTGCCCATCTCCTCTTGATATGTTGATACATATTTCTTTTTCTGGATGTTGTAGACAATAGATGAATGATCAGAGTTAAAATTTAGATATTGTCAAGTGAAAGTTGGCTTTCAATAGACAAATGGCCTAAACCTCTGATTAGTGAGTTATCAGCACATCTAGGAAAGAGAATTTATGTTCCTTTTCCACATGGAAACTCGCGCAGCTAATCAATGTAATCTTTGGCTTTCTTCATCACCATAGTGATAAGTAGTAAGATTGCACATTTAAAAGCAAGAATTTGTTTAATACTCCTGAAATTCATACTAGAATTATCCGCAGGAATCATGGCATAATAGATATAATCTTAAGTAAAATTCGGTTCTAAGCGACGTTTTACAAAGTTTAAAGGTTCAGTGTGAGTGATACTAAGATTATATTTGAGAATTAAGACTTTCATCTGGTCATGGCTGAAAGAAGGAGAGCATGCTACCTCATGGATTAAATAATAGGTTCTGTTTGAAATTCCATATAGATTGTCGAATTTGACGAGATACAAGGTGAAGCAGGTTGGAGATTACATCGGAGGAAACGTGAGAATAACACTCCAAATGAAAACAATTCGAACAATCTAAATAATGCAAAATTTAAACATTGGTGTTTTTAAGACAGATTGAAGGATATTTTAGGATTTTCTATTTTGACTATTAAGAATTAAAAAATATATATGCGCATGTTTTTACTAGTCTATCTATATTATTAGGTAAAATCTTATCGGATGTCCATCTACTAATTGACATACTTTGAAGATTGTAGCAACAAAGAAAATCTGCCATGGCGCGGGCTGATTTTGAATCGCAACATGACGCTATTATTTTAGGAACATTCAAGAATAATGGAGATAATTCTCTTTTAAATTACAGAATTATTTTTAATTTTTATTTTTTTATTTTTTTATTTTTTTTAGTAAATATTTGATTTTTCAGGTTTTGCACAATCTAATGATGAAAAATATTTAAATAAAACTAAGCCACAAAAAAAAAATAAAATAAAAGTGTCACCTCCATCGTCGATTTATACCTTTTTAGTTTCCCATGCAAATAAAATTATTTTTGTCTTAAATTTGCAATTAGACCAGAACTTTAAGCATTGATAAATGTTGAATAATAAATGATTTAGAATTATTGATTAAAAATAGGGCATTTTTGTTATTACAAAAAAAAAAAAAAAATTGGGGACAAATAGCTGAAGCTGTCATAGAGAAATACTGTGATAAAACCAGGTGCTATTCCCACTCAACCATATCGCTGACTCGAACGTTATTTTCATGATCTTATTCTCTTTCATCTCTTCTAGCTGTGTCGTCTCTCACATCGACGGTTGCCGAGAGGACGTGCATATATTCATATATTCATAAAAAACAAAACATTAAAAGTAAACACTCCAACACATTCTGTAAATATCAGTTGTACTTTGGGTGTGCGTGTGACATCATCAATCCTCTACACGCTAATGTCCACATGTACATTCTGTTGAGATCGTGTTTGTCAGTTGATATCAGCTCATCTCTATCTCCTAAAGGTCTCCTGATCTGGTCCAAGCTATAATTTGCTATCAACTGTGTCCAGTTCGCAACTGTACATGACAACCATTGAAAACCCAAGACTGTCCTAATTGTCTTAAACTGTCACAAAACTCATTGGTACTCCTAAAGCTGCCTGTAAATGAACTCTAAATATATTGACCTCCATTGTTCAGTCCTTTTATTCCTGTTACTGCCACATCTTGATTAACAATCCTATTTAGCTTCCTTTGTGTATCTCGGTGAGCAACTTTCTCTCCACTGTTCTGTTAAATTTCCTTTTTGTTTTTTGTCATATTTTTCTTTCTCCCCTACTTCCTAACACTTAGGGCGTCGGGGGGAGGGTATCGATATTATCACGGTACTTCAACCACAACTTCCTACACATAGGTATAGATACATTTTCATCTTGTATAGAATCTTTGTCTATTCATCTGTCACTCATAAATTTGAAATAAGTTTCACCGCTAAACACACATACGGACACATCTTATTTAATAGTAAGTATTTACCCGGCGTTACCTGGGTGGAAACATATTGCAAGATGGGGTGGGATGCACTTAAAGAAAAATAATTCAAATAGTCACAGTTACAATTTTTTAAAAATATTTGAATCTTATTGTTTTTGATTTCAATAAAAATTCGACTAATAGTAAAAAAGAAAAAATGGTTTAAATTGTGTTTAGCAAAGTTATGTATAGGCGAGAAGCACAATATCTTGTCTGATAGTTTTAATAATACAGATGCGTCCAAGCATCTCTATAAATGCGCTCTGTCAGTTGAACCTACGAAAATATTTCAAGCTTAAGTTTAAAATATCATTTTGATCGTTTTAAACATTGAATAGACACATCTTAAGAATATCCACTCCTGTTTGTGTTGGTTGACTGATAATTTGCCTTTTTGAAGTGTTGTAGTGTTTTGAGAAATGTTCTGGTTGGCCAATCGTTCTAAAAAAAAAATAAGCACCTGTCAAAATGTTCTTGAACATTTCAGAATCAGTTGATGGATTTTAGGCTGTATAGACAAGCCGGAAGTCTATTTCTGCTCCTTATGTGATTGGATAAGCAAACCGGATCCAAAATGTGTGCTTATTGGCCTTATGCCAACCTCTAAGAACTGACATTTAAATAAAAATAGTGAGAACGTTTTTATGAAGGTTTAGTATCAGAACCGTGATTACATATGCCCCATCCCCTTCAAAGAAAAGAGGTGATCTCAGTACCATTTTCAAGGTTCTAAAATAAATTATAATCTGTATTAATAAAATTAAGTGACCCCCCCCCCTTTTTTTTCGAGTGTGTTTCGTCTCTGTTACTTGCGCATAATTTTAGGGTTTTTTTCTACCATGAATCGATTATTTATATTGAAAAAAAAAAAAAAAATGCATTATATACTGAAATTGTATTTAACTTTCAAAATCTGATTAAAAAAAATAGTCACTCCACTTTCCCTAAAATGGCATAGTTTACAAAAGAAAGTAAAGGTTATCTAATTTAAAATATTTTGGAGTCTTCTTTAAATATTAATGTAAAAAAAAAAAATCCTCCGCTGTATGAATAAAGGGCAATGTGCATTCATGAGTAAAAAAAAAAAAAAGAAATATTTATGGAAAGGTAAAAAGTAGATAGAAAGTCAGTTCCTTATGTGACCATCTGATATTAGAAAGAATTTTTTTTATTTCTATAAAATGAGATGTTCTTTTTTATTTACTATGAATCGATTATTTATACTAAAATAACAATTGCAATAGCGTTAAGTACTAAAACGAATTTTAAAAATAATCCTATTAAAGACGAAAAAATTAAATCCATTAGAATGCATTTCCATTTCTTTGTAAACAAATCAGATATTTTAATTGCTAATAGTTGAAAAGGACAAAATTTAAAAGAAATTTGGAAGCATTTAAACTATTTAATAGAAAGTCATTAGTAGTCTCAACATTAACAAATCCTCATTTAATAAAAAAACAATTAGTTTTTGAAGCTATTTACATCTAATAATTTTATGTAGGTACAGCCCAAAAAAATGGAATTCGTTTTTTAAAACGAATGAAAATCTATTAACATCCATTATTCTTGAGCAACTTTTTTTTCCAGAAAGATAAAAAGCTGAATTTTGTCATGTGAAAAGCAGAATAATATAAAACATAAAAATTGTCCCAGTCTAGAAAGATTTCTCCTTCATTGAACGTGGAAAAGATAGAATAAGTGTAGCATCAGAACAGATAGTACACTCTGATCTTAGCCCCAAAACCGGTGATGTTTGCGGTCTTCACTGACAATGATGAATAACCCCCCCTGCTTCATTTGTGGTCACTTCTACCCTTTTTAATGTAACCAAACAGGCAAATACCCCTTTTTAATAATTGAATTAAATTATAATTCCAAACGTTAAAAAGATCTCTCGGTTGAAGTAACTAAACTAATGGAAGAATGTTTGGCATCCGGTAGAATGCCCCATCCCAAGCAAAAGCAAAGTGATAAGAAAATTAAAACAATGAAATACCTTGAATATTATTTTTGCTTTATATTTTTCCTTCACACTAATTTCTATCAAGCTTAAATTTTTTTCCTAGTAAATACTTATCAATAAAAATAAACTAAAGCTTTTTATTTTTATTTTTTTTATTTTTTATTTTTTTTTTTTTACATCAGCCATAAATTCTTTTGTTTAAAAATTTGGATGTATTTTTAATTTCATGATTACAATCATTTTCCCATAACCTGTGAACCATATACTCGTTCCATAAACCATATAAAACTGTTTTTCCATAAACCATGTAAGATTGTTTTTTCTCCAATTTTTTATCGCATAATTTGTGAAAAGGTCTTTCATTAGAATTTGTTGGCCCTTAAAATTGTGGCATCGCGTAGCGTCAGACTTGGATGTAATTTTGGAAAAGTAGGTAACAACTGTTTGTGAAGACAGAACTGTTTTTAGACTGGATGAAAAAACAAATTGCCGCAAGAAATTATATTTTTAGCAAAATGTGCAGTTATTTATCGATTTTTTTTTTTTTTTGTATCGCTTCTTCAAAGAATATATAATAGTATATTAGCAATATTTGGCTCACTAAAAGAAAATTGATTTATTTTTCCAATATTTGCAAGTTGTGTTTTTCGTAAAAATAATGAAAATATAATTCTTTTTTTCTTTGCTAATCTGAAAGATAATAACATATTTAACGAATTTCACACTTCAAAACACAAGAATGAAACACTTTTTAAATTTGAATTTTCAACCTTAAAATCTGATATGTGCACAGTAGTTTTTTTTTTTTTTTTTGTTTTATCTACAATGCTCAGCCTCCCCACCCACAATACAATATATTTTGTTCAATTTTGGCTGATTATTTTAAGCACATTTGTATCCACAAATAAAGGAGGGTTGTAGGCAAAAAATATAAATATCGATTATGAAAAAAAAGTACACCATTATAAAGTTCGTTCTTCACTTAATAATCAGTGAAAATTTCGTATTGATTGGATAATTACTTGATGTTTGGTAGATTTTTAAAGAGACACTGTCAAAAATACTTACTCCCTCCTTCCGTTTTGGCCAGGCCTAGTTTTATAGATTCAAAAACATTTATACCATAACAAAATTATAGGGCATTTTTGCATTTTAGGTTGGGGTGGGGGAGGGCATTTAAAAAAAGTTTTTTTTTTTTTTTAAGTATTTAACTCAGAACAAAGGGAAACAATTAAATTTTGTGTAACTGAAATACTAAATTAATAAATAATCCAAATTCAAGATGAAACGTTCTGAACATTTATTGAATTAAAATAATGAATTTTCAAATAAATTATAACAGATAATGTTTTATTTGTGCTAGTTTGGATCAAGGGTTGTATCTAGGGGGAGATAATTAAACACTCAATTTTTGCTTATTGTCTTTGAAAACTGTTTTCATGAATAAAAATCGAAATATTGAATTTCACGTAACACCAATGGAATCTATTTAATTTTCATGTAATTAAAATATCCAAAAATTACAAAAAAACAATCAGATTGGAAATTAATTATTAATGAAAGCATTTTTCAAAGACAATTAGCAAAAATTGAGTTTTTAGTTATTTTCCCCAAAATAAAAAATGATTAAAACTAGCACTGTTTTATTTTGTGTTGTGTTAATTGTTTGTTTGGCTTTTAGCAATAACTTAAATGAAACTTTAACAACTCTTTGAATTCTCCCCTTGTTCAGAATGAAATTCTCCAGAAACAGAAACAAAAATTGTCCTCCAAACCTAAAGTACACAAGTTTATAAAAATTTGGTTAAATTTATTTAATGGCAAAAGAAGATACCGTAATAATTCAATTAACTTTCAAAATCCTTTTTATTCTAGCAGACAACATTTCACCTTATTCCTTATGTTTAAAGCGGAAAATGTTTTTAAAAAATAGTTAGAAATATGCAAGAATTTCATTTAAATTTCACATTTTAATTTTGAATTAACATAAGAAAAAAAAAATAGTGTGGGTTAAAAATATAAAGACGCTAGCTGTACTCAGCCACGCATTACTATGGCTCAGTTTGTTTAAATAGAAATACAATAAAAAAAAAAATGTACTGTAAATTTTCTGTGTGTGTATATATATATATATATATATATATATATATATATATATATATATATATATATATATATTTACTAGCAAAAGTACCTGTTGTTGACTGGGTTCAAAAACAGTCTACAGAAAATGGACTCTTGATTTGTGAAAGTATGATAGGTTATGAAAAGGAAGGGTTGTAAAGAGATAGCTTCGAATTTGGGGGTATCAAAACCAAAGCAAAATATGATGAAAATAAAATAGATAAACCCCATAATTTATTATACCATACCTGTTCACACTGAAGCACTTATCACAATATTCTGTGGATCTATATTAAAAAAACCTTGTTAAACTTTGTGACATATTTCCATTCTATGGAGTTCGAACACCCCATAATTTTATTATACCATATTTCTTCAAACTGAAACATAATTATCAAAATATACTTAGGTAGATAGATATGAAAAGTCTTTATTAAAGTTTGTGCCTATTTCCATTCTATGGAGGCCAGGCGTGAACGCAGACACTACAATTTTATTATACCATCCCTATTTAAGTTAAAACATACTTATCAAAGTATTCTTGTGTACATCTATATCAAACACACTTGTAAACGTTTTTTTTTTTAATTTTTTATTTCTATACTTTGTGGACCAGGCGCATAAGCAGACCCCACAATTTTAATGAATCATCATTATGCCAGATGAAACATACCCATTCCTGTAATGTTTATATACATTTAATATTATTTATTTATTTTTATTTTTTGCAATTGTTTTAACAACAAAAGTTGTTACAAACACATGCATGCATGGACTATAATAAGAACCGTTAGTGATGCATGTTTTTTTGTTTATATTCTCAATACTTGTGGATACACAATATTTTGGAACTTGTTAATGGTTATAGCAAATGCCCAGCGAATTGTGAAGTGCAACACACACATACAAAACAGTAAAAACCTTAGCATGAAATGAACTTGACGCTGTGCAATGTAATAGGTCTCTTAGTGATGCCATATTGTAATTTTAGTAACCGTTTGTTTATGAAGCATAGAATTGGATTCCGGAATATGAAAATTATTAGAGCGCAGGTAATCCGAGCGGACGGAGTTTGGTGAAGGAGCCGTGATTATTTATGAATCGGAAACTGAAGATTATGTTAGGTCTATGTATGTAATAGCCAGTTACGGGTGGTAAAAGCACAGTATCTGTAGAAAGTGTAGAATTTGTTCTGCTGACCACTGGGAGTAGTGGTAGGACTAAATATTTAGAGAGAAAAATAGGGACTTCTTCCTGTAAAGATGTTGCGATTGTGATGGTGTTGCTTGTACGATGCAATGTAGCATTTTAATCTCACAGCTGATTGTATCTAAAATGGTGTTCGAAAGCTACATAAGATAGTGGCTATTAACCTAGATGTATTGAATTTGTATGTGGCATCTGTTGTTGTGAACTTACAATACTTTGGTTCAGAGGCGAATTTTTGCAGTGATTTTATTATATAGGAGATTAATTTCCATATGAGAGGAGTGACTGCCTTAAGGACAAATTATGGAAAACTGCGAGTCTGGTGTTTGGCAAGTTAAGAATTAGTATGAATTACAGCGTCGGTTAAAAGGATCTTTTAATGCAAACAAATTTGCACAAGAAAAATAGATTCAGTCATTTCGTTATTGGGAAGATTTTATTTGAGACCAATTTAGCCATGGTTGCTATCATTGGAAAATGTAGCTAAAGTTTTTTTTTTTTTTAAACTGTATGGAAACTATACGAAAGTGAGACGTTATTTTTAACACTCAATTATCTTACTGCCCTCCATTATTATTTGTAGTTTAGCTTTTTCTATTTATCTTTACCTCCCCACAAGGGCTGGATGTGACACACAAGAGCTGGATGTGTCATGGTTGAATATCATAAAGGGTTGGGTCAGTTTTGCTCTTTCACTTGTTTACTTTATGTATAAAAAAAGAAAAAAAAAAAGAATTAAAAATTAACATCACTGTTTCTAGTCAGGCTTTTGCAATATGACTCAGAGCTAATTTGTTGCTTTGGAGCCTGTGAAAATTGCAGACTGTGTGTGCGTGTTTGTGTGTGTGTGTGTGTGTGTGTGTATATAATTTTTTACGTAAGCAGTAATATGTTGCTACACAGTCATGAGCATGTTTCGGTCAGCTAGCTACTAGTAACTAGAGACCTCTTTAGGCAATACAGCTTATACAAAAGCAAAAATGTGTGTGTGTGTGTATATATATATATATATATATATATATATATATATATATATATATATTCATAGCAAAAAATACCTAAGGCAAATAGATATCAATCATTGCCTAATTAAGTAGTGATCACCGCCACTTTATCAAAATATTTGTTATCTGGTAGTGGCAGTGGTAGTCTATTTTGTTGCTGTATGTTATTTTTTTATTCAAGAAAAAAACAAAAAAAACAAAAAAAAAACACTTTTCTGTTTAAAAATAAAAATGTTATAACGACCCAGTATTGCTTGAGATTTTTTAAGGGATGTTATCTTTTGCATTATGCCTGTAAGCATTTTAATACTTTTCCCGATTTTTTTACATTTGATAAACTTTAATTTTTCTGTTAGGGTTAAAAGATTTACTCTGCATCGATTTTGTAATGAGTAAAATAGAGGATACATGTAAGTACCGTGACATTTATTTCAGTAGATGTATCGTCTTTAACCCCTGAAACGGACACTTGGCCTTTTCTTGAATCTGTGTGGTCCTTTTTGTAGTCGATGCTACTTCAAGTCCTAAACATCAAGCGTGATTATGTGGTACCTCTTTCATCAAAATGTTACTTTGGTTTCAGAATGCATAAGGTTATGGGAGCCTCATAACCATAGGTGTTTTTGGATAGACAAACAGAGAAACTACATTAAATATAGATATGTCATTATTGGTAGATTTATTTAGTGAAAAGCAGACGTTTTTAAGACTTCTAAAGTCCGAGTCTAGAGTTTGGCTTACAGCCAATATAGGTTATTTTTAGCAGCTAAGAAAATGTTCCAAATCCTGTTCTTTAAAAAAAAAAAAAAAAGATTGAAAGTCATAAAAATAGGGATGGTCCTGTGACAAATCTTAACAATCCTATAGGAAAGTGAAAGGTTTCATGTGGTCAAGCACGTGCTTCTATTTTTAGTCTTTAAATAGACAATGCCAAAGTTGATTTAATAAAAATGGTTTGAGTAGGTTTGTTATGCAGCATATTTACTCATTGCTGATTATTTAATGCTAAATTCAGTAATTTTGATAGTTTTGCTTCATCTTCATGGATCTTGCCACAATTATTCATGATGTAAAATTTGTGTGTAAAATACTGGATGTAGTTTCATGTCATAAACAACTTATGTTTCATAGGAACCTGACAGGTTCTACTATTCAGGATCAGAGTAAATCTGAGTAATGTCAATTAAGGAGTGACTCCATACTCCCCAAATTGGGGTGTCAGCAGAAGATGCAGTTTTGTCGTAGGAGTAGATATTACAAACTAGCCTAGAGTTTAGTGTGCAAAAATGGGCAAATATATTAAAGTGTCCTTCAACTTGTGATAACTAATTTTTCATTTTTGTTTTTCCCAAAATTTGAATGTAAATTTTATTTGTCCGATGTTTAGGTTTGATCCAATAATTTTTTTTTTTTTTATATGAAGATCAATTTTCATTTATCACAAGATGACATGATAGATTTGTAAGAATTTTTCACTCCTTCAAAACGGTTTTCATTTTGTGAAAATTGTCTTCTGGACGAATAACATACAAGACTGGAAATTTTCTAATTTCCAACAAACTTTGAACAGCTATAATTTTTTTGTTACTGAAATAAAATTGTTTATGGTTGGCAAAGATTTCTGTGTATGCATTAAAAGTTTGTAGATATGATAAAAATAAAATGTTGGTTTTGGATACATAATAAAAAAAACTTGTGCCAAGTAATTGATCTTTCATTTACAAAGTTCACAAAGAATTGAAGGCTGAAGACTGTAAGTCACACTATTAGCATTAGAACCTCTGAATTTATTCTGAAAGTATAGTTCCCTCGTCTAACTAAATAAACCCCCAAATTCTCCTTAGAGTAATGCCTAATATGAATAAGGAGCGCTTGATCCTAGCATGTAGGTGTAGAGGACTGGTGGTGTAGAAAGAAAAGGAAATGCGTGTTCATCTCACTATCGTTTGTTCGCGCGTGGGAAAAGAAGTGAGTAATGTAGTAGAAATGGGAATGATAGTCCAGCGTGTAGACAAAGACAAAGGATAGAGGGTTGACATCAGTTAGCAGTCAGCTACGTGAAGGTATTCTCAGGGACAAGTTGTAGATAGAGAAAGAAAGAATGAAAATGTCAATCCAGTTCATAGAGAGAGAAAGCGTATAAAGTGTACATACGGTCTGTTAGCTTTTTGTCCCACATAGTAGCAAGTGGCGTGAGGTATGCGCGTACGCGCGTCTGCCGAAACGGCGGTGGCTGGTGCACCGACCACTCACCTCGGAAGGCGAGATGGAAAAGGAAGATGCTGCTTATTGCTCTTGCTTTTATACTTGTTTCTGGTTGTCTTTTGTACATGTGTGGATTTCCTTTGAAAGGGGAAGTGAAGTTGTCCAGCATGCGTGTATGTGAGTACATGTGTGTACGTTAGCGTGTGTGTATACACGTGAATGTGAGTGTATGTACGCGAACGTGAATATATGTACGTGTGTGGACTTGGCCGCGTATGTTTGTATGCGCGTATGTATATGACAAGTAATATAGCTTGAGATGTGAACGTATGTTTTTGTGTGAGACTAGGAAAGGCTCGCGCATAGGTGACTCGTACCTATCATAAAAGCTATTATCTAAGCTAAAGACTTTAGGAAACAATATATTAAAACGATTCTGAATTTTTTAGATGAGGATTGTTTATTCATATTTTGGATTCATTGGACTACTGTTCTCATCTTGAGTGTCATTTTCACAACATTTCGATCGATGTTGTCTCCAAGCTTCTTCAGGTGTATCTTGTCGAACTCTGTAATTGTAAATAAATTTAGTAAATATGTAAAAATACATTTGTTGTGAATGATCTAGATTTTAAGTTTTACTGGTAGTTTAAAATCAACAAATACTTATTTTATCATTATAATAAATCTGCATGACTTGAAATATATTTGTGTATTTTATGACTGGGCAACGCTGGGCAGCTTGCTAGTGTTCTTCACCAACATCTGAAGGAAAACGTGCCGAGCATCCCCTCCCAACATCATGGTACATAAAAAGAAAGAAAAAACAACTTCTATTTTATGATGGAAGATTCTGTTATGAATCGAAATATTGAATTTAATTTTAATAAATATTTGTTTATTAAAATTTTTTAATTTTTTTTTTAAATTCTACATTTGTTTTGGTCTTCAGATTGTTAAATTATGAATTTTGCATATATATATATATATATATATGTGTGTGTGTGTGTGTGTATGGACCCAAATCAAGTATATATTAATTTTTAATGCCGATATAAAATTAAAGCAAAACTTCCAACGCTATTGATAATGTTTAACCATTTATTTTTATGAGCGTTTGTTTAAACTAATTGGACGCCTGGCGTTGCTCAGTCGTACAATATGCTTGTGTGTATGCATTATTATAGAATCAGTCCTCTGTTGAATATTATATATTACAAGGAATAATTTGCCCAGTGGATTAATTCGCAAAAAATAAATAATTTCCGTCTGTGTTTGTTTACAATATCATGTCAGCTGATATTTGGGCTTGACGATGAATGCTTTGGAAACTCACTTCTGATTAATGTTTAGTTTTAAAATATGCAAACAAATCATTTGCAAGGATTTTAAATGGTACCTCTTCCTTTATCGTAAATTGAACTCCTTAATAAGTAAATATTGATAAAATGGTGAGGTACACCCTGGCATGAACATAGGATCTTTTGATCTGTAGTCACATGCTCTACCACTGGGCTATGTTTCTGGATGTCAACAATTTTTTTTTTTTTAAAGAAATTATTTGAGATTTTATTATCTCCCTTACCAGTGCAACCTAAAATATTCCGCTGTAAAAACAAAATTCTTTTTTATCTATGAGAAAGAAAGACTATTTTTGGATCGGATTTTTTTTCGATTCTCAATACTTATCAGACGAATTTCTGTATAAAACATTAAGAACACTGCCAGGCAAATAAATTACCTCGGTGAAATTTGCAAAGGATAGGCTCAGTCATTTTGAAACTTTATAAGGAAGAAATTCACACACACACAAAGTGACTTTTATATAATAAGAGATTTTGAAACTGGATATAAACCATAATAAATCTGTGACATCACGTGAAAACTACAATTATTTTGTTAAGGTAATGTTTTTTTTTTTTTTTTTTTTTTTTTTAAGATCTGTAAATAATAAAATATTTTCCATTTTTAAAAGAAGTTAAGATATTTGTTTAAAAACAATTGACACACGAGAAAATGCCCTTACGTGTTTGATAGCATTTACATTTTTCTATTTGTGTCTAAAACTAAACATATTCCATGAGCAGAGTTTCTTTCCTAGAAACAGAATATCACGGGTCTGCTCTTCTTCAAATACAATGTGAATAAACTCCTGTTCAGCTATTCTCTTAGATAATCTGCCTCTACCTAAGTTCCACTTTGACCTTGTCGTCTGACCATCTACTAACAGAATGGTTTTCCAGCCTTGATAAGCTGTGATCTCCCGAGTAAAAAAAAAAAGAAAAAAAAAAAAAAAGATTGTTACAATTAAAAGCGACTCTATATATTTTTTCTGCCAATATATTAAGGAGACAAAAAATAAAACTCGTTCCAGAGCTTCTGCTGAAACTATTCCTTTTGGGCTTTTCATCACTAGTTCGATAGCACTTTCTTTATGCAATTCAGAGACACTTGAATTTGAGGTGTTAAATCCTCTGTGACCCCCCCCCCCAAAAAAAAAAAAAAAATTCTCGAGTAACCTACTGATTACAAATACCATTCGTTTTGCAAGCTTAACCATAGAAATCTGACGTGTGGATAGGCACGTATCTCATGAAATATAAAAATTGTTATCCGCTTAAACAAACATGTTAAACTTCTTAAATCCCGCATTTTGTTTCCGTTAACATTTACCTTGGAATGCTTACCAGACATTATCCTCACGTGTCTAAAGTCTCTCTGTACAGGAGTTGGTCAGGACAACCTGACGTGAGGATACTTTTCCCTACAAGTAAACCCTGACCAAATATTCAAAATCACATTTTGTATTCGCGGCCCAAGTAAGATCCTCTCTATATGGCTAACCCTAACACTTTTACAAGATGAATTTATGTCCTGGAATCTATTAAGAAAAGCATACTTAAATGGTCAATTGGGGAGAGGGAAATATTGTTTTTAACTTCTTTACTAACTCGGATGTAAAGGAGAACTATAATGGAGTATTCGAATGTATATGTATCGTGTATTTCATATAGAGATGAAGTGTTAGTCCCTAGGGAGGAGCCCCTTGATTTCTGAGAATTTCGACTAAATGAAAATTAAACAAATAACAACAAAAAAAAACAAAAAAACTGATAACTTGAAAATAACAGGTCTCATCTGCTGTGTTACCACTAACCTTGTTTTGTGTAACCAGCTTGTTATTTGTATTTTACACTATTTCTGCACTAAGTCAACGTTGGAGTTATTTTTTTTTAACTCTTAATCTTTGCTAACTCCCCCTGGTTCATGTTATTTTGGTCCCATGTGTGTGTTTTTTTTTTTTTTTTTTTTTTTTTTGTCACGTTTCTGTGCTGATCAATTTGAACAACTTAAACCAGATTAAGCCAGAAAATTTTTCCTCTCTCTTACTTATCTTTCTCTCTCTTTCACTCTTTCTAATCCCCTCTCTTATGCCCTTCTCTTTTTCTCTCTTTCTGTTGATCAATATTGTCTGTCCTTGGCCATGAGCGTAAATCTGCTTATCTATTGGCTTTTGCAAGATTTAGTGTGAAAATCCTGCACATCCCTTTCACCCTTGATCCGTAGATGCACACTTGTACTGAAAGGTGTTTTTTGTTTGTTTGTTTTTTTTTTTTTTTTTCTAAAAATGATTTAAAAATTTCAGAAAAGGTTTGGATTTCTCTGTGAAATGTTTCCTTTTGGATAAACTGATCAAATGAAAATATCAGTTGATCATGCATCTTAGAGATTGTATCAAGAAGCTTCCATGTGAGTCTGGGTACGTAATGTGTTGAGTTTGTTTTTCATCCTTAAGAAACGTGTATAGTTTTTCTTTTGATTTTTTTTTTTTTTTTTTTTTTTTTTTTTTTTAATAAATTAACCGAATCCATTTAATTTGAAATCGATTGTTGACTAAACAGTATTAACACTTCTTATGAATTACATTTTAGTTTTAAAATAAAGAATGCAAACAATTTTTTTTATTAAAATTTTTTTTTTAAATTTGTTTGAAATTGGCGCTGCAGTATAAACATTAACGATTTACTTTATATGGAGGACAATTTTATTTTGAAGTGCTTAAATTGTAACTATTTTATGATCAGATTATTTGCATTGGATTCTTTTATTTTAAGATTAGATTTTTTTAATCTCTATGATGAAAATTTCGACACAAAGTATTTTTTTTTCTTGGTGTGAAAAACATCAGCTCTCCAAAATTAAGACTGGGAACAAATATTTTGCATAGACCAATTAACACCATCTGAATGAGAATATCTCAAACGTTGATTGGGAAAAAGCCTTTCAGTTCGCTGACATATTTAGGTTTCCAAACATTTGAAACAGCCTTTCAGAAAGATGAAAACTCTTGAATCTGAAAAATAGATTTATTTCAAAACTGAGCAAACATGTGTACAATACGTGTTGCAAAAGAAAATGTTTTAAGTTAACTATCAATTTTTCATAAATTACATTTCTTTTTTTAAAATAACTGATTTTTTAAATGCTCCATGCTTTAGTGAATCAGAAAAAAAATAGCGACTGGTTAGTACAATTTCTACTAACCTTGTTATAAGAAAAAAGGTTAATTAAAATCTGACATTTGAAATAAACTTTTATTACAGAATTAGAAATTAACACACCATCGGATGCGGAGTTTATTTTGTTATAAAAAATGTTTATTTTTACATAATTTCTTCGTTTGTCATTTCATTTTGTACTTTTTAATGGATTAGATAAGCCCCCCTCCTCTATGCCCATGTGCAGTTAAGCTTCCTGTATTTGGACAGTTTACCTCCTTTACATTTTGCGTTTTTGCCACTGGAAGTCAGCAGCATCTGCTTCCCCAAGGTTATTGCTGTCTTTGCTCAGACGCACACACACGTGATGTGTTGCGCACCACACTTATTTTCTTTTAAAAATGTATTTCGTTAACTTGTTGATATTTGTTTATAATTTTTTTTTTAAAACTGTACATGCCTCTGGACAATCCATTATTTTCTATATAAAGGATTTGCTAAATCATCTGTCTAGATCAGATATGAATTTAAGAATTATATAGTGTATAAAATCGGGTGATATGAATTTACTAAGATCACCAAGAAACACTCCTCCTCCTCCTCCTCCTCCTAAAATTCAATAAACTTTTTTTAAAACTTGATCCAAATTAAAATTGAGTTAAAGCTCTGAATTTTTTAGATGAGGGTTACATGTTTATATTACTTGTATTGGTCGGACTATTGCTCTCATCTTGACTGTTATTTGTGCAACCAATTTTTTCACAAATACGAAACAATAAAATAGACTAACTCAAAGAATACGAAAATATCTATAGAGACTAACTTTTCTTTTTTCTTTCCAAACAACAACTAACGTGCCTGAGGACGGTCAAAGGCCAATCCAGCCGAAACGTTGTACAAATAACTCATGATGAGGACAATAGTCCAATCAATACAAGTAATAGAAAATTGAGTTTCCTCATTTATGCATTTTTGGGATTTAAAAAAAATTTCGAATTTCGTTACTCAGTCAATTTCAAGTTTTAATGAAAAAAATATATAAGTAATTTGACTATCTTTTCAGATGAGGCCAATTATAATTGTTATAAAGCTCTATCTGAAAGGATATTGAGTTCTGCTGTGTTGATTCGGTTGTATTTTGGAATTATTGAACAATTTTTTTAAGGAACAGATTTTTATGTATGCCTATATCACGCACACATATACTCATAGAACATGTAGCATTAATCTAGTGATCAACTTCTCTTAAAATATTTCATCCAATAGACCCTAAAAATTCCCTTGTAAATTCATCCAATAAATATTTTCGATACTAATGCCTTAAATTTGATTAGATAGCTTGCTCCAAAAAATGTTTTTTTTTATTGCCAGTCATCAAAACGATATATTTTTTTTTTATTCAATTGTTCATTTAAACAATCAATAAATAAAAAAATGAA
The DNA here is from genome assembly GCF_053919585.1 of Euprymna scolopes. Classification (NCBI taxonomy): domain Eukaryota; kingdom Metazoa; phylum Mollusca; class Cephalopoda; order Sepiida; family Sepiolidae; genus Euprymna; species Euprymna scolopes. Next base: position 4,643,312 of record NC_136517.1, read on the forward strand.
TCAATATTTCATCATTAGAGCTTCAATACATTATTCGACTTCAAATCGAAAGACTGCTTAATTTAAAATAATGATTTTGTTCTTTGCAGTAGAAACCAACTAACAATTATTTTTAATCGATTCCTAAAAGATTCTCTCCTCAGAATAGACTTAAAATTGAGGTTGGGTGGGCAGGTGGGAAGTGAATAATTATAAAAGGTACTATCATATTTAAAAATTATTAAAAAAAAAAAATTTTTTTTTCTTTTCTTTTAAAGCTTTTATCTGATAGGCTTTATTCATCAGTTGTTGATTTGTCAAAATCACTTTTTTTTTTTTTTTTGCAAATGATGTAACTATAAAATAGGGCACCTCTGGAGAATATCCGGTTTAAGATTAATTAGTCCCAAGATGAAATTGATAGATAAAATGATATCTGATATACTAGCAGGGTTATTTGGAGTTGCCTGGAACTGAAGGAGTAACATTTTTCCCAAAAAACTTCTAGCTCTCTCTCTCTCCCACCCCTCTTTCTTCTCTGCCCAGCCCATCCCTCTTTCTGGACACACACACTTTTATAGATTACTTGAGGAAAGAATCTGCAGAAGAAAATAGATTCTTGAAAACAAAACAAAAAACAATAGAAAGTTACTTTTATTTAGTACATCAAATGACTAGAAAACAGATCCTCCTCTTTTCTGATGAAATCTGCCACAGTTTAGGGTTGAATAATGGATATTTTTTTGTTTCTAAATTTTAGATATTCATCTGAAGCAATGCTGATCAAGAAAATACCAAATGTGTGGGTGTTTATTTTGTAGTTTTAGAGTTTTAGCTAGACATACACACAGACGACTACTCTTTATGTTATAAATTTATTTACCAGCAGGACTAACCAGCATTATCCGAGGCATGAACAACAAAATAGTTAAAAAAAAAAAAAAATATTGGCTAACTTTCAGTTTATGCCTCCATCACAGTGAGATAGGGGAATAACCTCCCAGCTTTCAGTTCATGCCTCATCAGTATATTAAGCTAAGATATATTAGTTTCATTTAAATTACCTCCTTTGAAAAATTAGTTAGCATATTCTAAGGTTTTTCTTAATTTATCCTTTTTTTTTTTATCAAAGCACTTTATTTACTATTAATATTGATAAAACTATTGTATGTGTGTGTGTATATATATATATATATATGTGTGTGTGTGTAGCGACTATTTAATATTTGTCTATATAAATAAAAACTAGACTACCTGTGACCCTTTGGGTCAGTATGTTACATTAGCTATGGAATTAATGTATGAGCGTGACACTTGTGACGTAAAGAAAATAATTTTTTGTAGCATAACTGAAACATTTCTATGGAAGTATATTAAAATGAAAAAAGAATATAGAATATATTCTACGAGTCGTTCTGTTTATAATTGTTAATTTTTGAAAAAAAACTTACAGCCATTGAATTATAAGTGGTTTGCCATACTTATAGGTAAATGTGCACTGTACAGATACCATAATACTTAGTTAAATTCAAATTTTGATATTTTTAAAATGAAATTGTTAGTTGAAAGTACAGAATAGTTAAAAATACTCTCCCCATGTTAAGAATGGCTTTTTAAATAGAAATGAAAATAAAATGTAACTTTTTTTCATTTATTTTTAACAAACATTCATGACCCATTGGGTCAAATATTTAATTTATATGTTAATAATAAGGTCAATAAAATTAAGACAATGTGGAAATGAACGATGTAAAAAAAACAACAAAGTATTAACAATTGTTTATTTGGATAATGTAAACGCAAAAAAAAAAAAAAATTAGGACGCTGAAAACGCACACAGTAAAACAATACTTTTTATTGTCGAGTTGATTATTTATTTACACTGTTATGGGTTTATGTTTATGTATGCATGCGTCACCGGAAGTCGTAAACCGGATGTTGGGTTACAACACCCGTTACAAGGTCATTTGAGTTATATATATATTAACAATAATGAATAATACTAAATCTTAATTTACTGTTGAAAAAAAATATTTTAATGCTTAATTTGCAAAACTGTCCTTGGGTCTTTCCTTTAGTCAGTATTTTATTGATTTAAATAACAGTAACCTGTTTTGATGATATGGAATTGATAATTGAAAAAGACTTTTGCAATTATTCATTTTGAAGATTTCGATTAGTTACAATGAAAATCAAGTTTTCTTGTAAACTTTAGATTAATTTATTTTTATTGAGGAAATTAAGTTCAAATGTTGATCTTTCATTTATTCATGCTAATAACATTGTGGAGGCACCATTCACGCTTTCCTTTTTATAAAAAGGAAATGCGTTTTACTTGTAATTTATTCATATCAATAATATTGTGAGGTCTGCATTTATTTAGGCCCAGAGAGTCTAATCGTTCTTATATAAGAAAGACTCCATTCGAATATGTCCACTTTCACCTGCATATTTGCTTGTAAATCCGATTTGAAACTAGCATGACAGACTGGCAGACATCCACTTATAGAAATGCATGTGCAAATATAAAATCTGCATGTTTAACAATGAAAAGGTTATTTCAAATTTAAGTGTCACAGACCAACAAAGTTTCTAGAGATGTGAGCATGCATTTAATGTCTGCGTTTTGAATCGTAGGAATGATGACTTATGATGTATTGACGTAACAATCACCACAATTTCTTTTTTTTTATTCTGTATTGATCATGAAATAGTTTGCCTGCAGCCATCATTAATTGGTGGAGAGATTTACTGTCCAATTCTATAGCAAAAAAAAGTTGTCATCACTTTATGGTTGTTGGGGAAGAGCACTAATAAATGAGAAGATTACTCTGCTGAGCTTTTTTTCATTAGTGATGGATCAATTATAGGATTATATCACATTTTCTATATTGATTGATTTTTTAAAAAAAATTTTTTAGTACAAAGCTGATCAGTACATTTTCTCCTTTTTGTTGCTTAAAAATCGTTAAACAATCTCATGTTGGTATTCATCCATCTCTTATTTTCTTATCGACTTACTATTGTCATCTGTTTGCTTAAAGAATATTCACTTACAAAAGATTTATAGTTAGTATCAAATTTGAATAACAACATATATATTTTAGAAAGTTTAGATAAGTCATTGGTACCGTCGGTTTCAAAACATAAATATACGCTCTTATTTTCGGATTTTCCTTATAATAGAGCACTCTGCTGGAATCCTTTTTTTCCCAAAATATATAACTAATTATATATATATATATATATATATATATATATATATATTTTTAGTAATTCCTTGTTTAAGGGAGAAAGATTTTGAATTTCTTAATGTTGAACATTACTTCAAAATAACTTATGAATAATCAGTTTAATAGTTTTTAATATTTTTTTGGATTTTTTGGATTACTGTTCTCACCTCTCACTGTTAAACTTTGAAATTCCCTCCTGGTTTTTTGCTTCCCTGACTGTACTAGTGCGACCAGACCCCCCCCCCTCCCCTCCACGGGTTGAATGAAGAATCCTGTTGCAATTCTGTGCATATATTCCGTAATGTTCTTCGACAGAAAGATTCTGGAGTTTGACAAAATACATCTGAAAATGGTCAGTGGTTACATCAGCGAAACGTTGTACAAATAACATTCAAGATGAGAACTAAAGAATGCCAATATGATGACTATTCAATCAACCTAATAAAATCATTTCTCATTCCAAAAATTTACAACTATTACTTGCAAAATTGATTTTTTTTTTCTTGATTAAATATTTAATTTGATTTGGAAATTATACTAAATTTATCTTTTAAAAAAGAAACCGTTGCATCTTTTCATTTATTTATATCTGTTTAAATTTTATTGCAAGTTCATTGATTCTTTTAAAGAGGTGGGTACAGTCAAAATGTTTAAGTTTGGAAGATAATTTCATCCAATAATGTTAGAAATTGAACCATTTATACTTTACAAAATTAGTTTTATAGCAAATTTGATTGAATTAAAAATAATCAAACTGTGGTTCAAAATATAAAGGCATTAATTTCCATATAAGTGGAATATCTACGTTGAGGAGGACTGGGAGTCGAGTGTTTGGCAGTTGAGAGGACGCGTTGAATTTAAGAATTGGTGCAAATTGTGGCGTCAGTGTAAAGAAGGGCTGTTAATTCTTATTTAGATTACATAAACAATAACCATATTAATTTTATGTACGTGACTTATTTTTTATTTTATTTTCTTAAATAAATGGAGTTCAAACAACAACAATTTTTTTTAGTTCTCTCCCACTGCTAGAACTTAGACACCAGGGTCGGAAAGTAGGATTGAGAAGTCAGCGCCCCAGAGGAGGAGCACTCTGATCTGCAAAAAGTGCCTGGGCAGACCCGTCGGCATTCCCTGGTGAGGGTGCCTAAGTCGATTAGCAATAAACTCTTTCTAAAAGAGAAGGTAAGGCCTGGGAAGGTGGACTTAGAACTGCACAGAACTAAACTCCCATCACAAAGATCCTACATATGACCTTAAACTATATCTGATGCGGGTTTTGGGGGAGTGTGGAGCCACCCCTTAATTGCCATTGCTCCCAGGTCCACTTTGACGCAGAGTGGTAGTACCTGTTAGGGTCCCAATTATGAATTAAATAGAAACTGACTTGAAAAAAAAAAAAACGGTAATTTTTGGGAAGGTGGACCTCCTAGAACTGCACAAAACTAAACTCCTACCACAAAATCAACAGACTGGATCATTACAGGAATGGCTTAATCTTTGTTGATTTTGGGGCTCAGGATAAAAATCCTAAGCCGGTTCAAACAAAAAAGAAAGTCAAACGTAAATGAACGTAAAGATACCTGGGTAATGCTGTGTAGGAAAATAGCTTCTTTGAAATAAAATGAAATTTTTTTTCTTTATCAAAACCAAACAAGTCTTTTTTTGTTTTATTACAAAATGTGTACTAAGTTTTAAAACTGGTTAGTTTCACAGTTTAAAATATTGCCTATACCCCCCTCCTATCTTCTAATACTAAGCCAAGGAAAGATTACACCTGCTGCTTTTTTTTTTTTACATACATTATAATCATAATATAAGATTACAAATAGAAATGCCATTAAAGCGGAATCCAATTAAGTTTAATCAGATTGTGAATCTTTTTTTGCATAAGGTGCCAAAGGAATGTAGATTATGTATAATCCTCCCTCGCTTTCTCAGTGCAGAAATTAGATCAGCTTTAATTGAATACATACAAAAGTCATAACATTCAAAAAGTTGAATGAAAGAAAATACAGTTTGTTTTATTAATACAAGAAGATAATTGTTGTTGCATATTAAAAGATGAGATTAAAAAACAAAAAAAAAATGAAAGCTTTTTACTTATAAAAAATATGACTGGATTTATTCATATTTACCAGTAAGACACTAAAAATATTTAATGCTTGTTACAAATTCCGAAAGTGCAGGTCTATGAAAATATGGACTTAACAATGATCACATGTTGCAGAACATGTTTAGGGGAAGTAGGCAAATGAGTTCTGTTTCTCTGATTGGACGAAAGGAGAACACGTGAGGGATTCTGTAAACCTGTTATTTTGGTAGTCAGCCTGAAAAAGAGGGGAATTATGGCAAACATGTTGCCCTCTCGATGGCCAGTCCAAAGAAAGTATGGCCATGCAAGCTGACATGCTTTTTTATATTGCTGAAGATATGGGCTAAATCAATTATTACCCGTTCTGTGGGATGCTATTAAAATTTGATATAATAAAACAATGACTTGAGTAATAATTTTTTAATAATAGCAATATTTATTTTATTTTTATAAAGACTCCTTTAGGAGCACCGGCTTGACGCTCATCCACCTTCCGACCTTGTGTCACTTCTTCCTGCAGTAGTAAAGAAGTAAATACCAGCAGTATTTATTGTCATTGGAAAAAAAAAATTATGGGTAAAAGTTACTTTGACATCATAAATTATTTTTAAACAAATCAAATTACGTTTTTTACAATTGAAACAAATTTTTTTTTCCTAAAAATTCATAGTTTTTCATATGCATGAAAAAGTGAATTTAAAATTACATTTTAATTTAGAGAATGTTTCACTGTCTAAAAATGAAGTATTTTATTATCTATTATATAAATTTCACCTGTTTGTGTGTGTGTGTGTGTGTGTGTGTGTGTGTGTGTGTGTATGTATGTCTCTAAAACTTTTGACACACGTGACCAACACTGACAAAATTGGTATCGTTTGAAAGCTCAGTCTCTTGACCGACAAATATCCAAAAATTGTCCAAAAACATTCTTTCGTGGTCAACTGGGCCGTTTTATACAAAGAGGGGTCCCATTTTTGTTGACATTTTTGCAAAGTCATTCAGGCCTTGCGACATCGGCGTACACATAAAACATACTATTTCGAACGCCCATGATATCACAAGTCATATGGGTAAGACAACTAAACGGTTTCCTTTTTTTTTTTTCCCATCTCCTTTTCCACTTAGCATTACAAGTTCGAGTCTGCCTGCCTACTAATTTTTTTTTTTTTTTTTTTTTTTTTTAGGGGGTCTTGAAACATTTTTTAGGGATCTGTTGATCAATACCGTTACCATAAAACCTCTACAAGCCTGGGCAACGCCGGGTAACCCTGCTGGTAAACTTATAAGAACCAACTAAACTGAGATGAGGATTGATTATACGTATTTGGATTCTTGTTTTCACAACATTTCAGTTGATATGTAGTATTATAGAACAATAAATGATGATATGCAATCTTACTACTTATATATATAACAAAATAGGTTTAAGGTTGCTAAAATTCATGCTAGAATTGTCCATAATTGATTGTGAATAATGTACTTGGTAAAATTCAATTGTAAAAGTTCCACTCTTCTGGAGGTTGAGGGTTCAATCCATAGTTCAAGCAACATTCAAAATACATAAATACTCCCGACAAACTAGACAAACAGCAAAATCCCACCCATACAGGGTAGAAGTCCCTAGATGTAAGAAAACCTTCTCTAATAGTTTCTTCCCTAGGATGGCTAAACTTTGAAATTCCCTTCCGAGTTCCTGCTTCCCTGACTGTAATGACATCCAGAAGTTCAAGTGTAATGTAAACAAATCTTGCGGCTTAACTCCCTACATAGTATTTCTGTAACTTATGTCCCGTCAAAGTGGCAGTCTTGTTTGGGGTGAAAATGCAATAAAAAAAAAAAATTTTTTAAATGAATTATTTAGGACTTTTACTCGGTCATGGATGATGGAATGGGAGCAGGTTAATACTTGGATTAAAGGGTTCTGTTTGAAATTCTTTGAATATTCCCCGAGTTCAACAGAAAGATTCCGCTAGTCTGACAAGATTTACCTGGAGAAGGTTAGAGGTTACATCGGCTGAAATGCTGTGAAAATACCACTCAAGATCATATAAATCCAAAAATGTTATTGTTGGTATTAGTTTCTTTAATAATTTTTTAGTCAGAATTCTTTCTAGAAAGACATTGGTACCCAGGAAGGTTGCCAACATTCTAAGTGAAAGTGATTTTTGTGGAACTAACTGGATTCGAACTTAGAACATCCTGATCGTCAGTTTGTGTCATTAACCACTAGACCAACCTTAGCTCCCACCAATCAAGATGAGAACAGTAGTTTGCAGAATCCAAATAATATAAATACTACAGCTTCATAGTCTAGATCCTTTGATGCAACAGAGGTGCAATTGAAAAGTAACTTTTTTTGGTAGCACAAATGAACCATATAATACGCTATACTTTTTTGCTTTTAAAATTTAACTGAAGCGACATATTTTAAAATCTTCAAAATCACTTTAAATTTTCGAAATGTGTCGCCCTAACATTACTTAATCTGCCACAGCATTTATTTTGTTATAATACCAAAAAAACAACAACAACAACAAACTAACAGAATTCCTCTTCACTAAAGCCGTAATTTGCACCAACAACTCAACTACAATCTTCTCTTTTGGCTGTCAAATACTCAACTATCCTGCCTAATTCGTCTTAAAGCAGCTATTCCCCTTGTATGCAATTCTGTGCCACATATAAAAAGAATCTATCTACAAACCCAACTTATATATATATATATATATATATATATATATATATATATATATATATATGTGTGTGTGTTACTCTTTATTTCCCTAATTCTGTCACTTGACAGGTCAAACATATGTTGCCGTTTGTGGAAGTAGCTTCTACTACATTTGCGATTCTTTAGAAATATGATCTTAAACCTCTTTGAATGTAATTTTTGACTTGAATTAAAGTTTAAAGGCAAAAATTAAATGATCTTGATTCATTTATGCTCCTAAACCAAAGGAAAACAATTTCTAAATCTGTTCTTGACATAAAAATTTTGCAGAAAATGAAATCTTATTCATCAACCATAACAATATTCATTGTCTCTGTTTTTAATGGGTATTTATTTATAGTGTCAAAGGAGATAATTTTGTACATAGCATCAGCAGCAACTGATTTTTGGTAGTCTATAAAAAGTTTCTTGTGGTCACTTGATGTTAAGTAATAATAAACGACCGTTGTTATTTTGCTAATTTTGATGAGAGTATGATAAGTTGCTTGAATGGAAATATATTTTAGTGTGATAAAGTTTTTCTATTTTATTATACTTAATTTTAATGCTTGATTTTTTTTTTTTTTGGGGGGGGGGAAGTAACATTGTCATTTTCAAGGGAACAAGTACTCTAGTTTAAGTGTAATGTATAAAAATGTTTCCATTTCTAAGATTGGTTTCAAACCAGTACATTTGGGAGTGGTCGACTGTTTGCAACTTGAGATTTACTGTGCTTCAACAATGCATTCGTTTGTTAAACGATTTTTATAATTGTTTAATTCCTATTTGTAATAAAACTCTGATTATTACTATGTGAGATGCTTTTTGGTGGACACACGTGTTTACTTGGATAATGCCATTATTAAAAAGTGGTTTATCTTCAATGCTGAGGACACAGAAAATAAGATCCATACACGATTCGAATCTGTGCCTATAAAAAGGGGCCATATTTAAGACTAAAAAAAAAAAAAAAATGCTGAAAAAATATGAACTAAATCTATTGTTATAGCAAAGTAAATCTTAAATTACAAATATTTTAAGCAAATGTATTGAAGAATCTTAGTTTTTGTAATAATTTTTGATTATACATACGTTTGGAAGTATATCAAACAAGAAAATATAATTTTTAAAAAGAAAACTTGACTAGTATGCTTAATTACCGGAATAAGAGTGCATCATATTTGGATAAATTCAGGCTCGATCTAATGAATGAGCATGAGGGTTCATAGTGCACATTGTTCGTAATTATCAGTATTTGGTCAGTCTCTAATTGAATACGTGTGTGTGTGTGAGAGAGAGAGAGACACACACACACACTTTCATTTATATAAAGTTTTTTATATCGCTACATAAGTCATGATAATGTTTCAGTTAATAGTTATAAAAAACTAAAGACCTCCTCAAGCGATAATAGTTTTTCACTTTAAAAGTTCATGTTTTTTCTTTTTTTTTTTTTTTTTTTTTTTTATACATAGGAGTCACCATTTATCAAGGCCATGAGGCCACTCGAGGATAAGGGTTATGGAGTGTACAGTAGTCAATGGGATAATATTGTAATCGTTAGTAATGGGTATTTGGTAAATTGGATTACTTAAGGAGACGGTTCATCAAGAATTTGTTTATGTTGAAGACAACCAAGTTATAGTCAGCTGGGAAGCAGGCAAATGGAAGAGAGTTCCATAGGCGTTTGAAAAATATTTAGAACATAACCCCTCCCTTGTTCCTTTCCCCCCCCCCCCGCCACCAAACTTGATAAAATGCCAATCACCACTACGCGGTCAAGAAGTGAGTGCTCAACGTATTACCCCCCCCCCCCAAGTAGATTTTGATTTCTTTTTAGGAGGTAAAAGTACACTGAGTTAAAAAAAAAAAAAAAAAAAAACCGCCTGACCGCCTGTAATGAGGATTGAACCTCCAACCTTCAATAGATTGATAGTAACTCAACGCATTTATCCCTTGCGTGGTTGCATTGTTTAAGCATATTTGTGTGTGTGTGTGTGTGTGTGTGTGTGTGTGTATCAGTTTTGGGAAGATTAATCGGAATAAGAAAAATCAGAACTTTAGTGGGTATCGGAATCAAAAAAAAATTTGTCTGGTTTTTGATGGAAAAACGATTCCTGTAATCATCTTTATTTGATTTTGTCTAAAACCAACTCTTCCACAGTTGGTAATAATAATGATTTATTGATTTTAAACTACCAGTAAAACTAAAATTTATAGATCGCCCCCACAAGTGGATTTGAGAAAATATGTGCACATTTGAAATGTTTTTACGGTAATCATGACAAAATAACTTTATAATTAAATATTTAGAAATTTATAAAGAATTAGAATCAGGAATTTTGTACGGAATCTGTAATTGTATTGAAACCGGGAAAAATATTAGCAACATCCCATGACTATATATATATATAATTAATGGTGAGTTATATTCCAATGACAAAAAAAAAATATTGTGCATTTATGAAAAAAAAAAAAAAAATACAGACATTCACCTGTAAATAAAATCTTTTGAAAAAAAAAAAAAAAAAAAAAAACAGAACAAGTCATGCTTGTGAACTGGTTCTGTTTTTTTTTGTTATTGGAATGTAACTCGCCACTGTATATGCTCTGAGGGCCGAAATAAATGTTCATTGAGGATAATAGTCCACAATAAAAATTAATAAATAATACTCATCGCAATGAATTCCAATTAAAATATATGTTCATTGAGCTTGTGTAACAATTTTGACTATATTGTAAGAAACATCTGGAAATATGTGTGTGTGATGTTTAATGTATTTTATTTACTGAAACATTGTCAAAGTGAACTGGAAAGCCATCTATACATTTATATTTACTGTGTTTGTAATTTGCAATCTAAAAAACCACCGAATGACATAACATCTGAGAATAATGCAGAGTTACTGACAGGATTCCACCCTGTGCCATGAAGGAGACTTACAAAGAAAGCACTTTTAATCATTCTGCTATTTATAAATAAAAAAGGCCATCTTGTTAAATATATCTATTTGGATTAAATATGAGAATATTATAAATGGCTGATCTTATGGTTTCAACAAATGCCATATACAATATTTTACAATTTAACGGCTTTATTTTTCATAGTATTCAATATATTTGAACTCCATATTTGCCACAAACAACTTAAATATTTTGTGTGCATACATACAAGTACACAGGAGGCAAAAAGAAAGTCCGCACTTGCAATTTTTTCAAAATCTGCAAATTTAAGCTAAATTTAATGTAACTGGTTAAACAAACTATAACTCATTTGATTGGCTTTTCATTCTTATTTAAATGTAACTTTAGGACACTAATAATGCAACACAAATACAACAGGAACACAATGAACTATTTAATATTTAGTAGCATAGCCCTTCTGCAATTTGACAGCCTGCAATCTTTTGGGAATTCCTTGAATTAGACTGCAGCAATACTCTGGGGAAAGGGAATCTTACTTTTCTTTAATTTTTGTCCAAAGTTCTTCCAAATTTGTAATTTTATTATTGCGTAGCTGTTGCTTGATGTAATACCATATGTTTTCGATAAGATTGAGGTCTGGAGATTGTGCAAGCCAATCCAAACACGGAATATCATGCTCTTCCAGGAACCTCTTGACATTGCCAGCTGTGTGAATGGGAGCATTATCCTGCATGAAGATGGAATTATCATTCAAATTCCAACCAAAGTAGGGTGGAAAATGCTCAGTCAACATATTAATGTACTTGGTCGAATTAATTCGACTTTGCAAGCAAACTATAGGCCCTGGACCATTGGTACTAATAATGCCCCACACCAAAACTGAACGTCCACCACCTTGCAGCGGTTCATTGGCTTGCGTCTTGCAACATATCCTTGCAAATTAAATTCCTTTAATCTGTTCTTAAATGTAGAAAGAGAGCACTTTTTAACAAGGTTGCACTGTTGTTGGATTTGGGGAGCCTTTTCAAATCTGTTTCTTAGGCTGCGGATCTTGATAGCATTGTCTTCCCTGTTAGAAGTAACTCTAGTACAACCATATTTAGGGGCATCATGAACACTGCCGGTGTTTTGGTGCTTTTCCACAGTCTTTCGTACTGTTTTCTCATCACATTTAAATCTGTGGCCGATTTCACGATTGGATGAACCAGAAAGGTGGAGATTAATGAGCTACGTTGTATAACCTGGAACAACAACAATTACGATTAGAGATGCTTTGTTGCCTGTTCGTGGATATTTTAAACTGATTTTGGGGCGATAATTTAAGCTGGTTTTTAGCGAATTTGTTGCTGTGGACTTTCTTTTTGCCTCCTCAATTTGAAGTTATTTTTTTAAATTGGCGTGAACACTATATTTCAATTAAAAGTCAAATATGAACAGGTAAAATTATAGAGGAATAAAAGGTGAATCAGATGAGGTATAGGTTGTTTAAACAGTTACATTAAATTTAGCTTAAATTTGCAGTTTTTGAAAAAAATGATAAGTGCGGACTTTCTTTTTGCCGGCACTGTTATATATAAAGAAACAAACCTCTTGCAATTTGGACAGTATTGAATTAATGCAGCAGATCTTGAATAGATAAAGAACTCACTGTCTTCTAGGAAAATACTTTATCGAGGATAATAAAATATATTTAGATTAACACTTTATTGCAGTTTCATGGTATCACTGATCATCAGAAATTGTGACATTAAATACAAACTAATTGATATTGTATCTTTGACTGGAATCGATGAATTTTTGATTGATGTAAGTTGAAAACACTTCTAATTGAGGATACTATGAAACTGCAGTAAATTGTTACGGTATTTACACTTTGTCATTGAATAAATATGCGTGTGTGGAGAGCAGAAATAAAAAGCTTGGCTTATCATATTATAATTAAAACTGCTCAAAGAGCCAACCTATTTTTTTTTTTTAAACTTGAATTTCTTTGTTTAATGAATATTGCCAACAACTTTTGATGACGTGTGATTTTTTTTTTTTTTTTTCCTATTCACTTTGTAGATCTGGTGCCCTTGACCTTGCTAGTTGTTGTCGTCGTCGTGCATGACATGGCGGGAACATTATTTCATTTGTGTATAAAGCACATAGATTTGGTTAGGGGAGCTGTTCGTGAAATTTCTGCACCGGTTGATTCGTCTTCTCTCAATAAAAAAGTGATGTGGGCCGCTTTCAGTCTGGCCTCGTTAGACCTGTTGGTGCCCCTCATAAGTACTATAAACATTGGCTGGCTAAAAGGCATAACTAAAACGCACAAACCCAAGGAATACAGGTGTTCATCATGTGGCCGACTCTTAAACTCGAGGTGAGGGCAGAAAGCACTTGGCCTACGCACTAAAACTCCCTCTTGTTACCCCCTCCTTTTTTTTTTTATACAGTTTATTTTTGCATTTTGTTTATGATTTTCTTTATTTCTTTATTTTTAAAAAGGAGGAAAGAGACAACGATGAAAAGTAAAGCAAACCAACATATATTGTGGCAAATTTTGTGTGTCTTTGATAAAATACCATTATTAAATGGAATCGTTTATGATTATCTATGAGCTTGGGTACATTAAGGATATTACCTTACTTGTATCAGAGTATCCTATATCTTTACAATGCTACAATTCTCCCATGCATGGAGTATTGTTGTCACATCTAGACTGGTGCACCTATGACTAGTCTCTCACTCTTACATAGGGTTCAAAAGCCTGAAATCTAACTTGATCCAGCACTATCGGCTAAGCTCCAACCTCTGTCTCATTGTCACAATGTTGTATCCCTGTGTTTGTTTTGCAATTATTTTAATGGAATGTGCTCTGATGGACTTTGTAGCATTAGTGCCCCCTCAATGTACTCTCGACTAACCTGACACACAGCAAAATCCTATCTTGTATTGTTGAGGTGTCTAGATGCCAGAAATCCCTCTGCTCTAATAGTTTTTGCTTCCCCTCAGATTGCTAGACTTTGGAATTTCCTTCTGGTTTCCTGACTACACTAACCTGCAGAAGTTTAAATGTAATGTGAACAAACATCTCGTTAGTCAACTCCCAACAGTCCCCTGTTAGATACAGTCCCAAAGAGTATCTTCTTTCATTGCAAATGCCAATATACTTTGTTTGGGGTGAAAAAGATTTTGAAAAAATACAAAATAACCCCAAAAATCCAGAAAAGAACGAGATCCAAACAGGATTGAAATCTGAACACAGCAGTTAATTGATGTTGAAATAATGCAAATAAAATAACAAAAAACATATTTGCTAAGTGAGAGATTTGTGTTATGTAAACATTATTCAAACTTTGAAATAACCTCTCACTCATGTATGGTTATGTTGATATTGGTTTAAAGTGGTCCCTATTTTACAGCACAGTTTTTGTTCAAATCTCACTTTTCTTATCGAGTTTATATTTGACTAGGCCCATACATAATTCTAAAACATTTTATTTAATGGTATTTACTTATATAAATCCGTGGATGTCCATCAAAATTTAATGCCGTACATGAAATTACTGTTGGAAATATATTCTATTGTTTTGTGCAGAAAAAATTGGGAGAATTACATGCAAAATCGGTTTTATTCTGTCAATATATGCCTTTTTTTGTTGTTGTTTCATATCTTTTTTAGATATGTAAAAAAAAAAAAAAAAAAAATGTATCCATATCCAAGATATTTCAAATGAATAGGAAGATACTTAAAAAAAAAGAAAAAAGAAAAGAAAACAGACAAAAAGAGAAAGATATATATATATTTTTTGTGACCTTTCACGGTATCAGCAGACAGGGTTAAATGGCCTCTTATCAGCTATTTTTAATTTGTCTATAAAAAAAAAGTTTCACTGGGAGGGCAGCTAATATCGTGATTGTCTTGTCTGCTTTTTTTCTTTTTTAAATTTTATATTCCTATTTATTTGCCATCAACTTCAATCATGTGCAATGTTTCTCAGTTTCTTTTTTTTCCTTTTTACCATTAGGCTTCTGTGATTTATATATTTTTTTTTTCGTTGAAATGTTGCAATAAATTATTGAAATCAATAAATCACATAATTTGCATAAAGAAATTGAACATTTTTTATTTTTTTTTTTTTACAAAATACATTTACTTAAAACAAACTGTTAGTACTAATTGTATCACATGGACTAAACAATTAGCCAATCGTTTTGCGGCGTTTCAAATTCATGTAATGCGTTTCATTATTGGACATCACCTGATTAATAAAAAAAAATATCCACTCTCCATCAAGCTACTTTCCTACCCCCTCTATTTGATAAAATGAAAAGACTCTCCTTAAACTTATTGGCAGTGTCAAAGTTATGCTTTGAGGGTATGTTAGAAGGTAAAAGAAGCAGAGGAAAGCCAAGAAGAAGATGGAGAGAAAATGTTTTTGATTGGATATCTCTCAACAGTTGGGCGTCCATCAACCAACTTGCCCTGAATCAGAAGCAATGGCGAAAAAGTAAGTCCTGTGGATTCACAATCCGCACTGAGCAGAAAATGCAACTCCTGATGTTAGTATTAATGTGTAGAAATTTGTCTTCAATTAATATTGATTTATTTACATCCCATAAATGTTGAGTAAAATTGAATTTAATAAAATGTAAAAATAAAATAAAAAATGAATAAAAAAGATTTATAGTGTTATTAGCTGGTAGATGGCAAAATCTAGTAGGAACATGTTAACGAGAAGAACATTTGCTATTAATTGAATATTTATTAAAACCAATAAACCAAAACAAATGTTTAAAAATCGTAAAAAGATAATAAAAACATGTCTGATTTCTTATAGCATAAAATTGAACATTCCCCCCAACTGCATTTTTAGCAGCATTTCCTAAAAAGTATCCGTTTTCGTATAAATAAAACGATGAGACAAGTGTGTGTGTGTGTGTGTCGCCTATATGTAACTTTGCTAAATAAATACTGAATTATTTTTTTCTCTGAGCCCCTTCTCCTCTGTAATATGTCGTTTTTATGCAATCCCGGTTAAATACAGTTAGTTTTAAATAATAATTAATATTAAAAAAGTTCAACATATTAATCACTTCATATAATTTTTGTAAAGGAAATTTACAATAATTAGTTTCCTAATGGTTTTAATTTTCCAAGCCTGTATTATTCTGCCATGCACACACAACAAGCTGACTTGAGAATTGTATAAGTCACGTAGTAAAGATTAGCAAAACTTTTTTTCAACTTTTCTCAGTTTCCTTTTAGAATTCTCATTTAGAATTTAGCGAAAAAATTTGATGGAAAATATTTTTTACTGGAATAATTTCCGTGGGAAGAATGGGTTAATAGCAAGTTTCTCACTGATATTTTCTCAGGTTCACACTCATTTGTGTAATGCTAAAGGTCAATTTTGATCATTTATGAGCATTACGTAGTGATTTCCTTTCTTCGGCTGGATTTTCATTTTAATTCCTTGAAAACATTGTTCATCTTATGTGATCTTTTTTTTTTTTTTTTTTTTTTTTTTTAATTCCTATTTTTTGTCGTTTTTGACCTTCAAATCTATTAAACATTCCTTCATTTTTTTCTTGTCTTTGTTTTTTTCTGGTCTTTGTTTTTTTCTGGTCTTTGTTTTTTTTCTGGTCTTTGTTTTTTTCTGGTCTTTGTTTTTTTCTGGTCTTCCTGTCTTTTTGTTTCTTAACGGAGTGTCTTGTAGGTGAGGTCTCCTACTTACTGATAGATGAGCTTAAACTATATCACATGAATAAAAAACGATGCAAACAAAGAAAAAGAATTTAAAGGTATTTATTTAAACAAAACGCTAGTTTTAACTCGATATTGTTCAAATAAATACCTTTAAAGTCTGTGTCTTTGTTTTTTTTTGTTTTTTTTTTAAAGTCATCAAAGACGAAAGCAACTTGAGGATAATGATTAACAAGATGGATTGTCAGTTGAGTGATGAAGAATGTTAGATTTCTCCACTCCACAGGCTTATTGTGTTGGATGCTGGCCCAGGGAGTTGCTGCTGATCGTCGTGCATGGGCTGCGTTTGTTTGAGACACTGGGAGCTCATCCTGGGTGGATGTCTTGAGTAAAGTCAACGTTATAAGAGGATTGAAAATGATAAATGGAATAACCAAAGTTTGATTACGTATGATGACGGTTGATAAGCAAGTGCTTGTTGATATGGAATGTTATAAGTTGATTTTACCTGTTTTGGGAATAAGTGAACTTGGCCAAATACAATAAATGCAGTTATGACTAAACGTTGTAACAGTTATTGATGGTAGCTATGGCCACAGAATCGGACATACTTTTGTTATTATACCGATGTTTGTCTTGATGATTACCTGCCCTTCAAGGCTGCAACGTTGAATTTGAAAACAATCATATTGTATCTCACAGGGAAACTATTCCATGATAACATATTCCACAAATAGAAAGTTCTTGGAACAAAGCTCTATTCATGGAAATTCTGTTCTATGTTCAACAGTGAAAGAAAACTCTTTTCAGTTGTGGTTGCTCTATTTACATCGATGATCCGTGATTTTATTTTGTGGTGCCGAAAGTAGAAAAGAATCGTATTCACATCATTTAACTTTTCAAATTTTTTCTTTTTATGTGTATATATATATATATATATATATATATATTACTTAAATGTGCGTATATTATACTAGCATTTTCTTACTGTTGATTTTTATCTTGAAATATGTGTATGGTTTCATGATATGAAAAGGATCTTTCATTCGTAAAAATAATTACCAGTTAATTAGTATTTTTTTTTTTTTTTTAAATAAAACATGTTACTTTTAAATTTATTTTGAATTATTACAATTAGGTGTAAAGTATTTAAAAAAAATTTCTGTTTTTTATTGAATAGATGGAATAACAGAATTATATTTTAAACAATTAATTTTAAAATGAGTCAAGTCATATTTTTTTATCTTAGCGACACAAGCTGATTTTCTTTTACTTGCATATTTCATCTTTGAGTGGACGATTTCAATTTCTTTTTTAAATACATGTTATCATATACATATCCTTGCTCTGTTGTTATTATTATTAGTAGAAATGATATATCCGTTTTGATATAGCCTGCATAGCTTAATAAATTCATGTGATATTCTTTTTGTGTGTACATGGCTTATCTTAACACTTGACTACAGTTTTATTGATTATCCCATCAGAATTGTATGCAAAAAATGATAAACGTTTTTTACAATTTAATACAAACTTCTGACAAAAAAAAAAAAATGGATTCTGAAACTTTTTAATAAAAACAAAATATTGTATGAATTAAAAAAATAAAATAAAACTCATCTAGCTGGTTTTGTTTGGGGACCATTCACATTTAATTGGGGTGAATTGAAATGTTGAAATTCCAAAAATATAAAAATGCTATATTTGAATAAAAATTATTTGGAGATTTTAAAAAATAACCAAAAAACAAAACCTTATATCTTCACTTTATCCTATTCCACCTTTTTTTTTTTTTTTTAATGCAGGAACGGTTTCACATAGACTCAAGTTTTGAAACATTTTTATTAAAAAAAATAAATAATTCTATCAAAGATAACATTTGTATTTTTCTCCATTTAAACATTTTACCTCCAATTAACAAACACTTTAAGACTTAGAAACATCGTTAAAAAGACGGTTGGAATGAGCGTTGTACTAAGTTGAAAATGTTAATTTTTTTTTTTTTTTGTATTATTTTGTTTGTTCAGACTACTGTTCTCATCTTGAGTGTTATTTTCAAAACATTTAGATTGATGTAACCTCCGACCTTTAGGTGTATCTTGCCGAACTTGGGGAATGTCTCGTTCTGTTAAACATGGCTGGATAGAAGTTCTAAGTAATTTCCAGTATTTTAAGTGTTTACACTGAGGATTGAACCTTCAACTTGCAGAAATAATGAGTAATCAATCCTTATTTCAAAAATTTATCATTTTTAACTGAGAACCATACACAAATATATTGTAATATTTAAAAAAAAAACTGTTTAAATAAATAGCATTTTATTTTTTTAACCTATTTTTTCTATTCTCATTGTGAACTTGAACAGATTTCGTATATACACACACCACACACAGCCGTGATTTTTTTAAAAATCTGCAAAGAAAATTAAGCTAGAAATTTGATTATCAGGTAATGAAAAATTTTGCCTTTTAAAGGATTTAATTTCTGATTTGGTTTGTGTTTATCTCGAGTAAATATCTCTTATTTCAAATATGTACATTTAACACAAAAGCAAATAATATTGAGTATTAGCAAAAGGGGTGGAAAAAAACAGCAATTTATGGCAAGTCAGCAAAAACTCGTTAAGATAATCAAATCTCGAGTTTGATTTAAATGTGTTTTTTTTTTTTAATTGTTTTTGCCTTCCCAGCTTCGTTTAATTGATCTGTGATTTGATGATAACGTATTTCTAGATTCACCTGATGAAGTGGTTCAACAGCTGTCACTATGCGAGATTGAATAATAAAGCACTTGACATTGAAAACAACTGACACATGCTTGTAGATTTGCAAGATATCACCTACTATGACTTACAATGGAGTACATTGTCATGAAAGCACGTGTTAGTGGAGTATTATTATTCGCATTAAGCTAATCTTGTTTCAACTGGTAAAGGCGACGTTCAGAGATATTGTAAGGAATATCCAAGCAACTTTAGTAAATAACTATTCTATTTTCATCTAAAAAAAAAAAAAAAACAATTATTTTTTTTTTAAAAAAGAACTTTAAATATTAATTTGGAAATGTTGGATGTCATTTTTTCCTCTTTTTTTTTTTTTTTTTAAATTGATTTGAATTTTGAAAACAATTTTGTAAGTGTTAACACGTGTTTACAAAGTTTTTTTGTTTTTTTTTAATCTGTCCATGTGTTCGATATGATTAAATGTAGAATGAATCTTGTTCGTAGTGATACAAGCTTTTTTGTTGTTTTTCGTGTTGGTTATTTAAAGTTGTTGTTGGGATGAAAAGTTAAAAACTTCTGATATTTCAACATATCAGAAAAAAAATCTTTGCATAATTTTCTGGATATTATTTGTTGATTTTCATATGTCAAAGAAATTCTTGGACGCAGTGCAATGTAAATGAACTTGGCTATCGTATGTGGCCGAAAAAATGCTACCTTAACCCCTCCCCGTTTTTTTAAAATGTCATACCAGACTTTTATTTGGTTTGACTAAACTTTGGAAGTGCAATATTTCATTCTCCAAAACAATGAATGCACCATTCTTTTAAAGGGGAGTGACACAAATTTTTTACACTAATTCACAGAACTTGTACCGCCAGTCATAGACTGTGGTCAGCCTGTCGACCGGTTTAATGATAAATGACCCCCCCCCCTCCCTCAGCTAATCTGTATATATATAATATAAAGCTGTGTGTGTGTGTCTGGTCACGAATAGGCTCCTATATGGTTGACTATTTTAAAAAACTGATTATATATAATGATAGAAGATGTATCGAGGATCAGGAATGGATATGTTTGATCTGGCAGAACGGTGGTTCATAAAAATTGTGGGGTCTGCGTTCGCACCTGGTCCCCAAAGTATGGAAATAAAAAATGAAAATAAAAACTTTTACAAGGGTTTTTGATATAGATGTACATAAGAATACTTTGATAAGTATGTTTCAACTTAAATAGGGATGGTATAATAAAATTGTGGGGTCTGCGTTCACGCCTGTACTCCATGGAAATATGGCACAAACTTTAACTAAGACTTTTCATATCTATTTGCGTAAGTATACTTTGATAATTGTTTCAGTTTGAAGAAATATGGTATAATAAAATTATTGGGTGCATTTTCGCGCCCGACCTCCATAGAATGTAAATATGTCACAAAGTTTAACAAGGTTTTTTAAAAGGGGTGAAGGTCCACAATAACACCTTAACTTTAATCTTAATTCACGTTAGCTTTTATTTATTTTTTTGTGTTCAATCATATTGTGTCAAATAAATTCACCTCATAAATTCACGTTCTTATTAAAGTGAAAGTAAAAAAAAAAAGTCGGAACTTTAGACAATTCTCGACACAAATTTTGCATAACTGTTTTTTTCCTTCTCCACTTGCACGTGGATCTCTTTCGAAAATAGATAAATAATAAAAAATAAGAACGTTACTTGTTATCGTGTCAAAAGAAGGAAAAAATCCTGCTCACGTGATTACGTGTCTTTAAAAACATTTACATAACCTTTTTATTTTTATTTATATATCTGTTTAAGTTTTTTTTTGTCAGTGTACTAGAAGGAATTCAGTTGATTACAACCCTTTCTGCGTGTTCTTTACATTACAATAGTACAACCCTGAATCCGACGGCACAATACTACACCATTCAATACTGTAAAACTGAAACGAAGCTGTTCTGCTTGAAAAGGGCGCCATTTTCTTCTTATTTATATTGATTCTTTGCTTAAAAAACTAAAGTAATTACGTGTTAACTTTTTTAATATCCCATTTTGCTGTTTCGGATTATTTTACTAAAGTAAGTAAAGCTTCATTATTTTTCAAAACTGTTTTTGTTTCTTTGTTTTTCGATATTTCGTCGATATTATTTAGTAAGAGTGTTTAGCAGAAAAGCCAACAAACGACTACCCGAAAAAATAAATATACAAGAAATAAATGTTACCATAGTCAATAAAAGTTCAGTTCATGTTTTTTTTTTTGTTTTGAAATAGTTTTTAATGCTCTTTACTTGAAATAATTTCAGCGAACTGAAATTAAAACGAAATTTGAGGCGATAACTACTTAAATTTAATTTTTATATAAGCTACACATGCCATAATCGAATATTCCTCAAGCACAAAATAACGGAAAACATTAAAATATGTTTATAAATATTCCTTACGTTGACGGAACTCTTAAATTGTTAACACAGAATGCTCAGGTGCCCCTCCTTCAAATTGAAGACGGGGCTCTCCATTTCAAAGTCGTTGCCATTTTGATTTTTTTTTTTTTTTTAAACCGGTTTGTGAATTAAAAAAAAAAAATTTTTTTTTTTTTACAAACTACTTAAAAATACAAACCAATGAACTTTTCTACCATAAAAGTAACTTTTATTGACTAACATTTATTTTTTGTATATTTATATTATATATATAACATTTTCTCTTTGTAAGGAAACATCATTTTGTTGGTCACTCTTGGCTACGAATGGGAACAAAGTTGATATAAAAAATATATTTTTGCGAAAATTATCTTTACTTTCATCATATTTTGCTTAGGGTAAAATTTTTGAGTATCAAAACCTATCTCTTTACAACCCCCTCCTTTTCATAACCTATCATACTTTCATCAATCACAGTCCATTTTCTGTAGGCTGTTTTTGAACCCAGTCAACGACGGGTACTTCTGCTAGTATATATATATAAAATTTATTTATACAAATATTGATGGCTACATATGTGCATACATGTTTCTGTAATCACCCGTGCTGGGGAGATTACGTCGTCAGGCCACAAATTACCCCCGAAAACTGACATTTCAAGACACAAAGACATTTCCTTATTTCATTTACAAAATTAGAAATCTTGTCACCTAATCTGGGTGGGTGGAGGGGTATGTATATATATATATATATATATATATATATGTATATATATATATATATATATCTATATATATAAAAGCGAAAATGTATGTATGCATGTACGCTTTTCCTCGATGCCCACAAAAGGCTTCTTTCAGAGAAGCGCTTGCTCGGTTCACAACTTAAAACTTTTTATATCATCTATAAATTGTAATATCTCAGAGTTACCCACGGAGCTCGCCTGTCTATTTAATTTTATTGACTTTCAAACGTTAATTATTCGACATTTCCCGCATCGGCACGCGTTACATTCGGTTTTCGGTATAAAAAAAAGCGAAACTCGACTCTAATCACAGGCCAAAAGCCAGTTGTCTCAAGAGAGCTAAGTAACGTTTGTTCAATGTCGACTTCGTCATATCAGACTGTAGCTTTCATTTCGCTCCTCCTAATAAACAGGGAGCGGGTTTTTAAAAACAAACAAACCAATTTATTCACCTTATTCAAAACTGTCCCGCACAAAATGCTTACTGCTGAATACCTATTGCCGTCACGTCAATCAAAAACGCGCACCTGTTTTTTTTTTAAGCACTTTACTATTTTCCAACTGCGTGTCATGAAGGCTTCGGTTTTTTTTCACGGGCACCTGTTTTTTTTTGCACATACCACGAAAAACACCCGGGCAACGCCGGTTACCCCTCGCTAGTATATATATAAAAGGCAAAATGTGTGTGACCATTTTGTGTATGTCTTGCAAAGGCTGCTTTCACACACGCTCCCGGGGGGGGGGGTTACTATTGCTTAGAATTGTTTATATACCCCCCATATAATAATATCTACGATTTGGGAACGCGTGTAGCGTATAGATTTATTTGCGTCGACTTTTACAAAATTATTGCTATTTTGGCTTCTCACGTGTTGATTCGGCTTTTTTGTATAAAAAGCGAAACTAATTCAAAGTTAACAGCCTTCTCGGCATCGCGCCGGGAAACGTCCAGAAGCAATCAGCTTTGATCAATGTTGTATATCAGACAGTTGCTATTCAATCTAGACAATTTGGAGCTGGTTTTCCCCTCTCCAACATCTGTTGGGGGAAAAACCGTTAAATTTGGGTAAACAAACCCAAACGCTGCGTGACTTCTATTTGACCTTCTTAATTAGGTCAAATGGAAGCAGCAGAGTTAACTTTTATTGCGGACACCTGTTTTTAATAGTTAAATAAATAAATTCAAACCTGTTTCCGTTGTATGTCGCGGTGGCCCAATAGTTAACATCGGATGTTTTTTTTTTCACACTTTAATTTCCAACTTTGCCTCAAGGGTTCGGGTTCGATCCTCATACTCACCTACCAAAACATTTTTTAAAATTATTTTACCCCCCCCTCTCCCCCGCCTCCGGAGTTTTGATTTACCTCAAAACACCCGGGCATCGCCGGGTACCCCCCGCTAGTATATATATAAAGCGCAAAATGTTGTGCGTTGTTGTATGTTTCGCAAAAACTTTCAACAGATGTGATGAAACCGTTATTGTTTTAAACCTCAATCTTTTGGACAGCAAGTATCGGAAAGTAGTTCAAAAACATTAATCCCTTCACCCTCAACTGGGCAGCTTTCTACAAGGAGATGTCGCTTTTTTGCTGATATTTTCGCAAGTCATCATCTTTCGATTGACTAGCCTTCATTTCAACGTTCGCAACTCTCGATTTTGCCATGGAGACATCATCGGCTAAGACATTATATTTTTTTGTTTTTCTTTAATCTTTTTTCCTTCATGTTATGGATTCGAGCTTTGCCTGCCTACAACCACTTTAAAAAATTTTTTTAAACACCTCTCTGCACCCAAACTGCCGACTGTTGTTTTGACCCCCCCCCCTCCTCTCCTCTCCGCTATTACCATTTTTTTCGGGGTTCCTTACTACACCACCTCGACACACCTGGGCAATGCCGGGTACCCCCGCTAGTATAAATATGTATATTTTATGCAACATGATTTTACTACTTGGTACTTTTATAATTATTCTAAAAATGTAAATGTCTTTAGGTTACCTCCTCCCCTCTTCACTCATGATTAAATGAAAACTAACCTACATTCAAGAACTGATTAAGATATTAACACTAATCCGCCTAGTCCTAAGGGAGATAAATACTTTAATAATCCCTAAATTGGTCAAGACATTGTGGTGCTTGATAATTGAAATCCTCCCCCCCCCCTCCCTTCTCATGCATTCTAAAGTGATTCTTTAATAATGTAGGCTTTGAAATAGTTAAGATGGTTGGCAGACAATTTAAAATTACTCTGGCTAATTAACAAAAGGTCTTAAGATGTGTTAGATAAATCCTAAATCGATCATTTTAGTGTATGGATTTATTTAAATAAATGAATGAATAAATGTTAAAGCACAATACTTATTTTAAATGGTATATTGTCTAATTAATTGAACACAAGTTGCTATTATGCATATAACGTTGGCAAATTACTTTTTTGCAAGAGTATTATTGCATAAATGACTTCAATCAATCATAATAGAATTTTACATCTGATTCCATCATTTGTGACTGTATCCATTAAGCCAATCATGCATTTTCATTTGAATGTGAAGATGCTGGTTTTTTTTTTTTTTTTTTTTTTTTTTTTTTTTTTTTTTTTTTACGATAGTTATCAAGGCCTGGAAGCCACTCTGAGATAAGGGTTATTGCGTGTACAGTAATGTTGTCCCATTGTCAAACTATTTGGAATTAGTAGAAAGTGGATTTTATGTTTACTTTCTGCGCGTTCATAACTTTTGCTTCCTTTGTTTTGTCCTTTAATTCTCACATTCTATGAGTCGGGTTTCTGACAAAAATGGGAAAAATTGCTATTTTTAGGATCGTAATCGATCCATCTAACATTTATCATTGGCTAGTTATTGAACTTGAAATAGCATTAAAAAAAAATTTAGTTCTTTACATCAAATGGCTTCATACCTCATCTGGAGTGATTTCCATAAAAAAAAATGTATTTTTGGCATGGCTAATCGATTAGTGTTAAACTCATAGAATCTCAATGCATTGCGATAACTTTCCTTTTATGTGTATATAGCATCAAATAGAAATTCTGTGAATGATTTCTTTCAGAGAGCTTTCCATTTGTTGACTGCGTTGCCACAAGATTGCTTCCCTGAGAGCTACAATATAGTCATTTTCAAATCCAATATAAACAAACACACCTCATAAACTGTCATCATAAGTCATAGAATTTTGTTGATTTCATTCCTCTCATAATATTCATCATGCAACTGATTAAACATTATTCTCCTTTTAAACTATAGTGATTCCTATGAAAAATATTTTTTTTTTATCAAACGTTTTAATACATGGTAATATTGCCATGTTGTTTAAGCTATGACAGCAGAAAACCCTCATTTTTATTTTTGAGTACTTGTTTTTTTTTATTATGCACATAGACATCAAATATATAGTGACCCTTTTGTGCTACCATAGTTTAACATGTACACAAACAACATAGCAACACTCCTAATGTTAACAAATAAAAAATAACATTTTCGATTAAAATGAAACCTCCTTGCAAATGTATAGAGATTTTAAGAGTTTATGGAGTCGTTTTCGCTGCATCCTGTTGAATACAAACTGTCACGTATCCATTCTTTCCATGATTTCCAAACTTTTATCTTATGTTCTTGAATTTTTGCGATGAGGATTGATCATTCGGATTCTTTGAATTACTGTTCTCATCTTGAGTGTCATTTTCACATTTTGATTAATGTAACCTTAATTTCAATCCTCAGTGCGGACGACATTCAAAATACAATTGTGAATTACTTAGGACTTCTACCCAGTCATGGCTGAGGAATGAGAGCATGCTACCCCCTGGATTAAATAAAAGGCTCTGTTCAAAGTTCAACAGAAAAATTTCTGAGTTCAACAATATACACCTGAAGAAGGTCAGAGATTGCATCAACTGAAGCGTAAAAATATCATTCAAGATGAGTCAAAAAAAAAAAAATCCCCAATTTTGTTTTGTTGATTGATTAATCTAAAAACTAAAAAATTACATTTTTTAGTTGTTTAGTTTTTTTTTCTGCACACTTCCAAGATAGACCTGACTCAACATCGACTGTTGATTTTTGTGTGTGTGTGTGTGTGTGTGTGTGTGGATGTAAAGTCGTAACGCAGAGGATATGTGCGAGAGCGTTTTGTGTTAATTAAATATTGCTTATTCCATCTCATAACTTCACATATTCTTCTCATATTATTTGGAAAGACATTTTTTTTCATTGTTTTGCCTGTCCATTGAACACACTAAAGATGAATAGAACACTACTGGCAGTATATATGTCCATATCAACTTTGATTTGATGCGTGGTTTGAAGTGAAAAACTTGCCTTTTTTTGTGGACAGTTTCTCATGCGGTGTCGTGATGCTTCAAGGTTATTTGAATTTGTAAAAAAAAAAAAAAACAAAAAAAAAACTTTGTGGTATTATAACAAAAAAAGCCGCAATTTTCTGCTTTGATTGTTAACATCGAATTGAGATGAACCTTTTCAGTTTTAAATTACTTTTAGCTTTAAATAAAAATGGTTGATAAAAAAAAAATCAGTAAGTCTATTTGTGAATTTATCTGGATTAATATATTGAATATTTCAGATGTTAAACTCTGCAGTTGCTCTAGTTTTAGAAAGAAACTTGCATAAAATAAATATTTCATGAAGTTTATATTTGTCTACTGCGTATGAGCATAGTTAATTTTTACAGAATAAAGACATTAAACATAATAAACCCAACGTATACCCAGTGTTGCCCAGACGATTTTTTACTTCCATATTTTTAAACCAAAACTAATTTAAAGGTTACTCTGTTGTTTTACTCTCACTTTCTAAAATTATTGGGTGAAAATAACTTCAAAAACTTTTAATCTTTTAATTAAGGATTTCTTAAAGTTAAAGACGAATAACCTTCTATTCGGGCAGTTTAAATGTTTGCAAATTTCTTTCAAATTTCAAAGGGTCAATTTTTTTTTTTTTTTTTCTCTACTATTAGCAAAACATTTTTTATTAATGTAGAGGATACTGCTGAAAGATTTCTTAAGCCAAGGTTGAACCTTTCAAAAAAATTTTTTTTCTGCATCCTAGAAAATTTTCCATTGAATGCTACAAACATATGCCATCGCAAGCACACCGTATGTTGCATATTACGCACCATATGCAACAAATCATACATTGGTAGCACAGTGAGACCCCTCTGCATATTAATAAAGGAACATCTATAAACACGCACCTCTTCCATTCACTAGCACATCTATGCATACAACAACTCTAACAAATCTATCAAAATAGATATCCTGACCGCCAAAAGAAATAGTGACAACCGTCAAACTTTTGATAGCTAAATTACACTCTGAAATTTATCAACGACACAAATTAAGATCTTCATTTTAAGTTTAATACACAACTCCACAGTACCTTGAAGTGAGGGGGGGGGGGTATAACCGAATTGAATAAGTAATGCTAAACAGATAAATACTCGAATATTTAATGGAATTCTTTTAAAATGGTCCTTCTATAAATTATCTTTACCTCTTAAATTTCAGAAGTTGGAGTTGAGTGTTTGCGTTAGTGACTCCAGTGATGGTTCTCCAAATGTATTGTTCAGGCAGTTTTGATCCTCTTAGAAGTAGAAGACAGTTATGCAATATTTTCACATGAACATTTGAATCACTCAAGTCATTCGTCATCATTGTCAATCCAGTCTTTGATTAGTCACCCATAAAAGTATACAGGAATGTAATCGCATTTGATCCGCTTTATATCAATGAGCTTAATAAAGCGCAGAAAGATGTGAGATCATAGAACCTGATGTCATTTCACGCCACTAGAATTAAAACTAAATTAAAATATTCATATGAATCTTAGATACAGTTGGTGTGCATGTGAAAATCAATCTTTTTATTTTGATTTGGGAGCACAATTGAATCATAATAGATTTGCATGAAATTTGAATCGTATGTATTAGATCAGTGGTTCCCAACTAATGTGCTGCAGAATGATTACTGGTGTGCCGTGAAGAAATAATAGCTAGAAGCCATTTAATTTTATTTAATAAACGCATTAAATTAATGATTACACCACTCAATCAAAATGAATGAATTTTTGGAATCTCATCTTTTTATACATATTGGTAAGCTGGTTTATGTTAGTAGTGGGCTGATCAATCGGAATACCAGGAGTTTTAAAGTATCAGGAATCAGCATTGGAGCTGAATAATTCAGACCCGATTTAGATATTAAGTCGATACCAGATATTGAATACAGGATTACTGGCTGACTGGGATAGCTTCCGTACATTCATATGTGATTTACCTCTGCACTCCATGTTTAAAAAGGAAGGCTCCTCTATAGTATCAAATCTGACCGAATGGTTAATTGTAGGCATAGACCAATTCATACCATCTAAAAAAATTCCAACAAAAACCTAACAGCCAGCCATGGTTCTCCCCAGAATGTGCTGCTGCTGTCGCGCACAGAAATCACTTTTTCCATAGCTACCAACGTAATAGATGCACTGAGACTAAAGCTGCTTTCAGGACTGCCAGCAACCACTGTAAAAGAGTAATAAAAAATGCAAGAGAGCTATATGCCCAGTCTGTTAAATCCAAGGTAGCTGATCAGCTGCTTGGTTCCCACCAGTTTTGGCAAATAACAAATAGGATCCTGAACAGAAGTGTGCGTTCTATCCCAACCATTATCAATGGACCAGAGGTTATCTCGTCAGCATCAAACAAGGCCAAACTATTTGCCAAGAACTTTGCAGCTAATTCTACCCTATGCGACGAAGGCCATCAACTCCCCATATTTCCTCCTATA
This sequence comes from Euprymna scolopes, assembly GCF_053919585.1. Lineage (NCBI taxonomy): Eukaryota > Metazoa > Mollusca > Cephalopoda > Sepiida > Sepiolidae > Euprymna > Euprymna scolopes. Next base: position 4,672,645 of record NC_136517.1, read on the forward strand.
ACACAGAACAAGCTAGGTAACATACAAATATCCGTGCATGAGGTCGCCAAGCTAATAAAGAACCTAGATTCCAGTAAAGCAACTGGCCCTGATGGCATCCGAATTATAGTGTTAAAAAAGCTTCAACCAGAACTTGCTTCCATACTTACGAAACTATTTAAGCGCTGCCTTAAGGAGAAGTGCTTTCCGACTCCCTGGAAGACCTCATCAGTTTGCCCTGTATTTAAGAATTCAGGTGATAAGTCATCTCCCTCTCAGTACAGACCAATAAGTCTCCTGTGTGTTATGAGTAAGTTGCTGGAATCCATATTAAATAGAGAAATAGTCAACCACCTCAGCAGGAATAACCTTCTTAGTGACACACAATATGGTTTCCGCTCTGCAAGATCTACCGCAGATGTGCTGACAGTTATATCCCACAGGATTAGTGAATCTCTTGACAAAGGCTTCCTTTCTAGGGCAATTGCTCTTGACATATCAAAGGCCTTCGACAAGGTATGGCATAAGGGTCTACTTCACAAGATTTCCAGCTACAGTATAACTGGAAATGTTTTCTCAATCATTAAATCATTTCTCTCTGATAGGCTCATAAGAGTAGTGGTAGATGGACAAAAATCGGAGGCCTGCAATATAAATGCTGGAGTCCCTCAGGGGTCAATCCTGGGCCCAACTCTCTTCCTGATCTACATCAATGACCTCCCTAAACACATACTTAAATCATTCGTTGACATCTATGCTGATGACACGACCATCTACGGCAACACATCAAAGGCTGTAAACGACAAAATTCTCTCGGATTCTCTCTCCTCTGATCTCGAGAGCGTGGTTCAGTGGGGGAAGACGTGGCTGGTTACCTTTAATGCATCCAAAACCAAACTCCTATCCTTACATCATCAACACTCTGATCCCCATCTGGCATCAATTGTGATGGATGGCTCTCGTCTGGGTGAGGCCCTGTGTTTTGACATTCTTCTGGGTTTGACCTTTACTCCTGATCTGAAATGGAACACGTACATCAAGTCTGTTGCCAAGGTCGCAGGAAAGATGGTGGGATCCTTCTACCGCTCCAGAAGATATCTCACTACTGATGCAATTCTCTATCTATATAAAAGCCAAGTACGTCCAAGGATGGAGTACTGCTGCCATATCTGGGCAGGAGCTGCTAAAAACAGCCTATCCTGCCTTGACAGAGTACAAAATAGACTTCGTGGCTTAGTGGGGGATGCCCTTTTCTCTACCCTGCAACCTCTCTCCCACAGAAGAGACGTTGCGAGCCTATCCTTGTTTTATCGTTATTTCCATGGCAGGTGCTCGTCTGAACTCCAATCTCTAGTCCCCCCTCGCCAATCTTTCACGAAAAACACCCGTCAAGCTGAATCCACTGTGAAAAATTTCCCCCACTCTATATCTGTGCCTAAATCAAAATGCGGATTCCATGAACAAAGCTTCTTTCTTAGAACTGCATGCCTGTGGAACTCTGTTCCGTCTGCCTGCTTCCCACCGGACTACAACTTGGATGTCTTCAAGTCCAATGTTAACAAATTCCTAATGAACCGCCCCCTTAAGTAAACACTTCATCAAATCTCCACACTAACGTAATGTACATGCAATAACCCTTATCCCTGAGTGGCTTCCGGGCCTTGATAAGTGGTGATCACTGTGTACAAAAAAAAAAAAAAAGATATGTTGATTGATGTGAATAAAAATTTCTTTATTTTATTGCAAAAAGACTTCATGAGTAGAAAATGTTTTTGTTATAGGTGTACCACGAAAATTTAAAAACCTTAATGTGCTGCCACGTTAGGAAATCACTGTATATTAGACATGAACAATATATTTGACTCTGGAACATAATTTTTTTTCCATAGACATCTCATTTTGACCTTTCTTTTTTACAAACAATCTTTTTAGCTTGTTTTTAGAAAGTAGAACATCTTAAATGTTCAGTTTCTGGAATCTTTTTTTTGTTATAATGAAAATATTTTGAGAAAATCTAATAGTCATATATTAATTATTATATTGTACCCAATATATAATACTGATTTCCAAAATAAAAACATGACTCGGATACCATCAGCCGGAATTGAAACCAAAACTTAGCTTTCCAGCATTACTTGTTACTATCTTAGCTAAGTTCATACGAATATAAAAAAAACTTAAAAAAAATAACATTAAAGGTTTTAATGTAAGTACACGCATACAAACAAGAGCACTTAAAGTTGACTTATGCCTGCCAAGTTCCAATTTTTAAAAATTTTGATCCTTTAGCAGCTATTTTTACCAGCTAAAAACAAAATCAAATGTGTTCCACAGGTCTAAATACACTATATATAAAGATTAAAGTCTGTAGCCCAAAAATTGAGTTTGGTGGACCAGTCCGCAGGCAGACAAGGTCATTTATTTATTTATATATATATATATATATATATATATATATATTGACTTGTTGTTTCATCAAATACTTTTGCATTCAAAATCCGATCCCGCATTTTGCTAATTCCTACCCTCTGATGAGAAGTAAAGTATTTCTTCGAAACTCCGCGGATTAAGGACTATCCACTTATCTAGTGTTTCCTTTTCAGATTAAAAATTTTTTTTAACTCATTTCAAAGTGTTTTTTAACATGTTTTATTAACTGTTTGCTCGTATATATATATATATATATATATAATGACAAAAGTCTATATTCTAAATTTCATGATGTTGACCATCTTATAATTTATTCCTTTAAGTACATTGACATTCACAATTCTTGACAGCACCTATTTCATAGCACAAAATCATTCATTTAATTATTATATCTATCAATGAATCTATTCTGCAGTTAACTTCCCAAAATTCCAAATGGCATGATAAAAAAATGAAAGGTAATTGCAACTTCTCTTCCAATTTTCGAATTTTTAGCCATTTTCTTTCTTTTAATGGAATGATAGTTGCTATTTCTTTTGAGGAGTTAACTGCAGAATAGATTCATTGATTGATATACCAATTAAATGAATGATTTTGTGCTATGAAACAGGTGCTGTCAAGAATTGTGAATGTCAACGTACTTAAAGGAATAAATTGTAAGATGGTCACCATGAAATTTGGAATATACTTTTGTCATCTATTTGTTATATGCTCTTCATAAATTGAGCTTCATAAATTAAGGATTGATGAAAGAAACATTTCTACAGAAATATATATATATATATATATATATATATATATATATATATATATATATATAGTTCAGTCTTTTTGTCTGGTTTACTTTTATTTTACTAATCAAAGAGTTTCTTAAATCTGACTGTATATGGTGTTTAGATTTTTTTTGCAAAAAAAAAAAAAAAAAAATTAGATTGTTTTGTGATGTTTTTCTGTTGTAGTTGAATATGAAAATCTGCGTTGGAAAATGTCTGAAGAATTGCTTCATATTTTGCTTTCGATTGTTTCCTTTGAGACTTTTCTATTTTAATCATGTAAATTATTTAGAATGAAATAGATTCTCAAGTAAATTTTGTTTTTAAAAAAAGAAAAAAATCATAAACACAATTTTTTGGCAAGAAATATTTTTTTTCAAGATTTTGTAAAAACAAAATAAACAAATACAATATTTAATCATTATTTGGATCTTTGCACTATTGTTCTCCTCTTGAATGTTATTTTCACAACGTTTTGGTCGATATAACCGCCGACCTTTTTCAGGTGCATCTTGTCAAACGTGGGAATATTTCTCCCACAAGAACCTGTGATGTAGAGGATGAAGTATTTAGTAAAATTCAATTGTAAAGTTACTCTTCTAGTATTAATCATTGCCTTAACATATAAATTTTTATTGTGATATAAAAAAAAAAAAACACCGTTTTTAAGAATACAATATTGTTTACTCATGGAAGAATCATCTTTTTATATGAAGTAAATTTTTTTAGGCACTGTTAAGAGATGTGACATTATTTGAGGAAACAGTAAAATTTCGAACCTTTCAGAAACTTCTTTTTTTTTTTTTTTTTTTTTTTTTTTTTTATAAATAACGAATGTTATAATTTGTTAGAACTGCGTGCATTAGTATTTATTATTGGATAAATTTGTTGCTGACAGCAATAATGGGATTTTAATGTAGATTTGTTCTGAGAATAAAGATGTCATCCTACTGGAGACTAAAGTATATTTGCAAAGAAATTAAATTACATGTTATTGTTTTAAAGACTTTGGTGCCAAGATTCACATGACTATTCAGAATAAAATTGAATTAGTAGGAAGGAAAATATTAGTGATAAAAATTAAGATTAAGGCAAACTTTATTATATTGAAGATGATTGATTTAAAGATGGATGATATAATTTTCTTAACTTTTTATAATAAATGAATCAAGAGAATTTTTGTTTTTATAAATAAAATATTTTAATGTCAATGAATTGGATGCTGATTAGACTTCATATTTTATTCATTTTTTTTGTTTTTTTCTTTTGTTTTTCTTTTTTTTTTGTCCTGTTTTTTCCCCCTTTCGTTTCTTGTCCTTTTTTCCATTTTTTTTTTCCTTTCGTTTTTTTTCCTTTCGTTTTTTTTTCCTTTCGTTTTTTTTTCCTTTCGTTTTTTTTTCCTTTCGTTTTTTTTTCCTTTCGTTTTTTTTTTCCTTTCGTTTTTTTTTCCTTTCGTTTTTTTTTTCCTTTCGTTTTTTTTTTCCTTTCGTTTTTTTTTTCCTTTCGTTTTTTTTTTCCTTTCGTTTTTTTTTCCTTTCGTTTTTTTTCCTTTCGTTTTTTTTTCCTTTCGTTTTTTTTCGTTTTTTTTTCCTTTCGTTTTTTTTTTTTCGTTTTTTTTTTTCCTTTCGTTTTTTTTTTCCTTTCGTTTTTTTTTTCCTTTCGTTTTTTTTTTCCTTTCGTTTTTTTTTTCCTTTCGTTTTTTTTTTCCTTTCGTTTTTTTTTTCCTTTCGTTTTTTTTTCCTTTCGTTTTTTTTTGTTTTTTTTTTCCTTTCGTTTTTTTTTGTTTTTTTTTTCCTTTCGTTTTTTTTTGTTTTTTTTTTCCTTTCGTTTTTTTTGTTTTCTGTTTTTTTCTTTTTTCTTTTGGTTTTGTTTTTTTTTTTCTTTTTTTTCTTTTTTGGAGCAATTCAATTTCTGAATCAGCTATTTTTTTTAATGCCATCCATCACTTTTGAAATATTTTTTAATGGTGGTGCATCATTAAACTTTGCACTTTTTCTAATACCTTTGTAGAAAGGTAAGACTCCATCTTCTCCCTCTTCCAGACTAGGGTGAAATACTCTAGCTTTGGTAGAACAACTAGTCTAGGAGAAGGAAAACTCCCAACACGTTCATGTCTATTTATATCAGTGTGGTTTTGGGCCGTTTTCGATTTCTCCCTGCTGTTAAACATCATGATTATTTGAACATGTCTCAATTGTCATTTGCCAAATGAACATTGTTGATCAAGTTGAGTGACACTAGCAACACGAGTTAAAGATGTGCATAAACTAAAATGTTCTAAAATCTCTATGATTTGGATTCGTCATCAGACTAGTGTTCTCATTTTTTGTGTTATTTTCACAACGTTTTAATTGATGTGACCTTTGACCTTTTTTAGGTGTATCTTGTTGTATTTGTGAATTTTTCTGTTGAACTCTGGAATCTGCACAGAATTTTGAACGGAACCTTTATTTAATCCATATGAGTAGCCTGCTCTTGTTCTATCAGCCAAACTGGGTAGAAGTCTTAAGTAATTTGCAATTGTATGTGTCCTGGCTGACGGAACAAGAACATGCTACCTGCATGAATTAAATGGGTTTTGTTAGAAATTTTGTGCAGAACAGTAGTCTGAAGAATCCAAATAATTCTCCTCTAAAAAAATTCAGTACTATAATGCTCTAAAAATCATTCTCCATTGTACACCATGATGATCGTGTTGACGGTTGCATTTCTCACTCACTTGTATCTCAGGTACGTACTGCTACAACATTCTTTCCATTTGGGAATGTTGCAGATTGTTGAAGGGAAAAGTTTACACATAGCAAACTTCTACTTATGCATCTTTCTTTGATGGCGCAAACATGTCAGTGGGTAGCTGAAGACATGGGTGTCGACTATCGAGGAAAACGTTGCAATACTTCCTGGCTCACAAAGAATTAGTGTTTGGCAGTGGAATTCTGAGAAGTGGCTAGCATTTCAAGCAAATTTTCATGAACTGCTATAGTTCAAGATGTGATGAGGAAGTAGACAAGTTCAATTCAACTGGGTTGAATGGTGCCATAAGTACACATACTCTGAATAGTCGCCCGCATGGAGAATTGAACCTTCAACCCCCAGAAAAGTAACTTTACAACTGAATTTTACTAAGTACTTTATCTTCTATGCCACAGGTTCAAATAGTTTATAGAATATTAATTTTATTGAAGTTAATATATTCTATTAGACAATGTTTGTTAACAAATTTTTATTGAGAAAACCTAACAATACTATCCAGAACCCAGAATTAGGCCTGAAAAGGACTATGGGTGTATAGAATGTGAACTCCTACATTATATATATGAGATAGAGAAATATTTTGGATAAAATATTTCTCTATCTCACTCTGCACGAGATGATGTTATTTTTCTATAAGGTAAAGATTAAAAAGCAAAATCATATATTGCAGGTATGATAACAGAAAATTAGTCATGGTTACAGTGTGGTAGCCAGCTTAAAATCTGAAGCAGGATACAGAATTCCTATCAAGGCCCGCATCTATTATGTTCCCCAGTGAAATCATCATTGGCTTATTTTGTCTTTTAATCATCACATTTCATGAATGATGTTTCTGACAAAGGGGGGAAGAATTGCTGTTTTTCTGGGTTGTAATCTATCCATGTAATATTTATCGCTGGCAAGTTTTTGACCTTGAAGTGACCCTTTTTTTTTTTTTTTTTTTAAAAGTTCCTTACATCAAGTGGCTTCATGCTTTGTTTGGAGGGATTTTCATTAAAAAAAAAAACTTGTCTCAACCTTGGTAATAGACCATCATGCTTGATTGACCCTCTTTTCTTAATCAGTGAATTAATTTAAAGGAATTGCCTTAACCATGGTTAATGCAGTTACAAGACATGGCAGTGTTATGTTTGCAGGTTGAACCAAATAACGTATAAGGCAATACAAATGAAGACTCAACAAACAAAGGTAGATCAATAAGAAGTGTATTAGGAAAAGTATATTTATAGTATATTTACATAATGGTTGTCAGGTAAGAGTCTTAGCTGGAGAACATATCTGCTCTCGGCTCGGCCTTGGGTGGCTTCTGGTTAACATACACTCAGACTAACCGAGTCTTGTTATTTATGTGTAATATTATCCACATATGTAAATGAGTGGGTGCCACCACAACAGGTAGCAATAATTTTTATTAACTCTACTTTTGTAAATTAGTAAAACAGAATCCTTTCTTTTTAAGGTAAGCGTTTAAATTGTCAATTTTTTTCTTAATGGAATTTCTCACATTAAAGTTCGAAGGTGCCCATTGAATTGCATGTATTGGTTTGCTCAATAAGCACAAGTCATTGTTTGATCTGATCATAAGATGGATTCAAAGAAAGAGTAAATGCAAGCGATTTAATGAGGATGTTGATGAATTATTGATTTTTACGATTTGTCTTAAATACCAAACTACCCTAGCTTTTACTCAGATGTAGATTTCAGATGCGATTAATTCTGAAAGAAAAAAAAACAAAACCATTTAAAACTCTTTAGACAGGCTGCTTATTTATGCATAAAGGAATACGGTATCTTTGGTAAACGCTGTCTAAGAAATGATTCTTTTTGATCTTCAAAGTTTCAATTTATATTCAGTCATTATGTTGCATTTGATTATGAAATTGCATTTTTTTTCTTTTTGCTAATTATCAAAGAAATTTAGAATTTTGATCAGTAGACACTGTATGTAACTTTTTGACCTCAAAACAATAAGTATGGCTAATGGTTTTAAGCAGGGTGATCTTGTTGCACTCATGTTGGACTGCATAACTTGCTAGAATGAACGATGGGCTTCCTAAACAATGGAGAATTGCAGCACAGTAGATGTTTTAAATGCATTATCAAAGACATCATGAAGATCCTTAACATGATTGTACCTATTTACTATGCCTCCCCACGGGACAGAGTTAGACACCAGGGTCGTTTTTTAACATGGAGAAAAGGTACAAAAATAAAAATTGTCTTAGTCGTGAAGGATTTCTCCTCCACCGAAAGAGAACAAGAAAATGAAGTGCAGCATCTGAAGAACAGATTGGATTTATTTGCTTCCCCACTGAGCAAATTAGGCACACGGCCGTTTTTTAATGTGGAGATAGAGGGAGGGAAAGGGGGGACCAGCTCCCGAGAGGTGGGAAATGGGAGCTGGATTAGTAACTGTTGGTATGAAGGGTTGCCCCTCCAGTGACCAAGGTCAGATATGTGGGGTTACCCCCACATATGGTCTTTGCTAGTCAACGCTTGCAGCATCTGATGAACAGATACTACACTTTGATCTTGACCAAAAGATCCTTAACATGATTGTAGTGAACTGGGAGAAGTCACATCTATGATGGCTGTGGGTGTTTTGTAAAATTCAGTCTTGATATCTGCTTTGTGAAGGTGGTCCATGTTGAACATTCCAGACCCTTATCAGTCTAATCCTGTGTACGGTTCCTGTTTATGGAGAGCTAGTCTGTTTTGGCCATACGAGATCCCATGGCAGAAATCAAATGTGCAAGGAATAAATGGTGGAAGAAGAAAGATATGAATAACCTGAAGCCAATTGTATGTGCCATAAGACTTTCAAATGCAAATCTTGGCTGTTCGAGTTGTGTGTGTGTGTGTGTGCTCACAATTTACCTGTCAAAATTACCAGTTTTTAAAGAATTGTCAATCACCATATAAAAAGATATAAAAGATATTTCTCTATCCTAAATGGTACACTGTCAATTAAATAAATAATTTTTTTTAAACGTTTAACAAATGATTAATTTTTCAGGTTAAGCAAGTTTTGCTGTCAAATTTTAAGTAAAATAAACAAACAAAAAACACACCACATCAGTTGCTGATATAGTTTTTAATTTTTAAACCTCACTCTGTCGGGGGAACTTCCATAATTTGAGTTGAATATTCACAAATATTTCAGAAATTCTGTGTTAGCAGGCTATTTCTGTTAATCAAGCCTATAAAATTATTAGTAATGGAACGATTCAAAGATTTACTCTGATTTTTATTCAGTTACCAATTCTGTTCTAAATTTTCAATTCCAATACAATTACAGATTGTGATTCTTTTAAATGTCTAAGTATAGAGATTGGTGGTGGTGGAGGCAATTACCGCAAAACTCATGAAATATGTGCATATATTTTCGCAAACTTGTGAGGATGATCTATAGATTTTAGTTTTACTGAAAGTTTAAAATCAATGAATATTTATCATTTCATCATTAATACGAAACCTGGAAAATTGAGTTTTAAACAAAAATAAGTAAAAACAATGAAAATAGATTTTGGCATTGGAAAATAAGTGCAATTTTTTTTTCAATTTCGATACCCGGAAATTTCACAATTTTTTTTTTTTTTTTTAATGACGACTAATTGTCCAAGAACTAAAAACAATATACTTGTTTCTCTTTTCTCTATGACGTTCCAAACAGAAAATGTTGATCGTATGGGAGAACATTTTTATCTCCACTTGACGAATCCTTATTTGATTAAAAAGATTAACATGTTTATTTTTTTCTTGTAAATGTCGTCTCGTTTTCATTTCTTTTCTTTTCTAAATGATGTCTATATTTGACTTACATTTTTGTTTTTTACTTTGCTTACAATCGCGATTTCATGCTGTGCAGTTTTAAAGTTCAGATTTCCATTTTGCTTCTGCCCAACCTTTTAATATCTGTTGGATATTTTGCTATTCACCTTCAGTAACCATTGTTATCTTTCCGGGTCGAAAAAAAAAAAAACCTTGGGAAAGGTTTAAATCTTTTAGGTTAAATAGTACTACCTTTCTAACAATTTATTTACTAACCTAAAACCTTAATAAAAAGTTTGTCAGCATTAAAGAAGGTTAATATGCCATGAAACAAAATACCATTCTTCATCATCAATCATCATCATAATCCATTTAATCTCTATTTTACATGGTAGCATGCATTAGAACAGGTTCTAAAGATTAACTTAGCTCTGACCAAGTCTGTATTTATCTTTTCATTCAAATCCATCTTTCTCACTTCCTTGTGTCTTCCTTGGCCTCAACTGTTGTACGTCTATCAGCCATTCTTTCAGTGTGACCAAACTAACAAAGTCTCTTGTTCTAAGCAGATCTCGCTTTACTAGAACAGTATCAACGAATACTATAAGTATGTTATTCGGCTAGCTAATGGAAAGGAAATGTTAAAAATATCGGATCACTTGTTTCTAATATTTTCATTTTACTTAATGATCTTTTTATAAAAGGTTTAAGAACTTCTGCCATCGATAAATACATTGAATTAAATAGTTTTATTTTATTTATTTATTTTTTTTATTTTATTTTATTTTTTTTAAAGATTAATCGTTTAACTGTGATGCTATGACCACTAATTTAATTTTTCCAACATATTCTGAATCCCTGATTAATTTAATAAAGAAACAAAAAATGATTTCTAGCAAATTTAAATCCTGAATATCCACTGGTTTGGGTGTTCATCTACTTCAGGCAGGCAGGATCGGTTTTATTGAGTGGATGATACAGTTTATTTTCCCCCTGAAGGAGTTTTTTGTAATTTGTTCTCGTGGAAATTCAAGTATTTTGGTTTTGTAGGTCGGACAGATTTAAGTCGGTCTTTATTGATTATTTTTCCAATTCTCCTCCGATAAGGATTATCAAATTGCTACTATGAGTTTTAGCATGATAGATCAACAATCAAACTTCATGATAATAATGAAGAATAAGAATCCCTTCAAGAAATTTATCTTTTTTTCACTCGCATTGAATGATTAGAAATTTAGTTAAATTGTAATAAAATTTCTATTCTTGACTGCATTTCACTGAGGTCATTAGCGGCCACTGCTATTGCATCATTCTCAGAAACAAATATTAAATCAGCAATGTTCGTTTTATTCAGACAACTGTTCTCATCTTTACTGTTATTTTCACGTTTGGGTCAATGTAACCTCCGATCTTCTTTAGGTGTATCTTGTTGAACACTGGAATCTGCACAGATCCGTGGCGCAGTAGATAGGGCACTTTGTAAAATTCAGTTATAAAAGTAACATTCTTCTGGAGTTTGAAGGTTCAATCATTAATGCGGGTGTCCGAAAATGCAGTAATATGATACTTCTACCCAGTCATGGTTGGTAGACTGAGAGCATGCTACGCGTGTAGATTAAATAAAGGGTTCTGTTTGAAATTCCATGCAAGTTTGCCAGGATACACCTGAAGAAAGTCGGAGGTTACATTGGCCAAAATGTTGTGCAAATAACACTCAAGATAAGAATAATAATCTGAAGAATCCAAAATACAAATAATCCTCATCTCAAAAATTCAGAACAGTAAATAAGCAATAAGCAGAATTCAAGTTTAAATTATGGAATGTCTGACAATGAAAACCAGGGTTGTGGAGATGGAATCGGCAAATCTTTAGGAATTGGTAAAAATTGATAGACAAAAAAAGAATAGATGAAAAATTTGAAATCTTCTAAATGTCATTAAGAAGTCGTCATTTAAAGAAAAATTAAAAAAAAAAAAATGCACTACTTAATGATGACACGAGGATTCTAATATTTTTTTGTTTTTGCCGTTTTCATAAACATGCATTTAAAATAAAAAAAATTCATAATGCATTTTTTTTTAATTAATTTATTTAAAACTTATTTACATTTAATCCATTGTTTAGTGAAGAAAAAAATGTAATAGTATAAAAAAAAAACAACTTTTAAATATCCTATTAAAAAAAAAAACAAAAAAAAAGCAATCATGTAATAAGTCACCAGAAGCAAGTCAGCTAAATTTAATCTTTTTCTTTTAATCGTTAAAGAAAATAGAATGAATTTCTTTATAATCTTTCGAATTTTGAAAGGAATTAAAATGCATTTAAACTGTTGAACAAAAAGTAATTTTGGGGCTTAAATTTTTTTTAACAAATCCTTTTAAATTAAGATTGAAAGTTTCGGTAGCTATTTTACATCTATTAATTTTATAATTTTTTCTTATTAAAACAATGTTATAACAAAATAAACAAATAATACTGTATTAATTAAATTTAATTGTGAAAATATATACAAAATAATTTGGTTACAAAACTAAAAAAAAAAGAAAGAAAACAGGGAAAAAAAGGTAAAATAAAAGTAAAAACTCCCGGGAGACACCAAATAAATATAGCTATTTTGGGTATCTAAAGTTTTTGAATGGAGGGGATGGGGCATCTTTCTGATAATTTAGAAGTACATTAAAAAAAAAAAAAAATGACCGGGACGTGTTTTATATCGTTTTGTTCATTAGCTTTGCTTTTTAGTTGAACTGATTCTTCAAAACCTCATTCTTTTAATCATTTTCTGAACAATAAGAAAACCCGCCACACTATTTCCACACATTTACATTTAAAAAACATTTCCCCTGAATATTTGTACATTTCTCATTAGATCTTTACGAACCAGGGTAAAAACTGTGGCAGGCCGAATCTGGCGATGCCTGAGCTAGTTCATAATAATTCTGTATTTAAAATTGTAGCTCTGGTTCCATTGGACGCACTTCGTAAAGGTTAAATTCAAAAAGTAGGTAAAATGTCTTTTCCTTTGTTAACACAGCATGAACAAATTAATGTTTTTTTTTTTTTTTTTTTTTTTTTTTTTTTTTTTTTTTTTTGGTCAACTCGACACAAAATTTGAACTCTGCTGATGGCCTATATTGTGGTGGAGAATCCTGATTTGTGTTGTTTTGCATACACTGTATATTATCAGATTCTCAGAACTGTTCTTTTGAGGTGTGTATGGGGGGGGTATTTGTGTAGCGGAAACTCAAACTATCAAATCGGCAATACTAATAGAACAGCATGTAAAAATGGAAATTAAACCGGCTATAATAATGATGATACAAAGTTCAAACCTCATCTTCATGCACCAATGCAGTTGTAAAAAGTGTGAACCAACAACCACTCCCTATTTCTCTAAAAGTTGCATCTTGTGTTCACTTAATTGTATCTAATCAACCGTTTATGACAGTATTTAATACCCCCCCTCCCCAAATAGTTGACATACTGCAAAACACAAACCAATCAGACTCACAAACAGAACTTGAAATGGATACCATCAGACTATGAAATTTGCAGAGTTCAAGCCCGATTGATTGTGTTCAGTTGAGCTTGATTGATGTGATGGAGGGAGGCTATTTTTATCAGACTGTAGATGAAGATAGCAACTTGTATTTAATAAATTGTATACATTCGCTTGTTGATATAAAGTTTCTCTGTGTTACAAGGTTGTCTAAAATATCAATGTTTTCATACTTTTTCAATACTACGTCACTTAAAGCAACGATACTCATTTATACTGAAGTCATAGAAAATTAGCAGTAAGATTCTATTGCGAATCGATGATAATTGTATTCAGTAAGATTATGTGCATATGAGCCACATTTTTTTTTCAAAGATAACCTGATTCAATCAATTATAGTTTTAGTTGAATCTTTACAATTTTAGATATCGCTTTTCTAAAAATGAAGGTGAAGAGTTAAAAGTAAAAATTCTCTTTTTGCAGAATTAATATTTTAATTATTTTTTTTTTTTTTGTATTGCCATTTCGAACTTTTTGTTAGTATTGGGATTAATGAAGACATGCCCCCGCCCCCAGTAATTTCAACTTTATCGAATGTTTTTCAACTCCATCTCTGAAAACAAGACCAAACTTTTAATTTTAAACAGAACTTAAAACAATGAAAATGTTTTAACCTCTCCTTAAAAAATTAAAGTCCATTGATTATTTTTTTTCAAAAAGTAAAAACTTTCAAACTTTAGAGCCAAGAAAATATATTTTAATGAATATATTCATTCATCTGAGCAGTAAATGGCTGAACACATCAAACAACTTTTCTGTGTTTTTGTGTTTAAACAAAAAATGAGAAAGGGAAATAACTATATTTTCATTTTAATCTCTTTACTCATTCTCGTTTCGGATTCATAATTTACTAGCAGGACCCGTGTACCAGTGTTGCCCGGTGGAAGTATACCCCCCACCTAACCTGTGAAAAAAAAAAAAAAAAAAAAAAAAAAAAATCTTAAGTACGGATGTTAGTACGGCCACTTTCTGCCCATTATAATTGTAGGCACCGGCGCCTGTGGTCAAAATGTATGTACCGTGGCAATGTACGGATGCATTTCATATATTGAAGTGTATATCTTTCAAGTAAATAGCATCTATTTTAATATGAATTGTTATACAAAAAAAAAAAAAAAAATACAGAATTTTATAAAAAGAAATATGTTGCAGAAGTGTATTTTTTCTTTTTCCGCATAATAATTATAAGAAAACGCAATTTAGTCACGTGTTAAACTGTAAGTTTTATGTTTTGTCGCGGTCGTCGTGCTAAAATAATAAAAGTGCACTTTGTAGTTTATTGTTTTAAGTATTTCTTTTTCGGCATAATAATTAAGAGAAAACGAAACTAATCAGAAGCCAACCTTTTCACTGTAGTCATGTGTTAAACTAAGTTTTATGTTTTGATGTGGTCGTCGTTGTGATAAAATAATAAAAACATACACTTTCGTATTTTTTTTTTTTTTGTATTCGTTTTTAATATAAAAAAAAAAATTGAAATATTTGTGAGCCAAAATGGTATATATATATATATATATATATATATATATAGATAAATGTTTGGAGGTACAGAATTTATATACAGTTTTGAAAATAATAAGCGGAAGTTTCTCAAGAGCTCTTTCGGCTATCATCTCATCAGGAGAAAATCGATAGCGTACAAAATAATATTATGTAATAATATTATTTTGTACGCTATCGATTTTCTCCTGATAAGATGATAGCCGAAAGAGCTCTTGAGAAACTTCCGCTTATTATTTTCAAAACTGTGTGTGTGTGTGTATATATATATATATATATATATATATATATGCAATACGACCATTTGGAAAATCACCACTGTAAACATAGTGTTTGTAATTTGTTTTTGGTCCCCCATATTAAAAATCAACCTTGTGTCTGTCTAACTCTGTCCTCGTGAATAGGCAAGTAAATATGAACAGCCCCATCGTACACGTAGCGGGTGTGTAATGGCAAGGAAACTTGAGAAACTAAGTTTGTATCTGTTTTTCACTAAGAACTTGTCGCCGTGGTCATCGTCGTGATGAAATAAAAAAAATACACTTATTTTGTAAATTGTTTAATCATTTGGCACTTTTGTAGTATGCGGACAGCGGCCATCTTTTTTGGTGCGTTTCACTAAATTGTCGCCAGGTGATGTTTATTGGTTGTTGACCCTTCAATGTTGCTTTAAATCGAGAAATGTTTCATTTAAATTATTTGTTCAAAAAGGAAAAAAGAAATTTTACTTTATAAAAATCCAGTGTTGCTTTAATTCAAAAATTGTTTTCTGAAACTGTATTTTCTTACAGACTTTGAAATAAATGGTTTTATAATTATTTATTGATACATTTTGATACAGTAAATGTTTTGGTTTTCAAATATTTTTCTGTTTGGAAAAAAAATCTTGTTTGTTACTTATTTTCCGTGTTACCAAGAAGAAATTGGAGTTATCACCCCCTTAACAATGGTTGCTTTCTGCATACTGCAGAAGTGCCAATCTGTTTTTGTATTTTGATTTTTTTTTTTTTTTTTTTTTTTTTTCTAATTAACTATATGACGGAAATATCTGTGAGCCAAAATGGTCAATATATAAATATATATACAATTCAACTGTTTTGAAAATAACCAATGTAAACATAATGTGTGTACTTTATTTGTTTCCCCACATTAAAAACCAACCTTATGTCTAACTCTGTCCTCGTGGAGAGGCAAGTAAATATGAACAGCACCACTGTACACATAGTGTGTGTTATGGCAAAGAAACTCAAATTTGTTTCTGACTAGAACTCCTTGTATTCATCATGATGTAAAAATAAACTTTTGGACTGAAAAAAAAATAGGGATATAGTATTATATATTTACATTTAATAAAATATTTGGCAATTTCTTTAAGAACAGAAGTTGTGTATTTAGAATCCGACGTATAGCCAGGACAAATAATAAGTCTTGTAAGGATGCCACATTTCAATTTTAGTAACCGTTCATTTATAAAATGGAGAATTGTAATCCTGAATATGTGAATTTTCAGAGCTCAGCCAATCAGAATAGGCGGACCTAGGCAAGGATTATGTTATGTCTATGCATTTAACAATCAGTTACATTTGGTGCAATCACATTATCATTGGAAACGGTAGAATTAGTCCCATTGACAACTGGTGGGAATGGGAGGACATATTTCGGGAGAAAAATATGGTCTCCTTCCTCTAAAGATATTGTGATGCCATTGCTCATAGTATGCAATGTAGCATTTTATCATTACGACTGAATGTGTCTATAATGGTGTTCGGAAGGTACATAAAATAGTACCTATTAGGTTAGATGTATTGAATTTTTATGTGGCATCTGTTATTGCAAACCTACAATACTTTGGTCCAGAGGGGAATTTCTGCAGTCATTTTATTATATGAGATAATTCTTCAAATAAAAGTGAATGATTCATACCTTAATTAGATGATTTTCATGGCTTTGTGACCTTAACTAAATTCTTGCCGAACCCCCGCATGGAGTTGCAAACACTCGTGTCAGAAATGCTTTGTCAAGAGGCTTCATCTGAACTTAAGTGTGACAGCGTAATTATCTTGCAATTCATTCCTTATAATTGAAAGAAAACCACGAACTCACAGGAGATTCAGAATGCCAATTTCTCCAGATTTGGCTGATTGACTAAGATTAATTCTTTGAATTCCGATTCAGGTTTTTTTTTTTTTTTTCACTCTAAACAAGGCATGTTGTCACTTGGACACAAGGAGCTATTATTTGGGATAGTGTCTAGCAGGGAACTGTGGGAAGTTGAGCAGCAAGATGTCTTTTCACGTAATATTTAAACTTCTGCAGATTAGTACAGTCATGGAAGCAGGAAACAGAGGGAATTCCAAAGTATAGCAGTCCAAGGAAAAAGAAACTATTAGAATAAAAGGTTTTCTGGTATCTAGGAACTTTGACAATGAAGAGGTGAGATTTTGCTACTTATTGGGTTAATAAAGAGTATGTACATCAAGGGGGCATGAGTGCTCAGAGTTCATCAGAGCACATTTCATGAAAGTACTTATAAAACAGGCACAGTGATGCAACATTGTGGTGATAGGACAGAGGTTGGAGCTTGGTTAATAGTGAGGGACCTATTAGATTTGAAACTTTCTTTGGCCTTTGTCAGTTGATTAATTGCAAAACAAACTTAAAAAATTTTTCATTAACATTTCTCTTCTGGGTCATGAGATCAGAAGTTCATTGTTTTATGCCAACTGCTATTTCTTACACAACCAATCAGAAGCTCTGGTAGCATCGCCTTTTCATGTAACACAAGTAACAAAATTTTATGCCTAAAACTAAATTTGTTATCAGTATGAATGAACCGCGTTTTCTCATTGACTAAAACGAATGTGATGTCCATGATAGGTGAGCTTTATCGTTCTTATTTCTATGATGAAATACTCTTAAAATAACAAAGGATTGTTTTTCAATGTTATCCACAATAGTGATTATCTAATTAGGTTGTTGTGTACAAGTATTAATCTCTAACGGATGTGGAATTTAATTTATCTCATGTAAAGCAAATGTTTTCGTTGTTGAATAATGTTAAACTGCTGTTCCATAAAAAAAAAAAGAGTTCTGTGAGATCATGGGGGCTCTGATTGGGAAAATTGAATCACATTAGGAGAAAAAAAAAAGCTAGTTAGAGGGACACCAAGTATCGCACCCAAATGGTCACCCAGGCTGAACGTTATTTAACTTTGGTAATCTAATGCGGATTGGTGTGTTGGTATGATGATGCTATATAAATATTTAGGAAATAATTCAGATTGGATAAACTCACGCATAAAATTACCTTTGAAATATTTGAACAATTCCTTGTGAAACCCTTTATTTGATTTTCATTTTGTGCTCCAATTCACCATTTCATTTCCTCATACAATAAACATTGACTCGGAATAATTTCTCTGTTCCAATGTTATTCAGCAAAATTTGAAATTAATTTAAGTTACAAATTAAATGTTGGTGTGAAAACACATGCAATATAAGATCCAGTTCGATGAGGGCTTTAGACCCTTGTGGGATGATCCAGCCAGAAGCATTTCGTAGTTAAGGAAGATGGATCCACAATTAAGTCATAAAGTTTTAATATGAAATTGTTTTCCTTTTCATCAGTTCTAACTACCCATTAGATCGAAAGTATCTGAAAAGCATTTTGCAATTTTTTTGTGTTAATGCTATGGCTATTATTTTCATAATAAAATGACTGCTTATATTATGATGCTGCTGCTGATGATGATGCAAGAGAATTGACATTATTAGTGGGACCTGTGGAAATTCCACAGCGGTATCTTTCATATGTAATATATTGCTTCTGTGAATGGAGATCCGCGATATTATTGTAACATAATATATGTAATATAAAAGCCAAGTACGTCCAAGGATGGAATGCTGCTGCCATATCTGGGTAGGAGCTGCTAAAAACAGCCTATCCTGCCTTGAGAGAGTACAAAATAGACTTTGTGACTTAGTGGGGGATGCCCTTTTCTCTTCCCTGCAACCTCTCTCCCACAGAAGAGACGTTGCAAACCTATTTTTGTTTTATCGTTATTTCCATGGCAGGTGCTCGTCTGAACTCCAATCTCTGGTCCCCTCTCGCCAATCTTTCACGAAAAACACCCGTCTAGCTGAATTCACTGTCAAAAACTTTCCCCACTCTTTATCTATGCCTAAATCAAAACGTAGATTCCATGAACAAAGCTTCTTTCTTAGAACTGCATGCCTGTGGAACTCTGTTCTGTCTACCTGCTTCCCACCTGACTACAACCTTGATGTCTTCAAATCCAATGTAAACAAATTCCTGATGAATCGCCCCCTTAAGTAGACACTTTATTAAATCTCCACACTAACGTACTGTACTTACAATAACCCTTATCCCTGAGTGACTTCCGGGCCTTGATAAGTGGTGACCACCTTGTAAAAAAAAAAAAAAAAAAAAAACATTTGTTAAAACTGTAAAAGTATTTACCTAAGTAATCTACTAAAATATATTGTTGGAATATATCTGGTTATTACAGTTTACCTCTACTATTCTTATAGGAATCTGTGACATATTTCCATTGTATGGACACCTGGTGCGAAGGGAAATCCCACAATATCCTTATACCATTTTTAGGCAGAACAGATACTACCCTTGAGTCTTAGCCAGAAGACCAAGAAAGTATATTTTAGTTTTACATACGGCCCAAGAACAACATAATTTCCGGGGGGGGGGCATTTATCATGTTTTTTTCTAGCCACACATCTACTAGACAAGCGTCTAATTATCTAGGAGTCTAGTACATATATTAAAGCAAAATAAGTTGTTGAATAATTTCATATTGAAAGCTGACTTGTGGAATCAATGAACTAGCCTGGTCTTGAAACGCTGTTTATGGCCAGATGACTGCATCGTTTCTAATGAGATGAAGAATGCAAAGGAATGCTTTGTAATTGAATCTGTTTTTATTATTAACTGATTCTACACAACACGTGCTAAATGTTTTATTGCGTGATGAGAAAATCAGTGTAAAATCTCCCCTTTCACTGCAATAGACAAAATAACACAACGTTTGTAAGCAACATCTTTGCAATGTTGGAAATACTTCAAATAACATTCTTAAGATTTTTTTACTTAATCGATGTACATTTGTCTGCAACATCAAATTCCATTCATGTTAACATCATTTTATACTATTTATAAATACATGCATAAATGTACATCGGGATCCTTAGGTTTATCTACTTTACTAGAGAAAAAAAAAGGTGATTTCTGTTTCTGAATTTTAAAAATGAGGATTGATAAGTTGTATTACTGTAATCTGTAGTGATGATTAATTATTAATAGTAGTATTTTAATACTTAAACACAAAAATAGGCTTAAAGCTTTCAAAATTCATACTGTTATAGTCTGCAAGGACCCATGGCACAATGGATAAAATATTTGGTTACACTCTGAAGGTTCAATCCTCAGTGCAGGCGACACACATTGTGAAGATTGGAAGTTACATCGACCAAAATGTTGTGAAAACAATACTCAAGAAGAGAACAGTAATTTGAATAATCCAAATAATATCAAGAATTGAATAATCCAAATAATATCAAGAATTGAATAATCCAAATAATATCAAGAATTGAATAATCCAAATAATATCAAGAATTGAATAATCCAAATAATATCAAGAATTGAATAATCCAAATAATATCAAGAATTGACTGAAGATTTTCAAAATAGGATTTCCAAATCTCTAGTACTTTTTTCTCTCCTCACATTGGACATTTATTGATGTATAAGATTGCAAAAAAATAAAACAAAATAAACTAAATTGATCACAGAAATAGATTTTTTCCTTATATATATATATTCCTTAACAAATCAGCTTATAAATATTTCTAATGTAGACAATTTTAAGAATTGGATGAAATGAAAGATGGTGGTAAAATAAGGAATTTAAAAGAACACATTTTTGAATGTTAAAATATTCTTTTTATATATATTCTATGAAATTATGTAAGAAAATGATGCTAGTATCTAAATGAATAAAAAAAAAAATGATATTAGATTTATTTCCTTAAAAATACAAACATTGAATTCACATAAACTTGAAAACTATTTCCACCCTCATCAAAAGAAAAACGTTTTTAATGATGCGCATAGCATTTGTTTAATAATGTACTTATTCACTTTTGTACATAGCTTTTACATCTATTCTAACCGTCAAAAATGAAATATACAAGTAATGGCAGGTGCTCGACTGAGCTTCAATCTATCCTCCCCCTGAAACATTCACAGCAAACACTCGTCTCGCTACAACTATTGCCAACAATCACCCTCACTCTCTATCTGTGCCTAAAACTAAACAAAAATTCCATGTGATTGAACTTTTAACATTTCATGATTTTGACATTATTTCGGTTACAGATTCCTTTTAATGTTGCTTGTCTCAATTCTGACTTTAATTTTTTTTTTTTCTTCAAAATTCATCTTCAAATATAAAAATCTCTTTATTTTGACTCTTTGGTTCAGCTGAAATGTTTTCCAAGTTTATATTTGAAAGGATTCGAACAACAAAAAGGTAGTTTAAAAAAAAAAAAATAAAAAAAAAATAGACACCAACTGCGTATCCACTCTGCCCTAAAACTGCCATCTGCGGTATTTGTTTTGCAACATGGCCGTCTTATTGCATGAACCGCTGAAAGCAAAAGATCGGAAGTGTCAGCTTTGCTTAGAAGAGTACATTGAATTGTTTGCATAGAAAATTCTCGCATGTTGCCATCACAACAGCCTTGGGGGATATTACTGCAATGCTCTATTGATTTTACTGTCTAGCACAGACCCCCCCCCTCTTTGTATCTCTCTCCCTCTGATATCTTTTCAGCACTGTTCCACTTGCAGATCTGAAGGGGCAGGTGTTCTGACTCGTCTGCTACACACATTTTTCTTTGTCTCTTGCTGGAATGTTTCAGCTGTCATTTTTTACTTAAAAACTTTTGCACATATAAATTTGATCAAAGAACTGGATGGGATATAGATGTTTCAGTTTTAAAAATATATTGTTCAAAAAAAAACATTTTTTCTTTGGTATTTCTTAGTTCAATCCATAATATAATTTCAATTCACATTTGGTTTTTGAATATATTTAGCAAAGTGGGTATTCCATGTCAAATCATGTAGGGTTTGAATTTTATATAAATTTAAAAGGTCTCCTCAACTTCATCTTGCAAACCCAAACTAGTTACTATTTCCAATAGGGTATTTCAAAACCTTAAGAAGAACCTAATTTTGAATAGGGACTGTGAATAAACACAAGAACTATTTATTATTTTGGTCCAGAGATACTTTATAGCGTCTGCATGGATATCCAGAAAAATAGATAAATAAATAAAATGGTATATCAGGCACGTCATTTATAACCTCCAACCTTTTTTTAGGTGTATCTTGTCAAACTCTGGAGATCTTTCTGTCAAACTCGAGAATCTGCACAGAATTTGGAACAAAATTCTTTATTTAATCAACGAGTGTTACATGTTCTCATTCCGTCATTGTACTGCTGCTACCAGATCAGGATGTCTGAAGATATTGGCTTCCTGAGACGAAATACACCTACCATTGATGCTTTTTGTTTTTCTACTTCTTTTACAAAACTTAATTATGTTCTGCAAAAACAACTCCCCCCCCTTTCCTTCTTCACATCTCTCCTTTCTCTTTCTACCTCCCCCTACTTCTTGACTGGTTTCCTAACTTCAAATGTACCAAACATTAATACTGTAACCCTTTTCCCTCTACCATTGCAAAACTCATGTTCTGCAGGGCAAAGAACAAAAACCATAAAATCCACTATAAAACAACCAAACCAAACATTACAAACTAGCGATTGAAGATACAAAGATCTTGAAGAATTAAAACGTTTTTCTACAAAATAATTGGATGCAACATGAATACGGTTTCCAAAAATAACTGGATTCGGCATTAAATAACCCGAAAAGGGTTGATATGCCGTAAAACAAGACAACCAAATCGTCATTGTACATCTAGGAACGATATAGGTTTAAGACTCCTAGAAGTCATACTAAAATTGCTTGCAAAATGTGGCATAGTGATTGAAGTACCTGGTGATATTCAGTTATAAAGTTACTTTTTTGGAAGTTGAAGGTTTAATCCTCAGTGCAAACCACCTTCAAAATGCAATTGCCTTCTACCCAGTCATGGCTGACAGAATGAGAGCATGCTACTCCCGTGGATTAAATAAAGGGTTCTGTTCAAAATTCCGTGTAGATTTCAGTTTGACAGAAAGATTCTCCAAATTCAACAAGATACACTTGGAGGTCAGAGGTTACATTGATTAAAACTTTGTGCAAATAACACTCAAGATGAGGACAGCAGTTTGAAGAATAAGTCAGATAATTTATTTTCATTTATATATTAAAAAAAAAAAAAAGTGTACAAAATGACAGTCAAGTGTTTTTGCTACTATTATTGCCATAATTAACTTTTGACTTCCTCTTATGCGTCGTCAAGGTAGTATTTGCTGGTTAAGCAAGAAATCATGTTAATTATATAGTAGCAAACGGAATCTTGTTTCTTCAGTTAGTTGACTTTAAGGTTAGGCCGACACTGAAAATAACCTTATTATTTAGTTGGCTAGCCATAACTGAATCGTTTGCTTCACGTCACTCGTCACTCATGCCCCTAAAGCGGACGGAACTTTGATTTGTATTCATTTCAGTAACGAAATCTAATGGAAGGATGTTCTCCGCTTTTACGAATCAGAATAAACAGGTAAGATGATCAAATCATCCTTTCGTTAGAGACAACGTATATCTGCTAACGATTCTTAAAAAAAAAAAAAAAAAAAAAAAAAAAGTGCCTTTTTTTTTTTTTTTAATGACATTCATTTTTAATATATTTTTTTTAAATTTTAACGAGTAAATTTGTATAAATATTATAAATATATTTGAGCTTTTAGAATTAAAAAAATTATTATACAAAATTTTCTCAAAGTTAAGAAAAGATAAGTGGGGGAGACATAGGAATAGAAAGTCCGAACCCAAAGATTTTGTTTGAAAAACGCTAACTCCGATTCGTGCAAACTTTGCTGATTTCCAAATCCTGCAAATATTTCTGAACTCTTCGCGTCTGTGGTGGAGAATAGGTTGAGAAGGATTTGACTCTGGAATCTTAAAAAAAAAAAAAAAATTGATGCACCATAAGTCCATGCATTACATTCTCTCATGCATCTCAGTTGGTCCGTTTTTTACTTTCTTCCCCAAAGTTAGACATAAGGTAATTTTTAATGCAGAAAATAAATGCCCCTATAAAAGGGACATTTTGGATTGGAAAAAAAACAAACTTGTATAGTCCTCCTGAAGGAGTGCTCCTGGCGACAAACCCTTAACAACCCCCCACATTTGATAACCTGTGCCCCGCCACACCTTGTTTCTATCTCTTGAGCAATTATGACTAATGATTAAAAAAAATTTTTTTTGGAAAATCCTACTTAATCATTTTATGTATTTTCTAATTTTTAGTATACATTGAGTTGAACATTTATAAACGTTGCTTGTAAATATCGTTCTCCATTGTGTTTTGGTCCCCCTCCCCTCCTCGACAAAAGGAGGGTGGACCTGCAAATTCACTCGTGTCTGTTCGTCTGTCCACACTTTTCTCAATAACTACGCTTTGGAATTTTTTAAAATTTTGCACAAACATTAAACATGAGTAAAAAAAAAAGTAACAGAACGGATTTTCTGGGGAAACTGATTGCCCCCATAAGGGTGCCTTTCTGGTTAAAATGGCTAAAATTGACACTTTTGTGCTTATTAAAAAAAAAAATGATGCCTTGGATTTTTATAAAATTTTCTGAAAAGTTGTAACTACATAATTTCTATATAATTTTGGTTGTCTATACTTCGCGATAACCCAGGGGCTCTTTTAGGGCTTATAAAAACTCTATTTTTGGGACTATTTTACCATATTTGTCCAAATATTTTCTGTGTATGTCTATTTAGTAGTTTTTCATGGTGCTGAACTCAAATTTAAATATGTTAAGGCCTTGGGGACTTTTGGAGCTAAACGGGGGCGGGAGCAAATGATGGACTTAGTCATTTCTTTTTTTTTTTTTTTTTTTTTTTTTTGCATGGTGCAGAACTCAAATTTACATGTTAAGGCCTAAACCTGCACCGTTTGTTGATTTTCACCAGGATTTGACTGAGGACTTTTGCTGAACTTAGTCAATTTTTTTATTTCTTGTTCACTGTGCACTATGCATGCTTCACTTTTTTTTTTTTTTTTTTTTCACAATCCATCTGCTTTGCTAATTCTATCGTCAGTTGTAGATTCAATTGCTTTTCATCAAACTGGATTGATTGATTGTAATCCATTCCTTAAAATCAAAATTCCGGTTTTTTATTTATTTTTTATTTTTTGCCATAACATAAATGGATAGTACTTTGAAGCATTGTTCTTTCTCCATAGTACGCATACATTTCACAATCAGCTTTGACAGCTTTAACATCTAGATTAAAACCAGATGATATAAAAAAGAAAAATGCTTAGTTTTGTTCGATCGACATTCCATATTAATGATTTAAAAATGCACTAAAATCAAGAAAATAAGAAGCCACTGTTACAAAAAAAAAAAATCATATAACAAAACATTTTGTAACTGCATATTTCTGCATCTTTAAATTTTGAAAAAAAAAAAAAAAAAAAAAAAAATGATAGTGCCTTAACTAAAAAAATAATTTAAATGTTTTTAAAATATAAACTTTTATGCTTTGAATTATGAAAACTTCATAGTCATGTAATATAGATTTAATCACAATCGCACGATGAGGAATCGTATAACTTGAGGTTGATGTCAGAATCGTGCAGATACGACGGATGTCATGGTTCATGACTTCAATTGTCTGTAGACATAATGTGCACTGTGTACCTTGCAAACGGCTGTAATTGTTCCAAGCCATGGAAACATTCGTCTACTTTTTCCTGTGTAAATTACCACTCAAGGTTGGCATGAAGAAAGATCCCAATAACATGACAAATACTATTCATAAACGAACACGTTTTTTAAAAAAACAAAAACATTATTATATAAATTTGAAGAAAAATTTATATAGTTGTTTTTTTAAAAAGAAAACATAATTATATAAATTTTTCTTAAAATTCATATAACTAACATTTCAGCCCGGCGTTGCCTGGGTGTATGTTGAGCAAAAAAAAAAAAAGAAAAAAAAAGCGGTCAATTTTTTTAAAAACTTTGACACCTATTATAACTCCTTAACATTCATTGTTTGGGGCTCAAATCAAGTTATTAAGTTAGATCCATGTCCAAGGAACCTATATCTAACATTTCAAGTGTTTAGACCCAAAATTGCCGAAGGAGTTTGGTAGAGCTCTCAAAGGTCAAATCGTTGAACTTTGACCTCTTAACAGACAAATTTCTGGCCGAAAACCAGTCAAAAAGATTTTCCCAAATCTCAGTACCCTGTATATCAAATTTCGAGTTTGTAAACTTAAAATTGAGTTATTGCATAGGGAAATGTACACACACACGTTCACTTATATGTATTTTTTTAAAAAAACATAATTATATAAATTTTTCTTAAAATTTATATAATTGTTTTTTGGTTTTTTTTAAAGAAAACATAATTATATAAAAATTTTTTGAAAATTCGATGTTGCTCGAATTCTATTGTTTCATAAGATTAATATGAACAATGTCGATCTCTTTTTAAAATTTTATTATTCTTGTTCACCACAATAATGCATATTATTACTTGGACAAAAGGGGCTAATATTTATGACTATGTCTACTGGGGACTGTGTAAGGAAACTTCTGCATGTTAGTACAGTCAGGAAACAGGAAGGGAATTCCAAAGTCTAGCAGTCTATTAGAGTATAAGGCTTTCCAGCATATAAGGATTTCTACAGTGAAAAGGTGGGATTTTGCTGCTAGATTGACTTGTTAGGTGTGTATCGAGGCGCGAGATTCAACTGCAATGAGTTTATCAGAGCATATTCTATTAAAATACTTGTAAAAACGGACAGAGGAATGTAACATTAGTGTTGAGAGAAGAGTTGGCACTTGGTTGATAGTGACGAATTTATTAGATTGGAATCTTTATTTGGACCCTGTTTAAGAAGGAAAACTAGTGGTAAATGCACCACTTAGATGTGACAACAATACTCCATGCATGCATGGGTGAATGGTGTCTTTGTAGAAATGCAGGATACTCTCAGCTAAGAGTAATTTTCTAGCCTAGTAGAGGAAACTCAGCCTTTTCAAGTTGTCTGCTGCATCCAAGTATTGTTGGTTGATGTCGATTTTTTTTTATCTTTCCAAAGAGCAACTATATCAAGTTGGTTGTTTTAACAACAGTAGCCACATACGGATTGCCCATATTGCTCTTGGCTGATTAACACTGCAATCTATGAGCTAGAGGTCACATGTTATCATTCATTGGAAATTGTTTATTGCTGGGGGGGGGGGAAATGAATCGAGAAAATACAAATCCGTTTTGATAATTCTTATCTAGTTTTAATAATAGCAACCAGTTAACGTTAGAATACAATTCCTTGTGAATTAATTTCTGAGCTTTTATTCTATCTTCGTTCTCTTCTGTTTTGTGAACCTCAATTCACCAGTCGTTTCAGTAATGCAAACGTGGATTGGGGACAATTACTATTTTACAACGGAACAAGAAATGACTGCTTAAAAAAAAAAAAAAGTCTTCGGATAGAAAATCTAATCGTTTTTATTTAAATTAACATTTTCATTAAAAAAAATTATATGCTCATTGGTATCAAAATAAAATGTATCCCTATTCAGCGAAATCATTTTTTTTTTAATCTTTACTAGGATTTCATTTGATGTCTCATTTCACTTTTCAAACTTTGAGTACTGACTGCAAAAGAGTATTTTTTTGTTTTTTGTGCAACAGATCATGCCCAGGCTTTTAAGCTTCAAATTTTACTGTCTCTTGCTACAAATGATAACGATAAGGAAACAGGGCCTTTTTTTATTAAGGCCTGTTGGCTGACCCTGGTTGACCTCTGTCATAGCTGAAGTGCCAGAAAGTATAAACCACTATTTACCGCTTCTCACCTGGTGTATAAACGGGTTGAGGGGTCCTTTTTATCTTGGGTTGTAGTCTGCCAGTATGGATGTTTATTTTTTCTTCATTTTTTTTTTTATGCCGTATGCCATTTTTATGGCAGAATTAAATATATTTATGCATTGTAAGACTTTATCGAGTTCTTGAAAAATAAACATTTTATTATTTTTATCGTCTTAATAATTATTCGGCTATAAATTATTTTGTTGGGATATGTTTTTTTCTTTCTTTATTTTCCTTTATCTCTGCAAGTTTCTCCTATGACAAGTTCATCTTAGGATTATTTGAAACCAAGTTAAGAACTTGATAATAGCCAAAAAGTTTACTTCAGGTTGAGTCTTTCTGGTTGCACTGTATATTTGACACTGGCTATTTGTTCTAGATTAGAGGTCAGCTACCTTTTTGGAGCCAGAGGTCGCCAACCCCTGATCTAGAACCTCCAACTTTTAATACAATTGATTAAATATTCATAGATATTGTGCTAGAAAGCAATTTTTACATCTCATGCATCTGTATCTCAGAAATCAAGATAAATTAGTGCTGTATAATCTAACAGGCGGGAGAAATGTGCTTAACTTTTTAAATAGGTCAATTTTTTATACAACATAACCATGTTGACATACTGGTTCTCACCAAAGTTAAGCAACGTTGAGGCTGGCCAGTACCAAATGGGTGACCATTTGAGAATGCTAGGCACTGTATGTAGGAGGATGTCAACACTGGCAACTTCTGCATTCCAGCTGTCTCTACTCTGTCCTTCTGCTGGATCAGGCCAGTTAGGATGAGAGAATGAGACCAGCTTTGTGTAAACCAGCTTCACTTTAAACAAACTCCCATGTGCATCATCCATCATCCCTAAGATAATGAGGTGGTCTTCATCATTCTGACGGATGGAGTCTTTCCCTTTTAATTTTTGGTGTGAGTACAAATATTGTGGAATCTGACATTTTGGAATGAGTTTGAGTTGGACTTGTAAGAATACTAAGGTTTTAAAAAAAAATTTTTTTTTTTTAAATTCAGATCATCAAAAAATCAAGTCTGAATATTGAAAACTTTAAAATAAATCAGTCCGGTATTTTCACATTCTAGGAGTCTGAATCTGATGTTAGAACTTCTGACTCCGCAACACTGATCATAATCGTAATAACATGCACGGCACCAAAGTGTCTTGAATTCCCTTGAATATAAACATAATTACTTTTCTTACTGCAACACAATGTGTATCGTTTGTTATCTATATGTCTATAAAAGTGAGGCTCTGTAAGGACACTTCTCAACCTATATACTCAACGAATGTTTGATCTACAAACTTGAAATTTAGTATATAAGGTATTCAAACACGTGGAAAACTTTTTAATCAGTTTTTATCTGGAAAAAATTGAAAAATTGGTATGTGGAGGGATCATTGGATTTTTATCTGTTTGTCAGCTTTATCACATCAGGTGCAGGCATGAATCATATGACAGATTAGTTATGTTAAGAATAAGTAACTTTGAAAACACTTTTTAAAATATGTGTCAAGTTGGCCTAATGGTTATCGTACTTGACTCCTATTTTTAGGTCTTAGTTTCGATCTCGGCTTGTATTTTTTTTTTTTTTACTTACACATGAACTGCTTATAAAAACATGATACTCATATGTATATGTCTGTCTTTTTCTGTTTTTTATTTTAAGAAATTTAATGTTACATTTAACACCTACAATATTTCTATTTATAATAAGAATTCTGCATTATTTAAAACATAATATCTGTACATATTTTATGACTGGGCAACGCCGGGCGGCCTACTAGTATGATTATAATTTAATCTAGCATTTAAAAAAACTTTCAAGTCACAGTAAAAAGTGATAATTTAGCAGTTCAAACAATTGTGAAATGAGTTAAACTTGAGCAAGTCAGATAAAAATAAATCTCAAACCATAACGATAATTTTGCTTCTAATTTAGATTTCTATCATTTTTTTTTTCCAAACTCCTTGCCC